>NW_024424230.1:56985465-57062731 GCF_017311325.1 Ursus maritimus | reverse complement strand
AAAAACCTAATTAGTTTTCTCATAAAAGCATCTGGGTGTACATTCTGGGGGCTTCTCAGGGGAGCAGTCACAGGCCTAAGAAGAGGTGGGCTCATATACCAGCATCATCAGCAGCGACAGCTCTGGACTGAGCCCCAGGACAGGAGGCAGGCACCCTGCCCTCAAGTCCCACCGCCCGCTTTCCTCCCGCAGTCCCAGCAGCGCGGCAAGAGCATTCTTCCTTATCTGTGCTCAGTCGTTTATAACATTTGAGCTCCTGAGACTATGCAGCCAGTCATGGCCTAGAAAGCCATGCCATAGACAGCAGCTTGAACTCTCAATTTCCTTGCTCTCTCAATAACCAATTAAAAAGAGCCCTTTGTGTGCATTTGAAATACTAGAGCAACAAAAGCAAAAATAAACACAGCAAGGGAAACAAGCAAGAAAATGAAAGGGCAAGCTACAGAATGGAAGAAAATGTTTGCAAGTTGTATATGTGATAAGGGGCTAATGCGTAAAATCTATAATCTAAAATATATAAGGAGGGGCACCTGGGTGGCTCAGTAAGTTGAGAGTTTGAGTCTTGGTTTCAGCTCAGGCCGTGGTCTCACAGTCGTGGGACCGAGCCCTGCATGGGGTTCTGAGTTCAGTGCAGAATCTGCTTAGATTCTGTCTCCCTCTCCCTCCCCCTCAATCCCCCTCCCACTCATGGGGAGGATAGATAAATCTTAAATAGATAAATAGATAAAATCTTAAAATAGATAAATAGATAAAATCTTAAAAAATAAAATAAAATCTATAAGGAACTCCTACAACTCAAGAGAAAAAGAAATCAATTAAAAATAGATGGTTTCCCGGGGCGCCTGGGTGGCACAGCGGTTAAGCGTCTGTCTTTGGCTCAGGGCGTGATCCCGGTGTTATGGGATCGAGCCCCACATCAGGCTCCTCAGCTATGAGCCTGCTTCTTCCTCTCCCACTCCCCCTGCTTGTGTTCCCTCTCTCGCTGGCTGTCTCTATCTCTGTCAAATAAATAAATAAAATCTTTAAAAAAAAATAGATGGTTTCCCAAAGCAGACATGCAGATGGCCAACAGGCACATGAAAAGATGCTCACCATCACTCATCATCAGGGAAATGCAAATCAACACCACGATGACACACCACCTTGCACCAGGAAGAATGGCTGGTGTCTCCAGTCTGGCTCTGCCTTTACTAGCCGTGTGAAATCGGGCAAGTCTTCAACTCCTCCTAATCTTCAAATCATCTGACCACTAGGAAATCAGAGTGCCTAACTCACAGGTTGCTGCAAGGATTAAATGTGAAAATCCATGCAAAGGCTTTAGGTAAATTCCAGATAAAGACCCAGATGTGAACAAAATCTTTAGAAAAAAACAGAATGATACTTTTACAACCTCAGAAGATTTCTTAAACAAAACTCACAAGGAAAAAAAATGATAAATTTGACATCATCAAACTTTAAAATGCTGGTCAAAAGACAAAGTCCAATCTGAGGGGGAAAAACGGCAACATTTATGAAGAGATGAAGTATTTGTATGTACTGAAACCATAGAGAGACCCAGTCAACAAGGAAAACATCAACTCAGTAGAAAAATTCAATATGTGTATGAAAAAGTTCTCAACTTCATAATAATCAGAATTATCCGGTAAAAACAATGAGCTACTGTTTTGGATGGATGAAAACCTTAAGTCTGCCCTGCATCACAGTTCTGGGGGCCCACGATGGCCATCATCAAGCTCATCAGAGAAAAGTCCATGGGGCCAACAGATGTGCTCACCTGACACTACGCCCCCCACCTTGGGGTGCCCAGACCCCTACCCTACCCAAAAAAGTCTGCCTCAAGGACCTGCACAGGGTTCTTCCCTGAGAGCAGACCACACATTCCTATGCCTAGTGTACCCCAGAGGCATGCAAGGCCTCTGGCAGTGCAGGACGGAGCTGGGGGTTGGAGAAGAGGATAAGAAGAGGCCAAGGACACCATCAATCCTCCACACTCACATCATAACACAGAACTCCAAGGAGTCTGAGAATTCTAAGTTCAAATCTCGTTCTCCAAGTCAATCTGAAGCCATATCCACCAAAGGAAGAATAGATGTTCAAGTTTTATGTAGATGCTTAATATCTTAACTCCTAACTTTTAAATAGATAGATCTTTAGTATATGGGAATGTGTACCCTTGCCCTGAGCAGGCCTGATCTGACAATAGCAAGCACTGGCAAGACTGTAGAGAAAAGGGAACTTAGTTATACTGCTGTCAGGCATAGATGTTCTTGGAAAATAATCCAGCAATACCTAGTTCCTACCTTAATAACACCAGAAAACAGCTTATATTTCCTAGAAAATCTCTTGCAAAGATGATGCATTGGAAGTCACTTAGAATTACTGAGTGTGTTAACCAAGTGTCAGGCTCTCGGTTAAGTGCTTTATAAACTGCACATTTAATTTTCTAGAAACCCAGTGAAGTAATTATTAATGGAGGCTCATCTTACAGATGAGAAAACTGAGGTTTACAGAGGCTGGGTATGTTGTTTATGTTCACACAGAAAGTGCTAGATTTGAACCTAAGCCCACTGACCCCAAGACTTCGCCCTCAACCACTGTGCTATCTGCCAGGATGGAAGAATCACTATGGAAAGATACAGAAATGAGCATAAGCATAAACATCTAAGAATGGGAGAAAATCAAGACTGACTCACGCAGAAAATAGCCATCGAAGAGTAAAATTGTGCAGATTGTGGTTGCATGCTATGGAGAGCATTTGAAGGCAGAGAGAGAAACTGGGATTTAATATCATAGAAGAAATAGTGAAAATTTTTCATGAAGAGAATGACACATGGAAGCAGAATTTTTAAAATACTAATTTTTCAACAAATGCTTACTGAACTGAATTCTATGCCGAGGGCTGAATTCAACATGCTTTATCCATGAAAAATAATTTGGACAACTTTAAACATCTAACGTTTTAACATTTTGAATTTTAAAAATTTGAACTTGCCATGAAAAAGAAGTGAGAGAAGTGTAAGAGTTTCTGTCTTCTAGTTTGGGAGAACTGGCTGCAACTACATCACCACCCACCATCATCACCTACACTACCTCCCCCGAGCCTCACTCACAGTCCTCTCTGCCAGGTGCCCCTTCCACTGGCAAGACTACCCGAGAGGTGAAAGGTCAACAGTTTTCCCTCTGGAAGACTTACCAGGGCTGGGTCTTGAACTGCCCACTTTTTACAAAGATTTAGCAATTCTATGCCCTGGGGAATTCAAATGCCAACCTCTCTTGCACTACCTACCTTCCCAGGCACCCTAGCCTAGAGCATAGTCTTAACAGCTGCTCCATTACAATTCCTTACCTTGTTTCACTACTAAAGTCACCCAATCCAGAAGGGCAGACAGCGCTATGACTGACTGATGAGTACTACTTGCACTATGAGGGCTTGGTAGGAAAGCACAGTGATTCTTGCCATTTGTGTAAAGCCATAAATATGGCATCTTTATGGTTTCATTTCTTTTGTTGTTTTGGTGAGGTCTTTTTGTTTATAATTTTAAACCTTTTATTTTTTCTGATTAGTGAACAACACATCATCAATACATTAATAACACCTAAAACTACAAAGAAAAAAGAAAAATTCACTTAGAAGTCCACTATCCTGAGATAAACATCATTAACAATTTGGCAATCATTCCTTCATGCAAGCCTTTATGCATACATATATACACACCAATAACCACACACATGTAACTTTACCTAATTGGATTCTATCCTACCTAATGGTATAGGAAGGAAACCCTTTTTATGTATCTCTGGATTTTGTTCATTTGTTGTGTTTTTTTGTTTTGTTTTGTTTTGTTAGTCTTGTTTTTGTTTCTTTTTCCCTCCTCCCTCCTTCCCATCCCCAACACCATAATTTTTATTTTGTTGATTTATAATGCATTCTAATATATGGTCTATGAAAAACTGACGTGATATTAAATCTTTCCATCATGGATATCTTTCCATTTGTTCAGATTCTGTTATTCTTCATAGAGATACTGTATCTTTCTTGTTAAATTTACTCCTAATCATTTTACTGTGTAATTTTTACTGTTATTGTGAGTATCTCCCATTTCATTGTGATGTAAGGATTTTGCTATTGGGGATATATATATATATATATATATATATAACATATGATATATATAGGATATATATAATAAGGTAATTGACTTTTCTATATTATCTTATTCATTCATCTTACCAAATTGTCCTATAAATCCCAATCATTTTTACTAGGGTTCCTTAGATTTTCTGGGTTTATGATTATGTTATCAGCAAAAAAATTCTTATTTTCCAATATGTACACCAATTATTTTAATTTCACATCATATTATAGTAACTATATCCTCTAAAGTAGTATTATTAAATGGCAAAGGTGGACAATCCTGCTTGTTCCTATTTGTAGTTGAAATGGTTTAGGATTTTATCATTTAGAATTATATTTATGAGATATAAGTAGGCAAAAGTATTAGTCAAGAGTAGAGATCAGCAAACTATGATCCATGGGCCAAATTTGCTACCCATTTTTATAAAGTTTTACTGAAACACAGCCATGCTTTTTCATTTGTGTATTACCTATGGTTGCTTTTTGTCCAGCAGAAGTGACAGAAACCACATGACCTGTATTATGTAAAATATTTACTATCTGGTCCTTTGCATTTAAAGTTTTCCAACAACCTCATTCAAGACAGATTACGCTGCGGTAACAAACAACTCCAAAGTTCCAGTAGATTAACACATTTATTTCTCATTCCTATAAAGCCAGTTGTGGGTCTGGACAACCTCCAGGCATTCTGTTCTCCATGAATTGGCAAAAAGTAGGCTCATTCAATCCTATTGTTCTACCATTATAATGCAAAGCCTCTTGGATCACCACGGTGGAGGAAGAGAGCACAGTGTTCTCACACCCACCCTCCCATGATATAGCATCGTGCATAAACCAAAAGTAATCACATGACTCCATTGAGTGAGCTGCAAGGGGACTGGGAATTAGAACCTTCTATATGCCTGGAAGGAGACAGAAACCAGATATTGGTATGCATTATTAATATCTACCAAATAGACTTTATTACATCTTATTAATTTCTTCCCATTTCTATTAAAAAATTTTTTATTTGGTTGTTAAAATTTTAACATCTATTGATATGTTCTGTAAGTTTTCTCCATAGGAAACATAATGTAATAAATTCTGCTCATAAACTTTCTGTGAGGGAATCATTCATGTGTTACTGCAATGAAGTCTATTTAGTCAAAGTTCATTATTTTTTGAGAAAGCTGAATTTTATATGTTAATATTTTTGCAGCTATATTCACAAGTGAGATTAAGTGGTTAATCTTTTATTTTCCCCTTTTGTACTATATTTATCATAGTTTATGTTAGGGCAGATCTCAATCCTGTACTCATTAGAATCATTCAGGGAACAGTTGCAAAATATTGATGTCCAAACCCAACTCCAGACCAACTGAGTCATAACCTTTGAATGTGGAGTCCAAACAGTAGTTTTTAAAACTGCTGATTCTAACTATGCAGAATGTACTAAGGCTATATTGATTTGTATCCTCTTTGTAAGATGATAAAATCATTCTAGGGTTCAAATAATTTAACCTTTTTTCCATATACACTGTCTAACATTAAACTTAAAACAACCAAGCATTCTAGAAAACAAGAAAACCCAAAAAAAGGAAAAAAAAAAAGGGAAATTTTCCCTTTGGATTCCAGATAATTGAGGCATAAGGCACAGAATTTAAAATAGTTACCCTAATTTGTGCCAGGAGATAAAAGAAAAAAATTTTGAATTTTGTCAAAGAACTAGAAATTGTTTTAAAAAGGAAATACTAGAACTGAAAAATTCAGCCATCAAAATTAATAACTCAGTATATAGGTTCAACCACCGATTGACATAGCTGAAGAGAGAAATGGTAAAGTAGAAGGCAGATCAGAGGAAAATATCCAAGAATAAAGCATAGAAAGACAAAACAAGTAGAAAACTAAAGAGAGGGTAAAATATATAGGATGTACAAAAACAAGTTTAACATATAAACAACTGGAAACTCATTAAGGGAGATGGAAGAATTTGGGTAGAAGCATATTTGAAGAGATAATTTCCAAATCTTCCAAAATAGATTAAAAAATATGAAGTCAAAAAGTCAAGAAGTCTTTCAAACCCCAAACAGAATAAACAAAACAACAGCAACAACCAAAAACACCCACCCTTTGCTGCATCATCATAAAACTGCTAAAAAACAAAGACAATGAAAAGACCTTAAAGAAGTCTGAGGTATGGATAAATAGATCAGTTACTTTAAAGAGGCAATAAATAAACTGATGGCTGATTTCTTCTCACAAAAACAGTAGAAACTAAAGACAATGAAATATTTTTTAAGAACTGAAAGAAAATCACTACACGCTTAGTAGTGTATACTGAGCAGAAACATCCTTCAAGAACATAGGTGAAATAATGACATTTTCAGATAATTTTTTAAAGAGAAGTCTGTAGCAAAGGCAGTTAAGAAGCATCAGACTGATGAGGAACACTTTTCAACAACAACAACAACAACAACAACAACAACAACGTCATGGGATGAGCAACAGGTTCTGCTGGTAGGCAATTGGGTTTTCCAGTTTCTGTCACCTGCTCTCTGCCTGGAAACGGAATGGATACCCTTAGCCAGTTGTGAGGAGTGGGAGGATAACAGGAGAGGAAACCTGTAGAGGAAGAGTCCGGGCTTCCTGAAAATATGGGCACATGGCGGCAGAAGTGTTTTAGTAAGAAAATTAAAAGAAGTACATTTAAATTAGTGGAATGTCATATATAAATGAGAAATACAGAAAATTTTGCCACAAGTCAGTTAAATAAATGAGGGTTATTCTTCTCATGTACATGAAATCTAGCAGTAGGCCAGCTGGCATTTAGTTCAGCAGCTCAAATACGTCAGGGCTAACAGTACTGTGATCCTCTCAGTCTTTGCTTCTGGTCTCAAGATGGCTCCTAGAGGGAAAAACAACCAAATTCGTGTTTTATTCTGGAAAAAGGGGGAAAATAACACAAGGGAAAAGTAGTGGAAGGCAAAAGAAGAAAGTTAAACATCTCAGAAATTCCCAGCAGTCTTCCACTTACTTCTGATTGTTCAGAACAGTATCACATGGCTCTCCACCCAACTACAAAGGAGCCCAAGAAATGTCATTTTTTTTAGCAGGGTTCTGTCAGTGAAACAGAAAGACAGAATGGATATTGGGTAGGCAAGTGGTAATGTTGCCACTTCAGCAAGACTAATTATACAGACTGAAATATATGCTGAAAAAAATAAAATAAAGTAAAATGTGGATGTTCATTTTAAAAAAAAAGACTAATTACACATGAAATCCATTATCTTAACTTTGTAAAAAAATTAATTGTAATGCCTTTTTGGATTTCCAAAATACCTTTATTCTGACCTGTAAACATCTTCTCAAAAGTTACGTTTTATTCTCTAAAAGTCTGTACAGTGTTTTTTGGTTTTTGTTTTTGTTTTTTGGGTTTTGTTTTGTTTTGTTGGGTTTTGGGGGGGTTTTTTTGGTTTGTTTGTTTGATCTGCACAGATGCTTCCAGGCTGAATTTGTGACACATGTTTGGACACCGCAAAGATTGTTTTATTCTTTATGGTCAATAAAAAATGTTCTCTTAGAAGTCAAAGAACATCATTAGAAATGGTATGTTAAGGAGTAAACATAAAACTATTCCCCAAAAGTTAAAATCAGATTTTTTGAATTGAACATAACCTGAGGCTTCATTCCTTTCCATTGAGGTAGGTCAAGGAAATGCATTTATTCATTCTTAGGATAAACTATCTAATGATGCTAATGAACTCTATCTAGCCCCTCTCCCCCACACAACCTAATGAGAAGCAGACATTCCCAGTGGCCTCAGCCCCTGCCCTTGCTCTCCCTTCTAATGCAGACAGCCTTCAGCAGAATCAACCACTTCTAGAGAATGCTGGTAATTCCCTTCTTCCTAGTAAACTATGCCAAGCGAGGAGGGAGACACTATCCTTCTCCTCCAGATGCTGGCCATAGGACCAGCTTTCCTTACCCAGAGACTTTCTAGCCTCTGTCCCACTTACCAGGCATTATAGGGTGTGAGAAGCCTTCTCTTTAAGAACAGATACCCAGTCTCCAATCCCAGTTCAGCCTCTGAATAGGCTAAGCACCTGACAATTAACTTTTGATTACTAAAGAACCCACTTCAAATGAACACATCGCCAGCTACACAACTAGATAAAGAGCCAGGCTATCCCACTCATGAAGTCCCCTTTCAGGAAGCCCTGGGAAACCTAGAAAACTGACCATTTGAGTGACCCCACTTCTCCCTTCCATGCTTAAATTCCTGCTCTTCCTACATTTTAAATTTGCCAAGAAGAAGTAAACCCAAGTAATCTTAGGCATCTCTTCCTTGACCCCAGTAAAGCCAGAACTTCAGCTCTACACTCCCTCCTTCTCTCTCTAAACCACGACCTCATTGTGCAGCCCCAGGTGTACTATGTACCTTCCAGGACTTGTGATAATAAACCTTGTTTTATCACAGTCCCCTGATGGCTGTTGCTTCAGTGCATCTTGCAATCATAATAACAATCATAGAACCAGTCCAGCCATCACATTGGCTCTGGTTGGGGAAATGTCTGTAGAATCTCTGCCACAAGAAGTACTGGCCCACATGAGTGCCGTAGGTATTCCTAGCCAACAGCATTACTATGGATAGGTTCAGACCAACACAAAACATTGTGCCATAGATATATTTATAGCAATTCTCAAAGCCTGCATTTAAATAGCCTCCTTTAAAGCATGTTCCTCTGTAGGTTCCAGATTTACTGCCCAGGAGCAAGAAAAGGCAAGTTCTTGGTTTGTTAGCACGACAAAAGGCCTGGAAAACAGGTCTACCTACTGGGAAGTGTATTCCAATTTTCTTTAGTTTATAAAGGACTAAAGTTGGAGTACTCAAGTCTACCCCCTACTTATCATTATGACTAGACTAGGAGTTGGTGGAAGAGAGGATGCAAGTTCAGACTACACCTCAGAGCATAAAGGGCTGGGAAGTGAGGGTACAGAAGGCCAGTGGACTCTGAGACCTTCTGAAAGGCTATTTGAGGGACTCAGGACAACTTGGGATAGCCCAGGAGTCAGACAGCAGGGCCTTCCCAGATCATGGGTGCTGTGGTTCTGGCTGGAGCAGCATCTGTAGATGGTGGGCAGATCCTCTAGAGGAAAAAGTGTGCAGAGCTGGGAAGAAGTCTAGTATGCAGGTTCTCCATGAAGGCACAGACTGGACCTGCCTACAGGTAACCAACGTACAGCAGCAGCCCCAGCAAAGCCCCACCTATCAAGGCCATGAAGTTCCCCAGGAAACAGGAACCCCTTACCCCACTGCCACCAAATCACCACACACTCTCTCCCTCTCTCTCTCTCTCTCTCTCTCTCTCTCTATCAGACTAGAGCAGGTGACCAAAGAAGAAATAAAAAGCAAACAATTAATAAAAACAAAAACACAGCATTATAAAGACTTCCACAAGATGGTGGTTTAGAAAGATCTTTAATTCATCTCCTCCCATGGACACATCAAATCTGTAGTTACATATGGATTATTTCTCTCTGAAAACTAGATGAACTTCTTCCTCACAATACAGGATTAAAAAAAAAAACCACATCAAGATGGGTCTTGGCACACCCTCAACAATGGGGAAATATCAAGAATAAGTCAGGCAATTTAGACAATCACAAAGGCTTAAGAGATAACCAAGAGCTAGGGCTAGGTTGAACAAGAAGTTTCATCACCTACACAGGACCACTCCTTCAAGACTGAAACAGGTAGCTGTCTTGCCTAATAAATACAAACTCAGAGAGTCAAGCAAAATGAGGAAACAAAGAAATGTGTTCCAAATGAAAAGAAAAAAAATAAGATAAAACCTTAGTGAAAGACTTAAGTGATATGAAAATAAGTAACCTACCTGAAAAAGAATTCAAAGTAACGATAAAGATCCTTACCAAACCCAGAAGAATGGATGATGACCACATAAGAACTTCAGCAAAGTAAGAACTTCAACAAAGAGATAGAAAATATAAGAAAGTATAAACAGAAGTCCAAGAGCAAAAAAAAAAAAAAAAAAAAAGTCCCAGAGCTGAAATTAACTTAACTGAAAAACATATTACAGGGGTTCAGTAACAGACTAGATGAAGCAGAAAAGCAGATCAGCAAGCTGAAAAACAAAGCAATGTAAGTCACCAAGACAGAGCAGAAAAAAGAAGAAAATTATTTAGTGAAGACAACTTCAAGGACTAAGGGACAACATCACATGGAATAACAGTCACATTATAGGAGTCACAGAAGAAGAGAGAGGGAAAGGGGCAGAAAACTTATTTGAAGGAATAATGGCTGAAAACTTCCCTAACCTAGGGTAGATACAAGACATCCAGGTTCAGGAATCCCAGAGAGTTCAAAAAAGAGATGAGCCCAAAGAGATCCATCCCAAAACACATTATAATTAAAATGTCAAGAATTAAAGATAAAGAGAGAATCTTAAAAGCAGCAAGAGAAAAACAGTTTGTTATATAAAAAGGAAACCCCACAAGGCTATCAGCAGATTTCTCAGCAGAAACTCTGCAGGCCAGAAAAAAGTAGCATGACATATTCAAAGTGCTGAAAGTAAAAAACTTCTAACCAAGAATACTGTACTGGCAAGGTTATCACACAGAATTGAAGGAGACATAAAGATTTTTCCAGACAAACAAAAGCTAAAGGAGTTCATCACTATTGTAAATATTTGCTTTATATATTTTGGTACACCTATGTTGGGTGCATATATACTTATAAATGTTAAAGAGACTTCTTTTTTTTTTTAAAGGTCTTATTTATTTATTTGTCAGAGAGAGAGAGAGAGCATAAGCAGTGGGAGTGGCAGGCAGAGAGAGAAACAGGCTCCCCACTGAGCAAGGAGCCCAATGCAGGCCTCAATCCCAGTACCCTGGGATCATGACCTGAGCCAAAAGCAGATACTTAACTGCCTGAGCCACCCAGGCATCCCTAAAGAGACTTCTTTAAGCTGAAAAGAAATGACACTAATTAATAACAGGAAAGCATACAAAAGTAAAAAATCTCACTGGAAAAGGTAAATATATAATAAAGGTAGTGGATTAATCATTTATAAAGCTACTATGGAGGTTAAAAGACAAAAGGAGTAAAAATTACTAAAACTACAATAATTAGTTAAGGGATCCATAAAATAAAAAGATGTAAAATGCAATATCAAAAACAAAAAACATGGTGTGGGGGGATGAAAACGTAGGGTTTTGGAATGTGTCCAAATTTTAGTTACTATCAATTTAAAATAGAGCATCACATGCATAGGATATATGTGAACCTCATAGTAACAAGAAAGCAAAAACTTACATTAATAAACAAAATAAAATGAGAAAGCAAACTAAACTAACACTAAAAAAGTCATCATCAAACCACAAGGGAAGAAAGCAAGAGAAGAAAGGGACAGAGAGGAACTACAAAAACAGCCAGAAAACAGTTAACAAGATGGCAATACATACATACCTATCAATAATTAGTTGAAAAACAAACTGAGGGCTTCAGAGGGGAGGGGGGTGGGGGAATGGGATAGGCTGGTGATGGGTAGTAAGGAGGGCACGTATTGCATGGTGCACTGGGTGTTATACGCAACTAATGAATCATCGAACTTTACATAAAAAACCAGGGATGTACTGTATGGTGAACAACATAATATAATAAAAATATTATTATGAAAAATAAATAAATAACAGATTATCATAAAAATAGTAATAATAATTAGTTTAAATATAAATGTAAACTCTCCAATCAAAAGACATAAAGTGGCTGAATAGATTTAAAAAAAAAAAAAGACATCTATATAATGCCCACAGAACATTCACTTCAGAAGTCAGGATACACAGACTGAAAGTGAAAGGATGGAATAAGATATCCCATGCAAATGGAAACCCAAAGAAAACTAGTAGCTATACTGATATCAGACAAAATAGACTTTAAAAAAAAAGCTGTAATAAAATCCAGCAAGAAGATAGGGCATTGATAAATATATACACAACCTAAAATAGGTGCACCAAAATACATAAAGCAAATATTAAAGACCTAAAGGGAGAAACTGATAGCACCACCCAACTTACATCAATGAATAGGTCATTCAGATTGATTGATTTTCCTTATTGATTAATAACAAAAGCCTGGAAATACCGGCTCACAGTGTGCCCATCCCCATCCCCCCTCGCAGGGGACAGGGAGACTCTACCCAAACAGGCTTGCCTGAGTATCAGTGCGGCAGTCCCCTCCGCCAGAAGGCAGGCTGAAAAATCAAGAAGCCCACATCCCTAAGGTCCCTATAAAACAAGAGCACACTGCCTGGGTCCTGGTCAATAATTTGGGCTCTGGGAAACCCTGCAACCTCTCCTCATCAGAATGACAAGAAGGAGAAATCCCCCCCAGCAAAGAAAATATAATGAGTCTGTGACCTCTGCCACAGAACTGATGGATATGGGTATAACCAAATTATCAGAAATGGAGTTCAGAGTAACAATGGTCATGATGATGTGTAAATTTGAAAAGAAAATTAACGAAAATATTAACAAGAATATAGAATCTCTAAGGGCGGAAATGAGAGCGAATTTGGCAGAAATTAAAAATGCTATGAATCAAATGCAGTCAAAACTATATGCTCTGATGGCCAGGGTAAATGAAGTAGAAGAACGAATTAGTGAATTGGAGGATGGGTTAGTAGAAGAGAAAGCTAAAACAGAAACTTGGCTCAAAAAAATCCAATCTCAAGCATGTAGGTTACGGGAGATTACTGACTCAATGAAACGCTCCAATGTCACAATCATCGGCATCCCCGAGGGGATGGAAAAAGAGAGAGGTTTAGAAGAGATATTTGAACAAATTGTAGCTGAAAACTTCCCCAATCTAGCAAAGGAAACAAGCATTCGTGTCCAAGAGGCAGAGAGGAACCCTCCCAAGGTCAACCACGACAAACCTACACCACGTCATGTCATAGTGTAATTCGCAAATATTAGATCCAAGGATACAGTATTGAAAGCGTCCAGGGCAAAGAAAGTTCTCACGTACAAAGGCAAAAATATTAGGATTACATCAGACCTGTCTACAAAGACCTGGAATGAGAGAAAGGGTTGGGGGGGCATTTTTAAAGCTCTTTCAGAGAAAAACATGCGGCCCAGGATCCTTTATCCAGCAAGGCTGTCATTCAGAATGGATGGAGAAATAAAGACCTTCCAGAATCGCCAGTCATTAACCAATTTTGTAACCACGAAACCAGTTAAGGGGGGTTCTATAAAAGTAAAAAGGCCCCAAGAGTGATACAGAACAGAAAGTCACAATCTATAGAAACAAGGACTTTACAGGCAACATGACATCATTAAAATCATTTTTCTCAATAATCACTCTCAATGTGAATGGCCTAAATGCTCCCATAAATGACACAGGGTGGCAGATTGGATAAAAAGACATGACCCATCCATTTGCTGTCTACAAGAGACTCATTTTGAACCTAAAGATACATCCAGACTGAAAGTGAAGGGATGGAAAACCATTTTTCATGCCAATGGACCTCAGAGAAAGCTGGGGTAGCAATTCTCATATCAGACAGATTGGATTTTAAACTAAACACTGTAGTTAGAAATACAGAAAGAACCTATATTATTCTTAAAGGATGTATCCAACAAGTGGATGTGACAATTATAAATATCTACGCCCCCAACAGGGGAGCAGCAAGATACACAAGCCAACTCTTAAACAGAATAAAGAGACATATAGATAAAAATACGTTAATAGTAGGGGACCTCAACATTCCACTATCAGCAATAGACAGATCACCTAAGCAGAAAATCAACAAAGAAACAAGAGCTTTGAATACCATACTAAACCAGATGGACCTCAAATATATATATATATATAGAACAATACACCCCAGAACAACAGAATACTCATTCTATTCGAATGCACATGGAACGTTCTCCAGAATAGATCATATGCTGGGTCACAAAACAGGTCCCAACCGATACCAAAAGACTGAAATTATTCCCTGCATATTCTCAGACCACAATGCTTTGAAATTGGAACTCAATCACAAGGAAAAATTTGGAAGAAACTCAAACACTTGGAAACTAAGAACCATCCTGCTCAAGAATGATTCAATAAACAAAGAAATCAAAAATCAATTTAAACAATTTATGGACACCAACGAGAATGAAAACACAACGATCCAAAACCTATGGGACACTGCAAAGGCAGTCCTAAGGGGAAAATACATAGCCATCCAAGCCTCACTCAAAAGAATAGAAAAATCTAAAATGCAGTTTGTATATTCTCACCTCAAGAAGCTGGAACAGGAACAGATGAATAGGCCTAATCCACACACGAGAAAGCAGTTGATCAAGATTAGAGCAGAGATCAATGAATTAGAAACCAGGAGCACAGTAGAGCAGAGCAAAAGAACTAGAAGCTGGTTCTTTGAAAGAATAAATAAAATAGATAAGCCACTGGCGAGACTTCTTCAAAAGAATAGAGAAATGACCCAAATTAACAAAATTATGAATGAAAAGAGAGAGGTCGCAACCAACGCCAATGAAATAGGAAGGATCATTTGAAACTTCTATCAACAGCTTTATGCCAATAAATTAAATAATCTGGAAGAAATGGATGCGTTCCTGGAAACCTATAAACTACCAAGACTGAAACAGGAAGAAATTGATTTTTTTAAACAGACCAATTAATTATGAAGAGATTGAAGCAGTTATCAAAAAGCTCCCGAAAAACAAGAGTTCGGGGCCTGATGGATTCCCCGGGAATTCTACCAAACATTCAAAGAAGAAATAACACCCATTCTCCTGAAGCTGTTTCAAAAAATAGAAACAGAAGAAAAACTACCAAATTCATTCTGAGGCCAGTATTAACCTTGATCCCAAAAACCAGGCAAAGACCCCATCAAAAAGGAGAATTACAGACCGATATCCCTGATGAATATGGATGCCAAAATTCTCAACAAGATCCTAGCTAATAGGATCCAACAGTACATTAAAAGGATTATCCATCATGACCAAGTGGGATTTATCCCTGGGATGCAAGGGTGGTTCAACATTCGCAAACCGATCGGTGTCTTAGATTTTATCCACTGAATACATTTTTAAAGGAATCATACGATTCTCTCAATAGATGCAGAAAAAGCATTTGACAAAATACAGCATCCTTTCCTGATTAAAACACTTCAGAGTGTAGGGATAGAGGGTACATTCCTCAATCTCATAAAAACCATCTATGAAAAGCATACAGGGAATATCACTCTCAGTGGGGAAAAGCTGGAAGCCTTTCCCTTAAGATCAGGAACATGACAAGGATGCCCACTCTCACCACTATTATTCAACATAGTACTAGAAGTCCTTGCAACAGCAATCAGACAACAAAAAGGGATAAAAGGTATCCAAATCGGCAGAGAAGAAGTCAAACTGTCTCTCTTCGCAGATGACATGATACTCTATATGGAAAACCCAAAAGAATCCACTCCCAAACTATTAGAAGTTATAGAGCAATTCAGTAATGTGGCGGGATACAAAATCAATGCTCAGAAATCGGTTGCATTTCTAT
This sequence comes from Ursus maritimus, assembly GCF_017311325.1. NCBI lineage: Eukaryota > Metazoa > Chordata > Mammalia > Carnivora > Ursidae > Ursus > Ursus maritimus. The sequence goes on along the minus strand of NW_024424230.1, from coordinate 57,047,039 downwards.
ACACAAATAATGAGACTGAAGAAAAAGAGAAATTGAGATCATCCCATTTATAATAGCACCAAAAATCATACGTTATCTTGGAATTACTAACCAGAGCGTAAAGGACCTATATTCTAGAAACTACAAATCACTCTTGAAAGGACATTGAAGAAGACACAAAAGATGGAAAATACTCCATGCTCATGGATTGGAAGAATTAACATAGTTAAAATCTATGCTAGCCAGAGAATCTACACTTTCAATATATCGGATCAAAATATCCAACAACATTTTTCAAAGAACTGGAACAAACAGCCCTTAAATTTGTGTGGAACCAGAAAGGCCCAATCTCAAGGAATTGTTGTAAAAGGAAAAACAAAGCTGGGGGCATCATGTTGCCAGATTTCCAAGCTATACTACAAAGCTGTGATCACAAAGACAGCATGGTACTGGCACAAAAACAGACACATAGACCAATGGAAGAGAATAGAGAACCCAGAAATGGACCTTGGCTCTTTGGGCACTAATCTTTGACAAAGCAGGAAAAAACATCCAGTGGAAAAAGACCAGTCTCTTCAATAAATGGTGCTGGGAAAATTGGACAGCTACATGCAAAAGAATGAAACTTGACCTACTCTCTCACTCATACACAAGAATAAACTCCAAATGGACGAAAGACCTCGATGTGAACAGAGATCAATCAAAATCCTAGGGGAGAACAAAGGCGGCAACCTCTATGACGGCCACAGCAACTTTTTCATGACACATCTCCAAGGCAAGAGAAACAAAGAAAAAATGAACTGGGACTAAATCAAAATAAAAAGCTTCTGCGACAAAAGGAACAGTCAAAAAAATTAAGAGGCAGCCCACGGAATGGGAGAAGATATTTGTGAATGACACTAGAGATAAAAGACTGGTATCCAAGATCTACAAAGAACTTCTCAAACTCAATACACAAGAAACAAATAAACAAATCATAAAATGGGCAGAAGATATGAACAGACACTTTTCCAATGAAGACATACAAATGGCTAACAGACACATGAAAAAATGTTCAAAATCATTAGCCATCAGAGAAATTCAAATCAAAACCACACTGAGATACCACCTTACCCCAGTTAGAATGGCAAAAATACAAGGCAGGAAACAACAATTGTTGGAGAGGATGTGGAGAAAGGGGATCCCTCTTACATTGTTGGTGGGAATGCAAGTTGGTACAGCCACTCTGGAAAACAGTGTGGAGGTCCCTTAAAAAGTTAAAAATTGAGCTACCCTATGATCCAGCAATTGCACTACTGGGTATTTACCCCAGCGATACAGACGTAGTGAAGAGAAGGGCCTTATGCACCCCAATGTTCATAGCAGCATTGTCCACAATAGCCAAATCATGGAAGGAAGATGACTGGATTAAGAAGATGTGGTCCATATATACAATGGAATATTACTCAGCCATCAAAAAGAACGATTTCTCAACATTTGCTGCAAAATGGACGGGACTGGAGGAGATAATGCTAAGCGAAATAAGTCAAGCAGAGAAGGACAATTTTCATATGGTTTCACTTGTTTATGGAACATAAGAAGTAGGAAGCTCGGTAGGAGAAGAAAGGGAAGAAGAAAGGGGGGCTAAACAGAAGGGGGATTGAACCATGAGAGACTATGGACTCTGGGAAACAAACTGAGGGCTTCAGAGGGGAGGAGGTTGGGAGAATGGGATAGGTTGGTGATGGGTATTAAGGAGGGCACGTATTGCACGGTGCACTGGGTGTATATGCAAGTAATGAATCATGGAACTTTACATCCAAAAAAATAAATAAAAATAGAAATAGAAATATCATTTGATCCAGCAATTCCAGTACTGGAAATCTATACAAAGAAAACAAAAAGACTAATTAGAAAAGACATATGCACCCCCATGTGCAGTGCACCATTATATACAATAGCCAAGATATGGAAACAACCTAAGTGTCCATAGGTGGATGAATGGATAAAGAAGAAGTGGTACATATACTTGCAATGGAATATTACTCAGCCATAAAAAAGATTGAAATCTTGCCATTTGTTACAACATGGAGGGACCTTGGGAGTATTATTCTAAGTGCAATAAGACAGAGAAAGACAAATACTGCATGATTTCACTTATATGTGGAATCTAAAAAACAAAACAAACAAAACAAAACTCAGACTCATGAATACAGAGAATAGATTGGTGTTTGCCAATGAGAAGGGAGGGCTGGGTGAGGGAAATGGATAAAGGGGATCAAGAGATACAAACTTTCAGTTATAAAATAAGACACAGGGATGTAATACAGAGCATGGGGAATGTAGCCGATAATATTGTACTAACTTGTATGGTGACAGATGGTGACTACACTTACCATGGTGAGCGCTGAGTAACGTATGGAGTTTGAATCACTACGTTGTACACCTGAAACTAATATAATATTGTGTGTCAACTATAACTCAATTTAAAAAAAACAGCATTGCCTGAAAGTATTCTTTTAGTTATTGGATTAAGACTAAATCTCAAATAGAACAGAACTAAAAGTGAACCCCCCATCTTCTACCCAGCAGGTGGGGGATGGTGAGGATTATCAGTTTATCCATAAAACAAAGATATTACATTTCTCAGTCCCTGAGCCATGATATTACTGGAATCACTCTACACCCCATGTGTAAGCTGTATTACACAACTATATAGTACTGTATACTATACAGTCTCCTGTGGTTGCTGTAATGAGTCACCACAAATTTAGTGGCTTAAGGCAACTCACATTTATTGTATGACCAGTCTGGAGGTCAGAAATCCAAAATGGGTTTCACCGGATTAAAATCAACTTGTCAGCAGGGCGGTATCCATTCTGGAGGCTCTAGAGAGGAACTTGTTTCTTTGCCTTTTCTAGATTCTAGACACCTCTTCATTCCTTGGACTGTAGCCTCCTCCTCCGCCTTCAGGTCAGCAGCCTTGGGCAGAGGCCCTCACATGCTACCATCTCCCTAGTTCACTCTCTCCCAGAGGTGAGCACCTGTGATTACCATGCGCCCACCAATAATCCAGATGATCTATTTTAAAGTCAGCTGCTTAGCAACCTTATTCCAGTTGCTACCTTAACCCCTTTGCCTTGTACCATAATATATCCCCAGTTTCCAGGGAATAGGATGCAGACACCTTTAGGGGCCATTGTTCTGCCTAGCACATCTGGTAAGCCTGTTTTCTCCTCAGTGAAAGGGGAAGGATACTGGTTGGTGAGAAGGATTGCATGAGCTGAGGTAAGTAAACCGACGGCCACAGAGCGGATGCTCATTCGGTGCGTGGTGATTCCACCCTTGATTCACGTACTTTATTGCTCACCTGTTCGCTTAAGCCTTCCTCTACCCCCACAGGCTAGCACCTAGACTGGTGGCCTTTTTACCAGGCGCAGTTCAGGCACTCAAGGATGAGGATTCTCATCAAAGCTGTCTTCTTCGTCCTTGGCTCTTAGCTAGGGTAGTATGTTGGAGCACAGGTGCCAGGTATATTCAGTAAGATCTATTCCAAACAGGTGTGCACAAAACCAGATGCATATACAATGTCTGCTTGGGAACAGAGAAAAGCTAAAGCTAATTTGGGTTTTAAAGGTAATAAACTTAATGAGATTACTCTCATTAGAGTTCCAAAATAGTAAATTCAAAGACAATTATATATTAACTTTCTTACAGTAAAAAATTTAGGAGTTTTTGCTTTTTAAGTTACTGTTATTTTTAAGCCCTTATTCAAGCTTTGCTCTCCCCTTGGCCAGAGTTTCCATTTGACAATTGGCAGATTAGACCGCATTTACATGTTAACCTGGGGAGGGAGGGAAGATACATATAGAAGCCAGAATGTAATAACTTCAATCGTTAAATCAAAAAGTTATTCAATATCTGAATGAAGGATCAGATAAAAACAAAAAGGTAACACCTTATGCAATTATAAGGCATTATAAAAAATTAATACCTGCAACCAAATAAGTCACACAAATGAAAGTTCATAATGAAATTAAAAATATTATTCTATAGTATCTTTTAATCAAAGATTAAAGGGTTCACCCACATTATTACTATCATTATCCCATTATTTTTAATGGAAAAACAAACTTTATATCAACTCTCTGATATGTTCCAAGAAGGGGCAAGAAATTTAATATTTATCCTTAGAATCAATACAAACACTCCCTTCAGTTGGTAATTAAAATCTGAATAAAAAACATAACAGTTTGATTTTGTTTAAGATGTGGATTTTTAAAAAGAATTCAGGTGTCAGTACAGATGGGATAAACCAACTTGGGTTTTCCCTGGTGCGGAAAGCCTCAAGACACAAGACCACATTGCCACCTGGTGGCAAGATCAAATTTTGCAACAATTCATTTTGAAAGTTCCCTAGCCCTGGATTTACTATTTTAAAAGTGAAAAGTATGGGGCGCCTGGGTGGCACAGCGGTTAAGCGTCTGCCTTCGGCTCAGGGCGTGATCCTGGCGTTATGGGATAGAGCCTCACATCAGGCTCCTCTGCTATGAGCCTGCTTCTTCCTCTCCCACTCCCCCTGCTTGTGTTCCGTCTCTCGCTGGCTGTCTCTATCTCTGTCGAATAAATAAATAAAATCTTAAAAAAAAAAAAAAAAAGGAAAAGTATCTTTTAGGTGGTTATTGTTTAACCTCAAGAAAAATGAAAGGGTTTGAGGGACAGGGTGTTGAAGGTGCCGAATTAAAACAAAATGTACTCTGAATGCCAAATCTTAGAAAAGCCATTAGCCCAACTCCTGTGGAATATAGCCCCACTGCCAATGACAATCTAGAGCCCCATATGAGTTCACCTCAGGTGCCCAAGATGCAGAGAGACACATCAGAACTTCCAAGCACCCTCCTTCGTTTTCCTTGAAATTCAGCAGTGCCACTTAGCCAAAATAAAATCAGTAAGGCTTTGGAGATGCAGTTACTTAGTTTTAGAAAGCATAAAAGAAGCTCCAAGCATAGGTGCTACTTGAATCTAATAAGTGCTTGTGATTCCCTTTTCAAACACATCACAATAGTTAAAATATTGGGGTTGAAATATTAAGGAGAATTCTATAAGAAAAAATGAGATAGCACAACAGCCGACATTTCATGAGGAATGCCAAGCTACTCCTTCTGTGTGATGGTAAAGGAAAGATGTGCATTCCCCAAGTATCCTGGAAGTTCTACCATGAGGGTCATTCTTGGGGGTTAGCCGGTGATTTCTCTTCCTCAAGAAGCTTCATGATCAATCCTAAAAGAACTCGACGAGATGATTCCTATTTGAAACCAGTACCATTTATAGATAACTCTGTTGTATAAATTTGACCCAATTATCAAATTAAAGACACACATACCTTTGTAACAGGATTAAGAAGTCAAGCATTGAGCACCACGTGGCTTTCCCTGCGGCTTCCCTCCTCAATATGTACAAGGACACTAAGAGGTGATTTCCCCAGGCCCCGGTCCCCCTCGACTTCACCTGTTGCCACCTCCTGGGATAGCAAGACACATAGGGAACCCTCCAGGTCTTCCGCAAAAGCCGATCCCTGCTTGCCGGTCTCGGCACCTCAGCTCAGCTCGGCTCCACTGCCCTTTCCAAGCAGTGAGATTTACCAGTGACTCTTCACAGGACAAAGGAAGAAGCTTGAGGGTTTCTCTCAGGAAAATTGCCAGTTTTTCACAATCTACTCTTCAAATTCACACCCTGGCTGAGTTGAGAGGTTTTCACCTGAGCCACATGCCCCTTGGACAGGGAGGGGGCCCTGCTCCCCTCATGTTTCTCCCATTGCTTGCAAGTGGGGCCAGAACACATACACATTCCCTTAGGCTGAAAGACCAACCCAGACGCCTGCCCTGCCAGAATATCTCCCTGGTGAGAAGAAACCAAGTTAAAACAATCATTAAGAGGTCAGCACAGGCTCACTTCCTAAAGACAAGGTTATTTGGTTTAATAGCCACATGCTCATCTTGAATGCAGTACTGGAAGGGCCCTAAATTAAAATGAAGGGGATGCCCGAGTCACCTCAAAGCCTCTGTATTTTCAAGAGCCTTCCCTGGTGCTAGATGGTTCCCTATGAACCCAGAGAGAGTTAGTGTTTGCTCGGTAAGGATGGTGAGCAATACAGTTAAGAATATTGTCTAAGCATGATTTTAATCATGGACAGTGGAACTGAATCTGAATGAGGAAGCCAGAAAAAAAAAGAAACAAAAAAACCTAAAAACTATTCTTAGTGAGGGATTATGACCATAGAGGTTATTTCTGCAACTAAGATGAAAGGAGAGAAAGCCATGGTTGCAAAATGGTGTATCTGCGGTCAAGATCCCTGAGGTATGTCTGTCCTAGTGGGGACAACCTCCAGGAAAGACTGGACAGTGGGCGGCAGAGGGGTGAGGAGGACAGAGCCGGGAAGGGGAGGTCAGAAACCAGAATCCTGCCCTGTGAAGTCACTGGAAGCAACAAGAGCAGCATGGAGTGGCTTCCAGGACTGGGAAGCCACCATGTTATAAGAATGGAAAGCCACAAGGCCATAAGCAGAGAACAGCACAGCAAGGAGGCAAGTGGGCATGGATGGAGTGCATTAGAAATGGCAGCCGTTTTTGCAAGAGGAATTCAGAGTAAGTGTGAAGATGAGGAAGGACACCAGCCCCTCCTCCTGGCTCTGAAGTTTCTTCTGCATTTGATATCGATGCTTCCGTAAGAGCATGGTGGCCAACAGCCATCCCTAGAGGTGCTGAGACCCACCAGCAGCACTGGTCTAAATCCAAACCTAAGTCTGAGATGACAATAGCATTGGTAGTGACTTGAACCTTAAGCTGAATATGAGAAAGACTGAACTAATCTGAAAGGGACCAATTGCACCAGAAGAAATAGATCCATTTAAGGGCTGCAGTTTTTATTCCATTGGCTGTGTCACACTTCTTTCTGAACCAGTGGGATGCACCAGTTGGCTTAGACCAAGATCTTCTACTTCCCCTCTGCTGAAGGTGGGCTCCAACCCAAAGAACTTGGACTGACAGTGGGGAAATGATGGTCCCTGTGGTCAGCAGAATAGTGCCCCCAAAGATGCCAGCATCCTAATCCCTGGAACATGTGGACACGTTACACCAAAGGACTTTGCAGATGTGATTGGGTGAAGGGTCTTGAGACGAAGAGATTATCCTGGGTTATCCAAGTGGGCACTGTCATCACAGGATCCATAAGAGGGAGGTAGGAGGGTTGTAGCAAGAGGAGGAGGTGTGATGTGGAAGCAGAAGTCAGCATGATGTGGTTGCTGGCTGGGGGGCCACCAGCCTACGCACGCAGGTGGCCTCTAGATGCTGGAAAAGGCAAGACACAGATTCTCCCCTGGAGATCTAGATAAATAATGATGCCTAGCACCTATGGTGTTATGAACCAGCCACTTAATTTAGCACCCTACATGTATTAGCTCATTAAATTCAAAGAACAAACTTGTGAGGTGGGTATCAATGCACTTTTTTTTAAATCCCCGTTTTACAGCGAGGAGACTGAGACACAATCATATTGACAGCTGCCCAGTGTGACAGGACAAAGCCAGCATTCAAACCCAGGCAGTTTGATTCCAGAGCCCTGAGTGCAGAGGGTGTGCGTCCTCTTTCTGTGCCTTCCAGGTATACCTTTTTCACAGTGAGGGGCAGAACCTCATGGGCTTCTGGGCACGATGCCCTGAGAAGGACATAAAACCATTTCCATAGTGATCCAGCTAAGAATTTGTAACCTGAACCTAATTGGGGAAAAAAGGTCAAAGATGAGAAATATTCTATTTTAAAAGGTGGAGGCAAGGGATGACTGTATTCTTCAGAAACGTAAGTGTAATAAAAGACCAAGGCTAAGAACTGTTTCAGATTAGATTCTAGAGACATGACACCTAAATGCAACATGGGACCCCAGCCTGGATTTAGTCCCAGAGGGGGAATGCTATAAATGACACTGGCTGGATGTGGACAATGGATTTGGGAGAAAAGTATTCCATCAGTGTTCAATGCACTCAAGTTGACAACTGTCCCAGGACTATGCAAGAGAAGAGCCTTACTCAGGGAATCCACACAGAAAGGGTCAGGGGTAATATATGCATGCCATATGCCACCTGCAACTTAGTCTTGGTCTCAAGAGAAAGTAAAACATGGGTGTAAAGGCACATTTGTGAACACATACGTATGTGTATACATGTATGCTATACATCAGGAATGCACAATGTATGCACATATGTATGTATGCATATAAAGTGTGTATGTACTCGTGTGGAGAGAAACCAAATATGGAAGGAAATGGGGCAAAATGCCTACAATTGATTAATCTGCCTGAAGGGTGTATTGGCTATTTTTTGTACTATGCAACAATTTCAAAAACTGTTTCCAGATAAGAAGTGAATTCAATTAATTGCTAATTGGTTTACAAAAGCATACATGTTGATATTGATACTATTAATATACATTTACACATAACATTACATATATTTATTACTCACCTAGACATTTAAAAAGCTATTAATTAGTTGTCTCTGGGGACTGGGATCCTGATTTTTTTTCTACTATATATTTTTCTAGAATTTCCAAGCTTCCTTAATCAATTAATGTTACTTTCATATTCAGAAAAAAGAAATCCAAAAAACAAATGCACATCACACACAACGCCCACAGGGTGCTTCACCTGCAAGAATAGCTTCCTTCTTTACATTTTGTAGTGGTTTTACATTTTCTAACTCAAGATCATCCATTACCATCAAGCAGCTATTAAAACTTGCAAATTCTTGCTGTATCTTTTTGATATATGATTAAAGGACATCGTAAAAATGCATCTTCAATGTTTATTGTGTACCAGAAACTATGCTGGGTTCTTTAAAATGTCTTACAGTCCCCCACACAACCCTACAAGGTCACAAAACGAATGTGAAAATCAGACGGCATCACTAGCAATGAAGTTGCACTTTGGAGAGGTTCCATCATTTTGTTCAAGGGCACACATCCTGTCAAGGGGAGATCCAAATCCAAGTTTGTCCACTCTCAGAAACCCACGCTGCTTCTCCTGCTGCCTCTCTACAGGTGCTCAAGAAAAGGCTGTTGCATATATACGGCCAGATAATGCCTTCAACTGCAGAACTGGTTAATAATTTCAAAAAAAAAAAAAAATTCCGAGCCAGATACCCACTGTCTGGATATCTCGCTTTAAATTTTATTCCAAATAATCACACGACTGCCCGATTTTCCACCTCATGTGTACAGAAACAGTAACTGCTAACATTTGCTGAGCTTTGTGCCACACTGCTCCAGGAGCCACACCTCTTCAATCCCCTTCGCACCCAGTGACGTAGGCAGGGTGAGTATCCTTAGAGACAGCTGAGGCACAGAGAAATAAAATGCCCAAGGTCGTAACTAGGAAAGTAACCAAGCCAAAATTATAACCTATGCAGCATCACTCCAGACCCCATGCTCCTAACCACTTTGATAGGCTTCCTTCCCAAGCTACTCATGCTTAATATTGCAAACTATAATGCTATAAATACCATTTACAAAGCAATCGATCTAGATGAACTGGTTGAAAGGCCAGCTATAAAGAGTCTGAATTCCAAAATACCTTAATTTCTGAAAACTCACTGCAGCCACACCCTACCCTCCAACCACTAGTGCAGTGTGTAATAAGCTGTAGGTTTATTATTTGCCAAGATTATCAAAAGCAGAAACAATTCTTTATTTTATACTTCCAATAGAGTGACCAAGACCAAAGTAAACTGTCTTTTAATTGAATGAATGCCATGAAGTCACTTTCACAGTATCATTCCCCTTTTTCAAAGGCAGTATGGCACGGTGAGGGGCCCAAGCTTGGGACATAGACTCGGCTCTACCACAAAATGGACAAGTTCATTTCTCCAAACTGTTCTCTGTTTAAAAAGCTTAAAAGGTTATTCCGAAGAGGAGGTAGGGTAAATAAAATACCTGACATACATTAGGTACTCCATAAAAATAGTTTTTACTGTTCCACAAACTTTATGCTTATGTTTCAACTGACCATATTTTGGGCATTCTGGGCCCAATCACCTATTGACTAGATATAAGTATTCTTTTGTCCCCTGACAATAGGATCCCCCCACCCCACAGATCTCACTGTATATCCCAACTCCCCACCAGTGTGCAGGACAGGGGAAGTCCTCAGTATTATGTGGTATCTAAACCACGCGTCCCATATTCAGATGAATACAGATTGTGCAGGTCACTAGTAAGTGAAACGGTATGAAACAAGTAGAGATGGGAACTGGAGCTAAAACTGCTACTTGGCTCCAGCAAATTACTGCACATGGTAATGCGAGTCCAATGCTCCAAATCTTTGATTTTTGAAAAGTAGGAATTGCAGATTTTTATGGGACTTTTTTCTATTTGAAGAATGTGCACGAGAAACCACCTCCGTACCAACACTCATACGCACATATGCGGTCTGCGAGCACACACACAAACGGATAAAGAGCAAAGACGCACAGTCACAGGATCCCGCATGGGTACTTGAGCACCTCCTATCCTCCCTCAGACCTGTTTTCCTCATTACTAAAATTATGTGTGCAAATGTACATACACACAGTCACACACAGCCGGTGGCCGTGAGGGCTCCATTTGTCCAACTGTCCGCTGGCCAGCCTTCATACCTCAGTCCTAGAACCACCACCATGAAAGAAATGGCTTCAGGAGCTATGGCAAGGCCTTGGGTAGGTATTTGTGTCATAATTTCAATTGTAGCATCAGCAGCAACAGAGAACACTGCTACAACAGATCCAAACTGATAGAGCAGAGGAGAAAACGTGTTAGTCCCTGGAACACACATACACAAAGGATCTACTACTTCAAAGTGTGGGCACTTCCAAGTAAGAAATTTTAAGTGAGGGCTAAGCTAGAGAAGTAATATTCCAAGTAAAAAACACTTAAATCACATTTTAAAACATGCAAAATACGCTATACAACCGATTATTACATACATGTGTAGTAAAATCTTATGCACGGACAAGCATGATACACACAGACCTCAGGCTAGTGGTGTGACAAAGGAAAATGTGCTCAGAGAAGGGTATAAAGGAGACTTCAGTTGTTATTTTTCATGACTTGCTCCTTAAAAGAAACCAAAAAACCTAAATAGAAAAATAAACCTGGGGAAAACTTAGTAATAAAAACAATAAAATCAAAACAAATGGGGAAAGATAATACCATTCTGCAGCCACAACCGCCCCTCCCACCCCCACACTACAATGGGATGGGGAACACATTATGGGAACATAAAATCTCATTATCTACTGGCACCTGCGATATATCTTTCTGGAGTTAGGAGATCAAATATTGGATGGAAAGGATTACTTACATGTTTGAGTAAGTGTTGGAAACATTTATACCATTTACTACCTCAACTAAATGCACAGATGTCACAAGACTTGTTCTCAGTAATAGGAGCCATTCCCCTCTTATCACATCGCTATGCAAACATTATGATGAACACACGCATTTTTAGCACTTTTCATTAGTGTATATTTCGATATACTTATCTTCCTGAAATTCCCATTCCACCCTCGACTTCTTTTACAAAGGAACCACTTTACCCAACTAATGTTAAAATTGTTAAGACATTTCCTCACCACAATGTAAAATCTTCCCAAGAAATCATTCCTTAAAACATGTATAATGAAATTCACCAATTGACAAATTCCATGGGAGTCTCAAAGTGCAAGAGCATTTCCCTTGGGGAGATAATTCACTTATTTGATACATTAAATATGATCAATAAACTTTTAAAAGGATATCTATTTTTAAGTTTCATTTTTTTATTTTTATTTTTTAAAGATTTTATTTATTTATTTGACAGAGAGAGAGAGACAGCCAGCGAGAGAGGGAACACAAGCAGGGGGAGTGGGAGAGGAAGAAGCAGGCTCCCAGCATAGGAGCCCGATGCGGGGCTCGATCCCAGAACGCCGGGATCACGCCCTGAGCCGAAGGCAGACGCTTAACGAGTGAGCCACCCAGGCGCCCCTTAAGTTTGAGCCAGCCAGGCACCCCTAAAAGAAAACCTAAATTTTATTTCAATAATATTGTAAAACTTGATAGTAAACAAAAAGCATCCAAATACTTTGCAAAAAAATGTTCCTGTGATTCTCAGAAGTTTAAGTTGAATTTCTCAAGCGAAATACTTCCCTAACTTTAATTCGAAGTAGCATGATACACACCCTCATGTATCTACACATTACACATTTAAGGATATACTTTCAATTAAAATAGCACAAAAAAGCAAGTTTGCCCCTCCAAAAAAAACTGTCTTAACACCTTTATATAACTCCTAACAAACCTCTACTTCCTAAAACACACAACTACTAAAATAAGGAATTCTTTTTTTTTTTAAAGATTTTATTTATTTATTCGACAGAGATAGAGACAGCTGGCGAGAGAGGGAACACAAGCAGGGGGAGTGGGAGAGGAAGAAGCAGGCTCATAGCAGAGGAGCCTGATGTGGGGCTCGATCCCAGAACACCAGGATCACACCCTGAGCCGAAGGCAGACGCTTAACCGCTGTGCCACCCAGGCGCCCCTAAAATAAGGAATTCTTATTGCTCAGGTAATGTAAAATAGGTTTCAGTCACTTGCAACTGCAACTCTCTATACTTTTTTTTAGAACTTAGGGGTCAATAACTTCTCACCCTCAAAAAAATTTGGATTTTCCTCAAGAGTCTTAAATATCTGTATTCCTTGACACACTTTATTCCTTGTAGAACATCAAGAATTTATACCACAATTTATCAAAATTCAGATACTGAAATAATGGTTAAATTTTTTTTTTTAATAAAGGACCATAAAGAAGAGTGAAGTCATACTGTTCTCCAGCCTTGGTTACATAAACCATTCCTATAAATTCTATAGCCTCCTTCTTTAATACATTAATAAATCGTTTAGTAATGTTCCTACTGATTTTGTTCACGAGCTAAGATTGTTAACGGGCAGATGTTTTCTCTGCATTTCTTTAGGAGATAAAGGCAACAAAATCTTTGAATATTTAAGATCAAATGTTCTCACATAGAAATAAAAGTATAGCCTTTAGAAAGGGATCAAAGGCATCAAATAATTACCATACGAATTTTCTGTGGAGACAATATTGGACTTGGACCAGGGTGCAAGTCATTTCCTTTCCTTCTAAATTCCAATAGTTAAAAGTATGGGCTCTGGGACCAGACCTTTGGGATCAAACTCCTGCCCTGTTAAAGCTGTGTAAACCTCTCTGTAAACCTGTCGGCCCCAGCACACAATGCAGATAAGAACATTACCTGCTTCATAGGACCTGAGTGAGGATTTGATGGGTTGACATAAAGTACCTGGCACATATTCATAAGCACCTTGAAAACCATCTCATACTCAGAAATATAGGATGGGCAGAATCAATTTCTTAGTGGGTAATCACTTGGGGTATCAGCAAAGTGGTAATTAAAAATTTCTCAAATCATCTTTGCAGTCAGCTCACATGTATTTACAAAACATTTGCTGGCATTTTACAATCCTAACTTCTACAAACAGCTCTCGCATTAAGCAATCCCTAAAGGTGACTCCTGCAACATTTAAGAGAAGTGGGCTGAGACGGGCAGAGGAAGAGAGAGAATCAAGCAGGCTCCAAGCCCAGCACAGAGCCCCACATGGGGCTCAATCTCACAACCCTGAGATCATGACCTGAGCCCAAGAGTTGGACGCTTAAGCAACTGAGCCACCCAGACGTCCCTGCAACTTAATATACAAAGAATCCTGATAATACAAATGCCTTATATAAGACTTAAATCTTACTTAGACATAATTTGTACCTGGCCTTAGCATTTAAAAGCCTATGAAACAATTGTCTGGCTGCAGATTAAAATGACTGGAGCTTTAAAACAAATGACCATGGCAGGTCTCCGCTCTGGACCAATTAAGCCAGTATTTCTGGAGGTACTGTTCAAGCATCAGTATCTTTATTCTTTTAAGCTCAAGTGAGTTGATGTACTACTGCAGTTGAATACCAATGCTAAAAACAGAAGAGTTATCTTAATAGTTCCCTGCACTTTCTTTCAAAATGGGGATTATATAACTCTTACACTGTTGGTGGGAATGTAAACTGCCACAGCCACTCTGGAGGTTCCTCAAACTTAAAAACAGAAGTTACCCTACAACCCAGCAACTGCACTACTAGGTATTCACCCAAAGAATACAAATATACATATTCAAAGGGGTACATGCACCCAGATGTCTATAGCATTATCAACAATAGCCCAAACTATGGAAAGAGCCCAAACATCCATCCACTGATGAGTGGATAAAGATGTGGGAGGCAGGGTAATGAAATATTACTTAGCCATCAAAGAGAATGAAATCTTGCATTTACAACGATGTGAACGGAGCTACAGTGTATTATGCTAAGCAAAGAAACTCAAGAGAAAGAAAAATATTATGATTTCACTCACATGGAATTTAAGAAACAAAACAGATGAACATATGGGAAGGGGGGAAAAGAAAAAAAAGGAGAGGGAAGCAAACCATAAGAGACTCTCAATGATAGCGAACAAAGAGTTGATGGAGGTGGGAAGAGGATAGCCTAAATGGGTGACGAGAATTAAGGGCACTTGCTATGATGAGCACTGGGTGTTGCGTATACATAAGTGATGAATTTCTAAATTCTACTGAATATTATGCTATGCTAACTAGAATCCAAATAAAAATTTGAAAAGAAAAAGAAAAGATGGGCGTTATATAAAGGAGAAACTGGAAAAAAAGAAACAAAAGAAACAAGGTAATTAGGATGGTGTGCCTAACTAGAAGGGGAACTACCCGACAATCAAGTTTTCTGTTATACACAAAACGTTCATAACCTTATGGTCAAGAAAGTGATTGTAAACATAAAGCAATCTGACAACCACTTATACTTGGGTGTTCAATTTTCCACAGAGAAATGATTAAGTGAAAAATACAGGCTACAAAGTTGTATATACAATAATGCTTAGAAAGTATTAATATTATAGGGAAAAGGTCAAAATATTCACACAAACTGATACTGCTGGATGGCAAGATTTGCCATTACTTTTTATCTTTTTATAATTTTTTCCCAAATTCCCTAAAATGAACATAGTATTTCTACAATCAGAAATGTAAGAAGATAAAATTTCCTTTCCTTTAAGGATGAATGCTCAAACTTCTTCACTCCAATGCCCATCAGATGGCTGAGCATTCCCAAGAGTACACTGTTCCTGCACAGAACTCTCCAGAAGCATGGCTTCTGATAACAGTGGGCTATCAAATGTGGAACTGAAAAACCCAACTGTTCCTACTTCCCATGAAAAAGTACTTTACATCTAGGTCACTAAGGGAGAGACTATCTGCCATCAGAACTCAAGTCTTAGTGACTGACCAATTACTACTACTAAACATAAACACACAAACCATCAGATCTGTTGAAATCAAATTCCTTTTTTTGTTTCTTGGAAAGGAAAATGACACTTCACCACATTTTTAAATAGTTTATTTATTCACGCAATAGTCTGATTTCCTTTGAAAGCTAGAAAATAAAGATCATTTATTTACCTTCTTATTTTGTTGTTTTTCCATACGGTAAACATTGATCTTTCCCTAACTTCATAAAGGTGAATTTTTTAAAAAATCTATGCACACACCAAAATCACTGAATAGGAATGTGCAAAGCTCTTTAGGAAAACTCACTCACATGTTTTTAAAGTGGCAGAAGATCACAATTTGGGGACATATCCTATTAAGAACTTTTTTTTTTACCTTATTGATAAAACTTGTTTTCAAAGTGGCATGTTTTGAATGATTAAAATCCAAAAATAATCCCCATAGCAGATAATCTCAATTTTAGGAGAACTTCTGAGCTAAGATACTTGAAGGAGAAAGTAAAAATACTGTTTTTCTTTGACCAGAACTTTTGAATTTGATACATACTTTTTTCCAAGTGTCATTTTTTTTTAAAGGTAACAAACCACACACTCAAAATACAATTCTTAAATTTGTTTCTCGTAAATACAAGAATGGGCAAAGTTAAGGTACATTACTTATAGAATGAAATAAGGTAGTGCATTTAGCGTCACATATGAACTTAAGGCCTTAGTTACTTGATTGTGATTTCAATATTAGCAACAGTATATTTCCCTCATGCTTACATACACAAGTAAGCAGGCAGACAAAGCAATTTCTAAACATGTAAGGAATGAAGACAAACAATTTAATCTATATATTATCAGTCAATTAATACAGTTGGACTCTTTCAAAGTAACCGTTGGTAGTAAAATAATCTCACCACATTTGATACAGCAATTAAAAGAATAGAAATTAGGTCTCCTATACAATCAGAGCATCTCCCGACGTGTAAAAGCAGTTAAAAAGCCCATGTATACTTTCTTTTGCAGATACTGCCCAAACTACAATCTACCCCAAAACCAACCTTTGCATAATGCATTTTGTAAAATGCCTATCTAAAAATACATTGTATTTCATAATATTTATTACCAATACGGGAGGGGGAGGGAGATTTCTAACCTAACACTAAAACCAAACACATAAGACTATTCAACAGTAGCCTGTAATACAATCTTAGGATACGAACTTTCACATACATTTATTAGATAGCATCTTATGTTCATAATTTCAGTCATGTCAAATTAGGACAAATTTTTTTTTTCACAAAATTACCAGAAAAGACACTAAGCTGAGTCAGGAGAGCAGATTTTCTAGTTCCAGCTCTGCCCCTACCTACCTGTGAAACACAGGACAAGTTCCCTTAATTCTCAGAAAGGCCTCAGATTCCTCAACTATAAAACAAAGGGGCTGAAATAAATGAGTTCTAAAGCGCATTCCCATAAAACGGGATTTTGCTAAATTTTTGAGAACTCAAAATTTTCAAAACATTATAGCTATGAGATATCAAGCTTGATACTTATCACCAATAATGCTGATTTATAGAGAGAGCTTTAAGCCAAGGAATTACTGATCCTGCATTTATGGGACAAAATGCAAGATGTTTTTTCCGCATGCTTTTCCAGTTATCAGAAAGGGGGGGAAATTTTACAATGACTGTAAAGCGTTGGAACAGTGGAAACATTACCTGTAGTAGCATGCTAGTAATGGACAGGCATTACTTGTTTGCTTTTAGTAACTTTTGCACACAAGCAAGAGGTTTTATAAAAGATACCATAGAGCACAATGACACAACATACTACATGTAGCCTGACAAATTCAAAACATACT
Organism: Ursus maritimus; assembly: GCF_017311325.1. Taxonomy (NCBI): domain Eukaryota; kingdom Metazoa; phylum Chordata; class Mammalia; order Carnivora; family Ursidae; genus Ursus; species Ursus maritimus. The sequence continues at coordinate 57,029,799 of NW_024424230.1, read as the reverse complement.
CAAAATGAAAAGGCAACCAAAATACTTTAGGAACATTTCACTCTTTTAAAAAATGTATACAGAGACCTGGGCCTAACACACTTCACTGCACCGCATCAAGTCCCAAAGTCTAGTTTCCCTTTCAGAAAGAAGTGCATCTTTTACAAAACTAACACCTATTTTCAGGAATCAAGAGTCTCTTGTATTGGACTGCACTCAGTAGGAAAACTAAATATATTGTCTCTGGTTCCAAACTTTTCTACACTAGTAGAAGTGAAATAAATGAAGACATAAGACTAAGTGCAAGAAAGAATCAGACCCTAAAATGCGTATTTATACTGAAAATGTGTTTCACATTAATAGGTAGATTTGCAAAGGATAAAGTCACTTTCCACAAAGAAAATTCCCAAGACTTGCTTAGTAATTCCAAATTTCCGTAATAGAAATTTACTTTTGAATGTCAGATTGAACATGAAAAACACCTACTTTTAAACTATTTTTATGAAATGTTCTAAAATAAAAGGAGTTCTTAAGCTGGCTGAAAAGCACTTGACTAGAACCAAGGAGAATTAGTCTTCCTTGAGAAGACACTAGAAGAACCTGTTAAGAATGGGGTAAATCAAATGCAACAGAGCCACAAGGCATACATATAAACAGACTAAAATCATAGTCTTTTTATTTTCATGGGATTTCCTTATTTTGTATTATCTTAAGGACAAACTGACTGTGATCTTCCAAAATACCAAAAGTAGCTTAAAATTTTATCAATCCCTTTCCTTAATAGAATGAGGACTTTTAACTACAAATATTGTAATATCTGAAAGGGTTTCAATGCAAGATAGAATTATGCATCAAAAATTTCAAATTACCATACAGTGGACTCCCTGGTATCCCCACCTAACGACACGACACACAAACAAGCTATCGAGCAAGAATCTGTTAACAGTTTTATTTTTTTTTTATGTTAAATACCATGGGACAGGATTGTAAGGATGAAAAACTCAGTCAACAACTGCCTCACAAAGGATAAGAAAAATTCTGCCATGATATTAGCAAAGGTAAAGGAGAAAATTTACACTGTAAGAGGCACCATTTCCCCACAGAATACCTCTTGGCATTTCCTGAATGAGTGGGATTAGCAATCTAAATAAATCATATTTCAAGAGGTAACAGCAACAGATAAAATTTAAAGGGATTATTAAAATAACATTTACAAGACTCTGAACAATTCTTGAATTCTTATTAAAACCACAAAGAAAGAACAATTCTTTATTTATGAATTTCATAAAGGACTGAATGTGCAACTGACATCTGCTAGTGATGATCTGGTAATATACAATTTGTCCAGGAGCCGAACAGTTTGTTTTATTGTGTTTTCTAACCGTAAGAGATCATTAAAGGCAAAGCCTATATGACGCTGTACACACAAAAAAAAATGGTCACCGTGGGCCATACTACCAATGAAATGGTAGGTAAACAAATCTTTTTCTGGTCAAGAGAAAAAAAAAAAGAAATAGCACTCTGCATGCTTCACTCTACAAGATGAACTTCCCTAGAAAGAACCCGATGAAAATGGCTGCAATTACGACAAGAAGGGAAGGAAGAGGACTGGCGACATTATCTCTGAAGGATGCAGCTGAGGTTGATCCAGGTTTATCCGAATGTGCTACCTTTCTGAGCCTTAAGCCTTCATCCTGAAAAAAATATATGCACAAAGAGGTTTTTAAAAACAAATATGCATACAGGAAAACTGCCAAGCTACAGATCTACGGCCAGTAAGCAGGTCAGTGTGCATGTGGCTGCAATGGGACTAGGGATCAACTGCTAACCAGCATTAAGAAGACTTTCTAGAGTGACGGAAACATTCTAATACTGGAGTCTAGTGATGGCTGCACAATTCTATTAGTTTACTAAAAATGACTGAATTGTACATTCACAATGGGTGCCTTAATGGAATACAAATTATACCTCAATAATTTCGATTTTAAAAACTAGAGCTAAAAAATATACTCCTAAAAATGTGAAAAATCAGATACGGCTATATTTATATAGAAGGGAAAAACCACCACTAAAATATATTAATACAAGTAAGGAAGAGTTCTGTGCATGCACTTATTTCCGTGGTGGCCCATGGTATTTTTACACTGGTTACCACCAGGACCAAAGCTGTGGTCTGACAGGTTTAGGGACACACTGAAACCAGGGCACCCACACAGCAGAGGCACAGGGAGTATCTGGCCAAAGGAAAAGACAGGAATTTTACAGGATTTGGAGTAAGGGAGAATTTCAGGATAAAATGTAAATATAGCAAGTGTTTTGATAAGCTCAAAGCAGGAGGTCCATGTGTACAAGGGTCAGCACTGGGTCTTGACTTTAAAGGAGACACCAAATCCTGCTTCTGTGGATACAACAAACTACAACAGCCATGGGATGTTGTATGGAGAACCTACCCTACCCCCCATTTGAGGCTATGCCCCTGACTGGAAAGGGAGGCTGCTTTTCTGTGTCAAAGTGACTCAGATCCTCTAGACAAGAGTGGGCTGCTTGGTTCTTACTGGTGTGATTTCACACAGCAAAGCTTTTGACAGTATGATTTTAGGGGACAAAGTTTCTCAGTAAGAAAGCAGTAGTCACTCAAAATAGGAGGTTGCTATGACACTTTACCAGCCACAGTGTGATCTTGGGAAAAATACTGATACCTGTTACCTAGGCAACTGGCTTTATCTGTGTCCATCATCCAACCAGATGAATGACAGGGCAGAATTTTACTTCCTTAGTGCAAGCTCATTTTTTATTTTCTCACACTGATTCCTCTAGTATGCTTTACTAATGCCAAATGAAAGAAAGAGTCCACCTCAGGTCATACTCCTTTATTTGCAATTACTGGATTTTCTGAGGGTTGCTGGGGTTTTTTAAAGTCTTATGTTCATTAGTCCTGTATGAAGAAAAAATTATTCTCAATCCCATCAAGAACTTTAAACAATCTTCCTAGTGATTCTGATTTACTAGTTCTGGGGAGGACCTATATTTTTAAAAAGCTCACTAGGAGATTCAGATGCACAGCCTGGATTAAGAACCACAGGACTAGGGGTGCCTGGGTGGCACAGCGGTTAAGCGTCTGCCTTCGGCTCAGGGCGTGATTCTGGCGTTACAGGATCAAGCCCCACATCAGGCTCCTCTGCTAGGAGCCTGCTTCTTCCTCTCCCACTCCCCCCTGCTTGTGTTCCCTCTCTTGCTGGCTGTCTCTCTCTCTGTCAAATAAATAAATAAAATCTTTAAAAAAAAAAAAACCACAGGACTAGAGGAATAAAAAGGAACAGTGATCAGACATGTTCAAGAAAGTTAATCTGCCAACAAATTAAGATGGGTCTTACATATGAAATGTCAATAAAGGGCCTGAAATTGATTCTATAAGCCAATGGTCCTCAAGGTTCTTTTGTTTTAAACAGCAGAACATTTTTTCAAATAACATCTCCTACAAAACATCAGCCAATAAATAAAAAGGAAAGACCAGCACCCAAATCTCACCTTTCTCCCTGTTCACACTCTTCCTATTTTTCAGCCCTGCCCTACTTCTATCATTCCTACCATTTCCACTTCTCCCCTCCTGCCAAGAGACAAACAATGGCTTTTTGAACAAATGTAATGAGCATGCTAAGGAGCCCATCTTTCATCAAAGAACAGAACTGTGCCGTGGAAGTCATGGCAGATAAAGTAAAGGTAAAAAAAACAGCATCCTTAAAAATCTATGGTGTGTGGATATAGGTGTGAAATGAAGATAATCTTTCCACTATCCCAAGAGGTGGTGGGGGCTTCTGAGAGGTACCGTGAAATAGTAGATAGACAATTATTTCAGCACAGATCAATTCAAGATACAGAGCCTTTGATTCAGAGTGTATGTAGTTCCGATATACATTTAACAGATGGAAGAATCAAATGTAAATTAAGTCCCTTAATTCAGCTTATTTACTTACATACATTTTTGTATTCTCTGATGGCAATTTAAAGATAATTTAAAATAATTACTTGTCAAACGCAAATCATCAATACACCCACTAGTCCTCATTCACCAATTCATCCATTTATTCATCCAAATATATGAACGACTACTATATGCATGTGCTATGAATGCAAAGATGAATGAGCACAGGTCCCTGCCCCCAAAGAACTACCACCGACTAGAGGGAGAAAGACCTCCAATGAACAGGATAGAGGTTTCATGGAAATAAAGGAGATAGCATTCCAAAACCATATTTCTTTTCTTCTGGCAGGAGAGAGTCCTAGAAAAGTTTATATTGAAAAGATGACAAGAACCAAGGACCAAGAGACAATCATGCATGTATAATGTGCTTGTAAGGATAGGGATGGGATTTCAGGGCTATCCAGTCAGAAAAGAATTCAAGCTAAAGCAAAAAAAAAAAAAAAAAAAAAAAAAAGATCATTAATAGAGAGGCCTCCTCGGGATACTCTAGTCCAACACTGTCCTAAATAAATATAAGCTTCAAATGTGAGCCACCTATGTACTTTTAAAGTTTCTAATAGCACACTGAAAAGGTAAAAAGAAAATGGTAAAATTAATTTTAATAATAAAATTCAATCCAATATAACCAAAATATTATTTCAATATGTAATAATAAAAAAAACAGGTTTTTTTGTACTAAGTCTAAGAAATCAATAAGTGTTTTATACTCAACACATCTCACTTCAAACTAACAACATTTCACTCAACAGCCATATATGTTCCCCTACTATATATGGGACAGCACCATTTCAGGCAATTCATATGACTAGGGCACAGAATGTAAAGGCTGTTACAAACAAGAGAGGAAGCTAGCCAATGCCATAGGTCAGATCACAGATAACTAGGGCATCTACTAGGAAAGGAACTTGCAGTCAATGAGAAGCCTTGGTAAAACTACAGAGGCAAGAGTGGGGAGCAAAGGCTAAGACATAATCAAATCAGGGAAAATGAGAAGAAATGACCAAGGATAAATTTAAAAACTGGTGGGTAACATGTCCTAATAATATTCACATATCTTATGCCTTCATTTAAATCAACTTATTTTTAAAAACAACTTACTCTCAGGTGTCGATTTTCTTCTGATAGTTTCATCATTTCTCCCTGAAGTCTTTTACATTCTTCCATGAGTTTCCTTGTTTCAGTATCGTTGAGTGAAACACTATGTGGTTTTGGCATGGGTCCATCTTGTTTAGAGGCATTCAGTGGAACGGTTTTGCTAGGTTCCAGATCATTCTGTATTATAAAGACAGTGGCACTTTTTTAACTCACCAAATCTCCTAACGGATTTTAAACAAATTCAAGTTGAAACTCCATACCTTTCTTTTCCAAAAAATCATTTTAAATGGAAATTTTTGAGGTTATGACTTCATTAATAAGAATTTTTTGAAAATACCAAAGGTTACAGTCAACTGTGAATAGTTTTAGTGGGACTAAATCAATAAAGGTCAGCAGTAAGAGAAGTCAAAATAAGCAGCCCACTCCCTCCTCTACTCCCCAAATCCTTCACACTTACCTCTACCACAGCACTTATCATATACCATAATAACGTATTTTTGACGTTCTTTCCTACAATACTTCAAAGACTGGGAGAGCAAGAGTCATTTCTTTTTACATTTACCCCTAAACCCAGCACTTTGGCCAAGAGTAGTTATTCAATGAAAGTATGCTGCATGACTGACGCCAACCAAAATCCAAATATGAAGGTCATTTTCAGTGCTCTGATTCTGCAATTCAAATAAGATTCTGTGGGGGTAGGGGGGATATTAAAGTAATAATTCCAATGAAATTATGAGACTACCTGAGACAAACACTTAAAAGAAAACCTAACTTCTATTAATGGAAAAAAATAACTAGGATATAAACTTAGAAGGGGAGATAATGAACACAAACATATCATGGTTTTAAAAAGAGAGAGAGAGAAAGTATGGGAGTTAATTCCATGTTCTTAAACTCAAACATAAACAATTCTTTCAAATCATTACCAACACTGTTTGCTTTAATTCATGAAATTCCATATGGAATCACAGCAGTACCTAGATACTTTTAAAACTATGAGCCCTAAAGCTGTAATTCTTACCAACACTCACCCAATATAGATAAATATCTAGAGCAGTGCCTAAATACATGTCTCACGGCCTGTGGTCCAAAGTGCCTCAACATCCTTTACCTTAATGTCATTTACACGATCACCTACACTGTAACAGTATTAGTACAAGTCGTCTCTTTAACTAAAATTTTACTTGCTAGAAATTTAATGTTAGTTTTTTTTAAAACTGCTTTATTCAGATATAAACTTCTAACAAAAACATTTCCAAAATCAACTTTATGTCATCCCACATACTCAATAAGATTTAATTACAGGTTACACATCTACCACACCATCCCAGGTCCCAAATTTATATTAAGTGTAAGTAACTGTTAGTTCAAGGGGCAAAACTGATATCTCTTATGAAGGGAATGTGATTTGATCACTATGCCTATACCCATGTAAAAATTAATAGTTATAATGAGGTTCTAATGTACACCACTATATATTTTACTATCAACATTCAGATTTTTCCATTTTTCTTCAGAAGCTTCTTAGCTGTGAAGGGTTTTTAAGAAGACTACTTCCAATTTCTCTGAGTTGTCCTCCTGCTAGCTTTCTTGTTCTTCACCCTATCTTCCCCTGTCCTGACGAATTCCAGCTCTGTTAGTAAAAATCTGTTTCAAATATATTTTGTTCTCCACCAATATTCTTTCTTAATCTTTTTCTTAATAATTAGAATTCATTTCAAAATGATTTTTCAAGTGTGCTCCAATTTCAAACTAGAACAAGTCCAAATTTGGAAAAAGAGGGCAGAGCTCATTGCCTTCCTCTATAAAGATGAAAGCAACAGTCAACAATATGGCAACTAAGGAATCCTCAGGTTCTGATTAAGAATTGGGAAAAAACATATACTCATAACCAGAAAGTTGACTAAAAAATCAAGAGGAGGGGGCGCCTGGGTGGCGCAGTTGTTGGGCGTCTGCCTTCGGCTCAGGGAGTGATCCCAGCGTTCTGGGATCGAGCCCCACATCAGGCTCCTCCACTGGGAGCCTGCTTCTTCCTCTCCCACTCCCCCTGCTTGTGTTCCCTCTCTCGCTGGATGTCTCTGTCAAATAAATAAATAAAATTTTAAAAAAAAAAAAAAAAAAAGAGGAGATACATGAGGCCAACAAATGAAGAGAAAAAAATTAAAATGAGGAATCATCAAACTCTTCACAACTGGCTTTTTATTTTTAAATAAATTCTTGAAATTCCAGAGAATTTAGAATTATCAGAGGGAGAGGAAACTACCAATCTCATCAACCCAACTATTATTTATGTATTATCTTCCAATATTCTCTCATATGCACGTTATAAAATCAGCATACACTGTAACATTTTTTATCTTTATCCATTTATATGTACATCTTTTAATTATCATTTTAAACGATACATCATTAAATATTCTATTCTGTGCCTAAGTAAAATTACTTAAACATCTCACTCTTTTTAAACATTCGATGGGTAGCTTCCCACTCTATGGGATTTTAAATACCATGTCAACGAATATCTTCTTATGGTTAACAGAATTAGATTTTTCTTTTTCACTGAAATTTTTCTTAATGTTATATTCTTTATAACAAAAAGGAAAAGAAATGTCATAAGCAATTTGTGGAGCATAAACATAAAGGACAGAATGCAAAAGATAGTGAAGTTTAAAAACACATTTCAACAGTGAGTCAACTAAGACATGAGACAAGTTACTTGGAGTACACTTCTGTCAAGTACTATTTAGGCCCCCTACAAACCAGTCAACATACACAGCAGATGCAATGAAATCTAATTTATTTGTGTATATTTAAAGTATAAGCATACATAACCTAACTTAACTGGGGGTTAAAAGGGGGGAGTTAGGCAGGGAGCTGAGTCATTCATGTATTAACCATCTGAAGAGCCTGATGGGAACACTAAGGCTACTGTGACTGTAAATATATACTTCCATTCAGGAGCTCGATTACTGAGGTTTGGCTCCAGAAAAACAGCTCATTCCTCGAGAGTTGCTTCAGATTGGTCCAGAAAGAGGAGACTGGTTGTTCTGAGAACCATGAAACAAGCAAACTAGAGGGATTCAACAGGCTGTGACTCTTAGGAAACTGATAATAGTAACATTATATTAACATTATATTTAATACTGCAACTAGAATAAACAGGAAGGTCAAGGCCGTGATATCAATTAAGACAAGAAAATATGCCACATCTTGTACATTTTCCACTATTTTATATTATTTAGCCTATCTGCAATAATCCCTTTCCATCCATGAATTGAACTTATTTCTGTATTCCTTTTTAACAACCTTTATAAATTTCAATTCCAATATTCTAAATTATTCCTATGGGGGGTAATTAGAAAAACAGAGCAAAGGATTGGAAACAGAAGGGGCAAGGCAAAATATAAGGCAAAACAGGTTTTTGCAATAAAGCCTTGAGAAGGACAAGCCTTGAGCTAAAGAACCATGAATATGAGGCTACACTCCTATGACTATTATGAGTAAAGGATGTAAATGAATTTGAAAGAGGGGGCACCTGGCTGGCTCAGTCAGTGGAGCGTACTACTCTTGATCTTAGGGTTGTCAGTTCAAGCTCCACATTGGGTGATTACTTAAAAATAAAACCTTCAAAAAAATTTTTTTAATGTCTATAAAGGGAATTAAGACTAAAACTAAGGGCTATGGCATAAAATTGTTAAAGGCATAATTAAGGCCTTAACGTGGGAAGAGACAGTATTTGAAAAACAAGGTTACTGGAGACTTATTTTTACTCTAAAAAATCAATTTACTGTTTCTGTAGAATCACGATTCCCAGAAACAAGAAACTAAAATCACAAAATCAAAAAAGTATCAGACATTTAGATAAAGGATCAAAATTTAAGCTTCAGTATACACATATTCTCTGCAAAGCCAAATCAAAGTATAAGCAACCTGTTCAAACTGTGTGGTTCCTGAAGTTTCTAGTAAGCAAAAAATGGTAAAGGGAATCATACAGCAACCATTACACCACCCAGAAGTCACCATTATCTTGCTGACATCCTGTCATCTTACTTGAGTAAATGTGAAGTACACAGGTACGTACGTACGTACACACACGCGTACACACACACACACACTCAAGTTCAACTATGACCTAAGATCTTTAGGCTTTAACCACATATTCTCCTACCCTGGGGCACTGTAAATAACTAATAGTGACAGTTAAAGAAGGGTTACCATTATTTGTGTTTGATAACAGAACATAAAATAATAACTTCATTTCTTTTTTAATATATATGAACAAATACTTGCCTGGAGATCAATGTTTGCCAGCTCCTACCTTTACTGCTATACCTGCTAGTCTATTCAAATAAGCTCCTAACTCCTTTTTTAGAGAATGCTCCCAAAATCTCAATGACAGAAAAAATTATACCGACTTCATAACAATGTTCACACTTAGATTTGTTCTGCTCACTACTGAGATTTTATTAAGTGCTCAATTTGCTTTTTTAGAACAGAGAATAGTTTCTGTGCATGATTTTTAAGTGATTTATGGTTCTACTGTATTTTAAAACAAAGCTGAAAATTTCGATTCTATCTATTTCATATAATACACTCATAATACCATGTACGTGCTAGGTAACTACATTAACGTAACCAGTAACACTAGTAAACTCCTATGGCTGTTAGCTCCCTAAAACAAACCTTCTGCTTCTCCTGTTTGAACACATTGAGTCCCCTGGGGTCATTCTTCGTATTATAACTGCCAGTTGTTGGAACTGTGTTGTTGATGCTGCTCATTGAAGTGACAGCCGGAGCAGTCCCTGGTGCAGTTATACCCTGAGGTGGCATGGGAAACATATTCTCAGATTCACATCAAACTGATTTCTCCTGCATGGTACTGGGAATGACTAACACAGAAATCATTAGGCTCTAAGACATTCACATTTTATTCTATAAAAATGTATTATATATAACACTAATAATAACTATGGTCAAGCAAAAAGTACAAAAGTTTCTGTAGCTTTTTATATTATTTCCCAAACAAAATCAGTTATGATCAATTTTGCATTATGCTAATTAAATGTATAAATCTTATTAAATTTATGCTCGCCCCATGTTGTCCTAAAATAAACACCTTCTAATTCTGCAGCTCTTAATTTCTGTTGTTAATCAATGCCTGTCAATATCTGAAAAATAAGCACTTCATATTTTCTTATCTTTGGTAATCCTCAACCTGAACAATTTTAAGTTAAATGAATTTTTTCCTCAAGGTTCAAAAAATACAATATTTTATAAAACTCTGCTGTACTCGACAACACCCACCCCCAAACACACACATGCACATACACACCTCTCTCCCAGGACCAAAAAACAAACTTAAAGATGCATATAACATTCTACTATATCAGTATCTCCACAGTTCTCTTCCTATCTTCTCAAATTCCTTTAATACAGGTGAAAATAATAGGATAGCAAAATGTTGATACACACTTTGAAATAATACTTAGTGATATTCAGGTCAATGTATACAACTATGAGAACTCCATCTCACTTAATAATGCACTGTCCCCAATCTGTTCCTTGGCTCAACACAAAACAATGTATATTTAATCATAAAAAGTCTTTGTATACATAGGACCACTGAAATTCCTTGTTCTTGACAACCCATCAGTCTTAAGATAAATTGATATTTTTTTCCTAGAAAATATGTCATTAACACAAGCTAGGATGGAGGGCATAAATGAAATGCAATACATTTAAGAAATCTGGAAAATTTCAAGTAGAATTGGAGGCCTCAAAATAAACCAAAAAATTTTTTAATTGAACACAAAGAATTAAATAGGTGATAAAACACCATAAAATAACAAGTTAATTAAAACCACATTCAACCCTGAAAAAAAAAAAACACTACCACTAAATAGACATTAGATCTCATAAGACAGAGTTGAAAATAACTGAAAAGAGCTAGTAATTCCAAGAACCCAACTTTGCAAAAAAAAAGCAGTCAACACTTTAGTGTTATCCCCCTCCAGCTATCAACAACCCAGGGAACATGCTGAATGGCACTTGTTATTAGCACTGGATACGACTCAACTGAAGACTCTATGGGCCATTAATTTACGAAATATATCCAAAGACCTACTATTCCCTAGGACTAGGGTGACCACAAATTTTAGTATGCTTAAGAACAGTATTAGTTAATGCTTGCTGTACTAGAATAATTATTAATGGTACCTCCATTTTAAAAAAGGGGGGGGAGGGTTCCTGGAATCCTAGGTCACTCCATCTATGATAAGAATCAAAGAATTACTTCCCAAAAAGATGCCCACTCTAACGATGGTTCAAAATAAGTTAGAATTGTTTTGCCAAAAAAAAAAAAAAAGTTTTTTTTTTAATTATAAAAATTTTAAAAACAAGAACTCAACCACTATACTTCTAGACCTGGTATCTTTTTTACCCTAAAAGACAACCACATAACTTCAATCATTTGTTTATACATTCAGTATCAAGGTCCTAAAAACTTAAAAGAGATCAACAAAATAGTAACAATCTTTTTCCACTATTCTTAAGAACATGTAAATGCCTAAACACTGACCGCATACCTAAGAAGATCCAGATCCTCCAACAGGTAAGATACACTTACCTAATGTAATTAAATTAAATACCTATCTACTTCTTTTTTGAGGCAAGATGGGTGAGGAGGACCTGGAAGCAGGAATGAGAGTGGGATGGGGTGGTTAACATGAGCCTAATTTCTCTCTACACAAATATTATAACTAATAAAATGAAGTTGGAATGACAAAATAACATTATGCAACCCTAAATAAATTAATGAATCTAAACTATAGTTTCTCAATTTTGGCCGTACGGATGTTTTGGGCCAGATAATTCTTTGTTGTGAGGATTGTCTTACACACTGCCAGTGCTGAGCAGTAGCCCTGGCCTTCACCAATTAGATGCCTTTAGGACCCCTCCCTCCTAGTTGTCACAACCAAAAATGTCCCCAGACATTGACGAATGTACCCTCAAGGGCAAAATTACCCCTTGTTGAGAGTCACTCATTCACACATCGCACACGAATGATCACTAACTTCACAAAAAAAAAAAAAAAACCAACATTATATATTGAGAGAATATATCACCACCTACAAAGCGGTCTTACCTCTCCCCCCATCCCCATGAAAATAAATCAACACCTAATCAAACCTCTAGATCCAATTTTAGAATATGCCAAAACAAGACAGGTTAAATGACACCACAACAATGTAATCAGCAAAACCTACTCTATAGGGAAAAGCCTATAGGACAAAGCCAGCTTCTTTAATAAAATTTGCAAGAGAAAAACAGAGGCAATCTACGGATTAAGAGATTCAGAAAACATATCATCCAATAAGCTGTACGTGGACTTTATTCTGATCTCAATCCAAACAAATTGCAAAAAAATTTTGAATGACATTTGGAGACAAATTTGAGTCTGTCTGAATAGTTTGATATTAATGATATTACAAGCTTTTAAAGGCTTGTTGGCAAGGAAGTGGAGAAAGGGGAACCCTCCTACACTGTTGGTGGGAATGCAAGCTGGTATAGCCATTCTGGAAAACAGTATGGAGGTTCCTCAAAAAGTTGAAAACAGAGCTACCCTACAACCCAGCAACTGCACTACTAGGTATTTATCTAAAGGATACCAACCTAGTGATTCAAAGGGGCACCTGCACCCCAATGTTTGTAGCAGCAATGTCCACAACAGCCAAACTATCAAAAGAGCCCAGATGTGTATCGAATGAATGGACAAAGATGATGTGTTATATATATACAATGGAATATTACTCAAAAGTAATTAAATCTTGCCATTTGCAATGACATGAATGGAACTAGAGGGTAATATGCTAAGCGAAATCAGTCAATCAGAGAAAGATAATTATCATATAATCTCACCCATCTTGTGGAATTTAAGAAACAAAACAGAGGAGCATAGAGGGAGGAAGGGAAAAATAAAATAAGATGAAATCAGAGAGGGAGGAGACAAACGAAAAGAGACTCTTAACCACAGGAAACAAACTACAGGGGAGAAGGGTGAAGAGATGGGGTAACTGGGTAATGGGCATGAAAAAGGGCACATGATGGAATGAGCACTGGGTGTTATATACAACTGATGAATCTCTGAAACTAATACACTGTATGTTAACTGAATATAAATAAAATTAAATTAAAAAATAAAAAGCGTAATGATAGTATTGTCATTAAATTCTTTTCTCCTTTTTTCAAAGTTCTTATCTTTGAGTCATACATACCAAAACAATTCCAAATAAAATTATATTACATCTGGATCTGCCTTAAAACAATATGTGAGACGAAAAGGGGGGGGTAGATGAAATAAGATTAACCATAAACTGGTCATCGTTAAAGCCAGTCATGGGTTCACAGGGGTTCACAGTACTTACTCTAAGTGTTTAAAGTTCTTCCAAAGAAAATGTTTTAAAAAATGATCTTTATTCCTTCCCATTTAATAAGGCAGTAACTATACCACAATCCCAAGTAGTTCAATTAGCAGAAATATATTCTGTAGCTAGTTCATCTAGGCTCAGAATCAGTCTCTGGAGTACTCTGAAATTATACTGAACGGACTCTGGATTATTAATGATACCTGCTCTGAAAAGGTTCGAGGGCCAAACTATTTCTGTTCATGCTCCATGGTATGGAACTCCAGCAACTACATTCAGTATTTATTCAGGCCCTTTAGCAGACCCAAAACCGCTTTCTTGGATTACTATGTGCCATACCTACGCGAAGGTATACCTGCTACTCTCCTCTATGGTAAAAATGGCTAGGTGCAACTATGGTAGCCATATCATTTTCATCAACTTCTGGTTTGGTTTTTTACTCTGAATCAACAATATCAAATACTTGGGTAAGCCCTTTGCAGACTATAATCTCAAATTGTCTGCTATACAGAGTATAACAGAAGTCCAGATGAAAGACAGTCACAGCTCCATGTTTACTAAAGAACTATAAAAGATGACATAACACTAAGTGAGAAAATATCCAGATGTGTTTCCACTCAATTTTACTTCAGGGAATATATCCGAAGAAAATGAAAACACTACATCAAAGAGATACCTGCATCCCCATGTTTGCTGCAGCACTGTTTACAATAATCAAGACGTGGAAACAGCCTAAGTGGCCACTGACCAACAAATGAATACAGAAGTTGTGGTGTGTCTATATACACACACACACACACACACACACACACACACACACACACAAAGAAGATGGAGTATTACTCAGCCACCAAAAAGAAGGAAATCCTGCCTTGTGTGACAGTATGGATGGACACCAAGGGCACACTATGCTAAGTGAAGTAAGTCAAAGAATGACAAATACTGCATGATCTCACGTATATGTGTAATCTAAAAAACAAAAAATTAAAAACAAACCTATGGAAAAAGAGATCAGATTTGTGGTTACCAGACGCAAAGGGAAGAACATGCGGGAACTGGTTAAAGGTGGTCAAAAGGTATAATACTTCCAATTATGATGCAAATTAAGTCCTGGGGATATAATGTACAACATGATGACTATACCTAACACAGATGTATGGTGTATTTGAAAGTTAAGACAGTAAATTTTAAGAGTTCTCGGCACAAAGAGAAAAACATTTTTTTCCTTTTTTTGTAGCTAAATGGCATAATGGATGTTAACTAAACTTACGGTAATCATTTTACAATATATGTATGTTAAACCATTACGTTATACACCTTGAACTTAATACAGTGCTGTATGTCAACTATATCTCAATAAAACTGGAAAAAAATAAAAATATAGTCGACCGAGACAACATGCAATTACACTTTTTTCTCAGTTCCAACAATAAGAGTTATGCAAGCTGTTAGCTTTCTGGCAGCATAGGCAAAAGAGAAAGTAAACTCCAAATGGGAACCATCAACATGCCAGTGAACCCTCACTTTCCAGTAAGAATATATGTGTTCACATTTTTTTATTTTTGGCAAATATCTCAACATCCCTTTAAAAGGGCAATAAAGACACAATAAATAATTACCACTCAGGGACTCTTTCATTTCAGCTTATCCTAAGAAAGTAACACAATAATTGAGTCCAAGTACTTATCTAATCTGCAAATTTCCTTTTCAATAGGGCAAATGACTTCCAGATTAAGACAAAAGTCATGTCAGACTGTAACCTAACTGTACTCACCATTTCTATTTACCTGTATTTTACATATGAAGTCACCAAAAGAAAAAACCTACTTAGCCTTTCCAAGTCCCTCCAACAAACCATAGAAAAAGATTAAAATCTGCATTTCAGAAGAATACAGGGAAAGTGACAACTCATTCTATACATTCACAGACAACTTTCTAAGCTATACACATATATTCCTCTGTCCTCCAAATTGTATTTTACTCACACTAATCAAAAAGCAACATAAAAATTATTTACTAAGAAATAAAATCAGATGGATTCTGACCAAAATCAACAGTGAACAAAATACCTGGGAATAGTCAAACTTAGAATAAACTGCATGTCCATGTAAATTAAATCTTTTATCCCCAGGCTGCTAGTATACAGTTGTCAAAAGGTGGTTTATGTCTATTACTTAATTATATTTATGCAGATGTGTGTCTCATTCTAAAGAACTTGATTTAAAAGTGGCAATAGGAGAAGTAATGATTCTTCTCCCTCATGAAGATTGTAGTTCTAGAAGTATTTTCCTTCTTGAGTGGACAAAATGTTCTAAAATGAAAAAAGCATATCAAGGTTTTTTTTTCTAAACCTAAATAAGCACTAAGTATTAAAATGTGGAACAGCATCATCACACAACCCAAAATGGCCAAAAACAGAAGCAAAATTAATTAATCTCAAAGTATATGAGAACTTAATAGCTTCCATCTTCTCACATTTTCCTACTTACCAATTTATCATTTTCATTGGGCATTTCAAATACACATCTCAATTTAGAATCCATTAATTCATCAGGTTTTGCCTCTTTCCACTAAAAACAAACAAAACCAACATGAGACAGAGAAAGTATGATTGTGACAAATAGGTTTCACACCTCACGGGACAAGTAACAGGTTTTACCTCAGGGGATACTATAGCTGTTTGGAGCGGGAGCGGAGTCTGTGGCTCAGCCAGGACTCAGTGCAGCACTCCGTACTGATCACGCTGCCACTGTTATCTGGCAATACCACAGAACTTTGTATATAATCCTCAAGAAACCTACTATCACCATCTGTTAAAATTACATTGACATCTCTAGAGATTGAAGGACTTTCTTCCTAATAGTAGCATTTCTAAACTGTTTCTAAGAAATACTATTTCAAAATTCTTTCATTCTTGAAGTCAGGATTACCTGTAATTAACAGATTTACATATTTTTTAAATTAAAAATTATCTTTCTCAAATAAAAACTATACAAAACCCACGGTTTAAACAACATCTCGCAAAATAAATTCTATTCCACTTCTATACTTACCACAGCTTCCATATCTGAAGTGTTTGGTGGAGCAAAAATTGTCTGTACCATAAACTTGTGTTTACTCTTCTCATTGGGGTCATAGTCAAAAGGCTGTAACATTACTAAATAAGAAGAAAGGACACATTACTTTGTGTCTTCTGCACCTGCTTGCTTATTATTCCTATTTTATTCACTAATATGCAAATTCAAAGAAAACCAGGAAGGGTTCAAGAAACCTAATACTAGGGGCATCTGGGTGGCTCAGTCGTTAAGCGTCTGCCTTTGGCTCAGGACGTGATCCCGGCGTTCTAGGATTGAGCCCCCCATCAGGCTCCTCCACTGGGAGCCTGCTTCTTCCTCTACCACTCCCCCCTGCTTGTGTTCCCTCTCTTGCTCTCTGTCAAATAAGTAAAATCTTAAAAAAAAAAGAAAAGAAAAAAGAAAGAAAGAAACCTAATACTGGATTATTTACATTTAGGATCCAGAATCAACTTTATGGTTTCCAACTATTTTAACAACCCACAAAATATACAGCTACTTAAAAAAATGAATATTAATCTATGATTATCCCCTCTAAATTTAAGTTTGGCCAAATTTTCAAAATGTTACCAACATTAACTATTACAACACCTATAAACTCAGATTAAAATCTAGTAAACTGTCTATTACAACCAGTTATAAATATATAAGACTTCATTTGGTATTTAGTGATATCTTATTAGACAGCTGGGATACATAAAGGAGAATTTTAAAGTTAACTTCAAAACTCACTACCATATTTTAGTGTTCTAATAAAACTAATTTTTCAAAAAATATTCAAATAAACACCTATTCAAGAAGTTTATCAATTTGTTTAAATCTGATTCTAAGAAAACAAGGTATACAAGGAAAAGGTATACTCTCATCATTTGCAGAAATTTTCTAGCATCCTAATAATTATATTCAAATTTTTCAAAGCACTCAAGATTTTCAGTGGCCTTTAAGAGGATTTTTAGGGGTTCCTTATAATTAGAGGTGATGAGAAACTTTTATTCAATTTATATTACAAAGACTGTAAGAACAAATCTACAGTTACACAAAATATGTATATGCTATTGTATAAATTATTCCCCTGCTAACATGTAAATTATTTCTAAGATATATCTTTTATATATGTACAACACTTTCAAAAAGACAGGTGCAATTAAGCAAATGTGAGAAATACCAATTACATAAGAAAATCATATTTCTAAGGTGTATCTGAGATGTCCATTAACTCCCATCACGGCTAAAAAAGTTTTTAAAGGGGCAAATACATAGCAGAAAAAAATGCAAAGGATAAATGACTCAAAATCCACATAAAGCTCAGTAAATGTCCATTAATGCCCTTCACTGAGCAATCACTGTAGGCTTATCAGTAGAGACTGAATAAAAAGAAAACTTAAAACATGGTTGTGACTTTATGACAGTTACATTCTAAGTTATTACAGACCATAAAATAAAAATAAAAAATCTTAAAAAAATATATAAATTTGTCAAACTGAAAGAACTCACAAAACTAAGTGCTAAAGAGAGAAAGGAAAAAAGAAATGAGTATGCAGGACAGAGTAGTCCATCAAGGAAAAGCTGCTAGAGAAGGAAGCACACTTTGAGTGGCTCCTTATAAGGAAAGGCAATACACTAAAAACTGAAGAGCTAAATTCTAATTGGAGAAGAATCTGAGGGTGTGCTACGTAAACAGGTGTGTCTGTAGTTTTTAATATGTCAGATGTTCAACAAAAGGAGTTTACGGGAGACAAAGTGTTTTGAAAAGTACAGACTGACGCCTGAACAACAAAGGGACTGGGGGTGCCAACCCCCCATGCAGTTGAAAATCCATACATAACTTTTGGTTCCCTAAAAACTTAAGTACTAATAGCCTACTGCTGAGCAGAAGCCTTACCAATAACATAAACCATGGATTAACACAGATGTTCTATGCTGTATGTATTATGTACTATATTCTTACAATAAAGTAAGCTAGAGAAAAGAAAATGTTATTAAGAAAATCATAAGATGGGCACCTGGGTGGCTCACCACCCAGGCTGGCTGTCCAACTCTTGATTTTGGCTCAGGTGTGATCTCAGGGTCATGAGATCAAGCCCCGCGTCGGACTGCAGGGAGTCTGCTTCTCTCCCTCTGCCCCTCTCCCTGCTCACAAGCACGCTCTCTCAAATAAAAAAATCTTAAAAAAAAAAAAAAATCATAAGAGAAAGGTGCCTGGGTGGCTCAGTTGGTTGAGCATCTTGGTTTCGGCTCAGGTCACGATCTCAGGGTCTTGAGATCAAGTCTGGCATCAGGCTCTGCATTCAGTGGGGAGTCTGCTTGAGATTCTGTCCCTCCCCTGCTCAGGCACTCTCTTTCAAATAAATAAATCTTAAAAAAAAATAAGAAAGAGAGAGATAAAGAGAGAAAGGCACCCGGTGGCTCAATCAGTTAAGCGTCTGCCTTCAGCTCAGGTCATGATCCCAGGGTCCTAAGATCGAGCCTCACTTCGAGTTCCCTGCTCAGTGGGGAGTCTGCTTTTCCCGCTCTCTCTGCCCCTCTCCCAGCCCTGCTTGGTCTCTCTCTCTCTCTCAAATAAATAAACTCTTTAAAAAATAAAAAAAATGAAAATAAATCTAAAACATCATAAGAGAAAATACACTGACAGTACTATACTGTCTTTATCAAAAAAAACCCACATGTAAGTGAACCTGTGCAACTCAAACTTTTCTTAAGAAATAATAATACAATAAAACTTCAGCAATTTAGAAGCCTCCAAGAAACAGTCATTCTGAATAGTTCTACAGATTCCTAAAGATAAAACTAGATGCACCAAAAATGTTTTTAACCACATGGATAGAAATAATTCTATTTTCTTCCAATTTAGCTAAAAGGCTTAAAGATTTAGAGAGCAACTTCCAGAATGTGTGTATCATTGCTTTATCTTCTTTCCTATCTATCTTTCCCATGAACTTGGACAAACACATTCCTCCCGGGCCACCATATCACAAGACTCACTAAAAACATCTCTTCTAGGGCCTACTAGCTCTGCGTTTTTGGCTAGACGATTCAGTGTTGCAGAGAACTCTACAGTAAGTCCCTCGCTACCTTTGCAGTCAAGCTCTATTCTAAGTACTCTACGTGGGCTTGCTGTAGGCTCTC
Source organism: Ursus maritimus (assembly GCF_017311325.1). Classification (NCBI taxonomy): domain Eukaryota; kingdom Metazoa; phylum Chordata; class Mammalia; order Carnivora; family Ursidae; genus Ursus; species Ursus maritimus. The sequence goes on along the minus strand of NW_024424230.1, from coordinate 57,010,120 downwards.
ACTCTTTGTGTAATTTGGTGTTTTTAATCTGCTGTGGATTTAAAAACCAGGAAAACGACACAGAATTAGTATCTTAGGAATACTTATCGGGATCACCTGGGCATTTTTTTTTTTTTTAAACATATACATGGCTGGGCCATGCCCCTAGAGATTCTGAGCTGAGAGAGGTCCATGTGTGTTTCCGCTCCACCAATTATCATGACATACAGTGAGTGGGAGGTGAGAACTACTGCTAGAAAGTAAGAGTAAATGGTCTCTATGTGAAGCCTAAGAGGTTCTCCTATAATTAAGATACGTTCTCATACTTGCTTCCTATTTCTCAACTATGTCAGATAATATTGTTAAGGAGTACTGTTCTGGGAAGACAGGAGAAAGGAAGTTTACAGAGCATTAACTATGGCAACGGCACAGACTCCACAGCAGGAGTAAGCAATCCATGTGTGGAGGGAACCAAGCATATTCCTTGGACGACAAGTAAACACAAAAGAGAGCCAAAAAATTAAACTTTGGCATTTATAATGAAAGGTAGAAACATTCATCTAATTCGATACAATCAGCAAAAAAGAGGCACTGTACATTTTTAAGCAAGACTTAGAATAATACTTGTATAGCTGCATGCAACATGTGACAATAGCTAGAGATCTGAAAAGAATGATCAATCATAAAAACGATGTAATAGTTCAAAGATAAAATAATAAGGGCAAAGAATGTGATACTGAGCAACAGAAATAAAGGATATGTAAAAATTTTAAAATGACAATTACTGCTTATAAATTGACCACAGACACCCTCATCCACAAGATAAGGGTGAGAAATGTTCTGCAACAGTTGGCATATAGTAAGAGATAACAGAAGGACATGACTAAAGGCAAGCCAGAATAACTTAAAAACTATCTCCCTCCCTCCAGATGAAACCCGGTTAATTAAAACCAAATTCAACATAACCATAAAAACGTCAGAATTCAATACTGCTCAAATTCAGAACATGATTTGCTACCTGAAACAGTCACAGTCAATCCCGGGTCAATAATTCCACTGTTTGGCCTCACACAGTACCGACGAGGTGCTGTAGTCTTCACTTTGAAACAGACTTTTCTATCAGATGGATTTCGCAACTTAAGATTTGTAGTGACTACATCTGTGAAGGGGCCTGTAAGGTTTAAAAAACAAAAACAGAAAAAAACATTCATTGGATTCACATATATAAAGCAGAAGTCAAACCGAATGTAATCAATTTTAAAGTATATGTTGAAGTCTGTGCACCTAACTATATCAAAAAACTAACAGTACTTTTTTCTAGGTGGTGGACTTACAAATAACTTTTTCATTCCTTACTATATTTTACAAAATGTCTATATGAACATGTATTATTTCTATCAAATAAAAAGTATTTCCAAAGTTTTCATTTATGAAATAAGCCCACAATTATATTCTTATAGTGTGCTCTTAAACCACATTATTGAAAAGATGGTTTTTCCAGTGGTCTGCAAACCAGTGCAGGTCTTCAAATCCATTTTACCAGGCAAACTGCAAAAATCCCTGCAGATTATCTGAAGATACTACATCCAATGACAATAGTGCTCCTGCTTCACTTCTCAATTAGGTTTGATTCATTTACTCATTCGTTCATTTCCTCAAATATCTGTTAAGTGTTTATTATGAGCACTAGGTCAAATGCTCTAGATACAAAGTTTCTAAAGCTTTGGTGATATACCCAAACATGAGATTCCAAGACAAAGAACACAGAAAGGTAATCCACTCCTACCTGAGTTAAGTTAGTCCTAAACTAGTATAACCTCATTTTTTTAAAAAGAGGGTAAAAGAAAGATTATAGACATTTTTTATCTTGGCTGAAGAAAAGCCTGTAAGACATTATGTAAATTAAATTAGACAAAAAAATGAATACCTTTTACATTGGGCACAAAAGATAAACTTAAAAGTATGTCCCAAGAAGAAGCAGTAACTGCACATTCCTAACTAACCCAAAACCAATTTTAAATGGCTTTCAAAGCAATCAGTTTTAAGTTATATTTTTTAAAAAGCAGAAACAGTGAAATCAGAGAAAACTATTATAGAGACTATCTTTATTTAAATAAACAAAAATAAGCATATCTATAAGCAACCTTATAGTATGGAGCCCAGAATGAGAAAATTCTTCAACTCCAGCAGATAGTTTCCCATTTAGTTGAATATTGGAAAACCATCTAAGACAAAGATTTGAAGGGGAACAACAAATAGTCAAATGAAAAGAGGCATTAGGAAGAGTGCAGGAGATGAAAACAGATCTACCTAATGCAACAAGAGGAAAACAGACTTCAAGTTAAGGCCATAAAAGGTACTTATTTCAAGCCCTAAGGAGTGAAATGATCTTACCTTACACTTAAAATTTAAGTTGTAGAACATTTTCTAACAAAGATTTGGAACTCTTAAGAGGGAGAAGACAGAAATAAGAAAACATTAGTAGAAAACATAAAGGGAGAGAAACAGCTACGAAAAAAAATTAATGAAAAATAGCTATTTACATCAACAGGTATGCATGTGTTTTGTTTAAAGTATATATACAAAGTATGATCTTTTGAACAGCTTGCTTTAATTATATGGTAACATTAATCCCTCAATTTGCATATTATTTTACCCCCTTTATTTCTTCAATCCCAAATGCTTACATTTTTCAACAAGCAGCTAATTAACAACTCCACCATACACTAGCGTAAGAGAGGTAAAGAGTAATATTGCAATCTGTCCATTTTGCACTTGAACCCACAATTATCATTGACTACAGACACATTTTAAACTACTGATGACACTAGGAGTCTTAAAAGATATAACATTTCATTTCTTAACTTTCTCAAAATTCATAAATTACTACAGATATTTATTTGAGAATGTATAAATTTTTACAGGACTATTTCAAATAGAACTCTAACATTAGCAATCATGGATTAAAAAAACAATTTCTTAGTAACATGACAAAAGAAACCTTTCACAAAACTTTAATTTTGAACAATCCTATTTTTTATAACATACTTATGTAAGATTTCTTTTAATTCAATTTTTTAAATCACCTCAATTTTAGAGGAAAATACCAATTTTCCAAAATAAGGTAAAATAACAGACTTTTAAAAGTGATTCAGAAAATGACTATATGTCAATTTTCATCAACATATGAATTCTGAAAGAGTACTTAAAATGTATAATGCTTAGAAATCTTTAATAATAGATTGTGGTTGTAAAACAAAAATGCAAACTATCTAAAGATGAAGATAATATGTCTAAAGAAAAATCCCACCAATTTGAAACAAGTTGTTAAATGAATGTATCAACCTTATCAGTACTATGTGAAAATACCCACCTAACAAATGAATAATCCCACGTAACACTGATTTTGAATTTTTCTGTTCCATTGTGTCCCTCTACCTGAGCATCTCAGTAAGAGCTGCTCTCCCAGGGGACAGAGTCTGAGCCCGTTTTCCAGGTTAAAATGGAAACTCAGCAAGTACTGATGAACATTAGCATAAGAATAACCAGATTTAATTGTTCTAAGAAGTCATGGACAAAAACATCTGATCCACTTTTGTGGGTCACAGAACCCTTTGAGAATCTGATGAAAGCTATATACTACAGCCCAAAATGACACAAATATTCACAAAAAATTTACATGGAATTTGGGGAGGAGGGGGTAAGGGTGAGATAGACAGATTAGGGTAGGTGGGGGGAGGGGGAAATGCAGGCTTTGTGAAGAGACAATTCATAAACAAGAGTCTTTCAGGACCTGCACAACAGAAGAAGCCTGGGCAAACACTGTTTCCACAACCATGGGCAGCATTTTACAGCAAAATGTACACAGTTCTTTGCTTTTATCTGATCAAGTTTTATACAGAAGGGAGAAGAGAATGTGCCTTTAAGAGCTCTTTATCAATAATTTGGGTGGGAGGGGCGCCTAAGTGTCTGCTTTGGCTCAGGTCATGATCCCAGAGTCCTGGGATCAAGCCCCGCATGGGGCTCCCTGCTCCGCGGGAAGCCTGCTTCTCCCTCTCACACTCCCCTTGCTTGTGTTCCCTCTCTCACTGTCTCTGTCAAATAAATAAATAAAATCTTCAAAAAAAAAAAAAAAAGGAATTTGGGTGGGAAAGGGAAGAACGGGTTGTCAAGGGGTGATCTGAAATTTTCTGCACTATTAAGCTGGTGCTTAATAAGAATAAGTAATAATAAAGAAATTTCCAACCAAGGGGAAAAAAAGCTACCATATCATAGATCCCTGAACCCTCCACGTTAAAAAGACCTGGTGAAATCTACCTTTACAGACCCTCAAAAATAGAGGAAAAGTTATATAATTTATTGAAAGCACCACAACCAAATCCTAAATCCAAGGGTGATACCCCTCACAGGTATTTCTGTCTGACAGGATTGAGTGAGTGATGCTATGGGCGGGGCGGGGAGGGGGGGGATGAACAGGATATTAGACACAATGCAATGCCTGGGCAGTCCCATACAAAAAAGTATCACGCCTTCATCGTATGGAATTTTCAAATACCACTCCCAGAAATTTCATACTGGTAAAAATCTCTTTTCCAGAAATATTATCTATTGTGTAGAAAAGAAAAAATCTGTTCTCTTTCCTCCAAAACTTGAAAAGGTTAAGTTTACCATTACAGAAAATTATCCTACCAAAGCAATGCTACTCATGATACTTGAATCACAACATACTTATATCAGCAGACATTTGTAGGTGACACACACAATTCTACCCATACGCATAAATTTTCTTATTTTGCTCTTATTTCAAAATGTTAAAGAAAACCAGTCAGCCCTATTCAGATAAATGTTGTGTTCACCTAAATCCAAACTTATTTGTTATTAGGAAGGTTACAAGTATCTGGCTACTTCATCCCCTCTTGTTAAAGTCATGCCCAAACATTTACACTGAAATGCTTATTTCATTATAAATTTCCTTTTTACTTCTCCTTTATGTTATAATTAGGACATTATATTAAAATTTTAAATTTGTATGCTGGTAGGCAATGTTATATATGAATTTCATTTTGAATGGTAAAATGGGCATTAAACAATATAAAATATAAAAATGGGATCTCCTGTCCAATAGGGTTAAAAACCACTGCATTATATCAGATGTCCTGCTTGACTAACTGAAAACTTATCTTTTGCAAAGCTCAGGGTGTTAAACCATTAAGAAAAACAAGTGAATGATAACCATACAGTACAAGGATCAACTTTGCAAGGAATGATGTAGTAACTGGGAGGGTACAAAGAAGGTTTTTACAACAACAGCCAAGTTCTAGTTCTTGTCCTAGGCAGTGATTACATGGATATTAAGCTTTCTGGTAATTCTATAAACCGTACATATTTTTCATTTATGCCAAACAATAATTTTTTTAGAAAAGCTGATCCTTGATGTAACCTAAAAAAAAAGACCTGAAAAAGAAGTGAAAAGCAGTTTTGATGAGAAAGTAAACATCTGAAGCAATTTATATAAAAAACAAGTACTTTTTGAGGACTTCCAAAACTTAATCCCTCTACTTGAGGAAAATCCTGTCAATTGTCTAATGTAAATGCTTAGTTTAACATTTAGAAACAATCACTGAAACAGTTCATTTTAAGATTACGTAATAGCATACTAGTCACCAGTCACAGCTGCCATTTCATACATACTTTCTAGGTTAGAAATTTCACTGTTTATATGTAATAGTATTCCATATAAAACAAGAAAATTCCACAGGGTACAGGTTACATTTACTTGTACTTATCAACTGAACAAAAAAACTATAATCAGAATAACCCCACCTTTTATAATTACATGGTTTGTCTCCTCCTTTAGCCTCATTTTTAAGCAGCCGTAACATTTCCTGTCACTAAGTTTTGTGTCCTAATTCCAGCTACAATTGCTATTGCCAGTAAGCCAAAATCCTATGCCCTGCCCCAAATTCTAAAAATCAGAATTGTAACAGACACAAATATGGCATCTGTGTAAAAAAAAAAAAGTCTGGACATAAATTTGAAGAAAACTGCAACCTAAAACTTCAAAAATGTAGTAAAAGTTTAGGGCAGCTCACCAAGAAGGATATCCCAAGTGGGACAGGTCTGCCTCCTTTACCTAAAAATACTCTTCCTGCACGAAGCGTGCTTTATAATAAGGCTGTATACCTAAAATGCCAGCATGCAGAACAATGACTTCCTTTTAAAAGTGGGACCCTCGGGGCGCCTGGGTGGCACAGCAGTTAGGCGTCTGCCTTCGGCTCAGGGAATGATCCCGGCGTTCTGGGATCGAGCCCCACATCAGGCTCCTCCGCTAGGAGCCTGCTTCTTCCTCTCCCACTCCCCCTGCTGTGTTCCCTCTCTCGCTGGCTGTCTCTGTCTCTGTCGAATAAATAAATAAAATCTTAAAAAAAAAAAGTGGGACCCTTATTCTCCAAATCTCCAATCTTAAGAAGAACCCCATTATGCTTAAAACAGCTAAACGTGAACTACTCTGACTAAACAAGCTTTTTAAATGTTGTCATCCATCTATATTTTGATATGAATTGCCACTGAAGTTTTCTTGGAATGCCAAGGTGAATTTAGTTGCAAAGAAAACCAAGTTGGGGGAGAGAATAGAAGACAGTAGTTGGCTTGGCTTTTCCCCCAAAATTTTATTGCAAATTTTCATACAAAGAAACTGAAATCATTGTATACAATCATATATCCATCACCGAGATTCAACAATTAACATTTTGTTGTATTTACTCGGAGACTATCAATCTATTTATCCATCTCTCTGTCCACCCATCCATCTTATTTTTGACGCAAAGTAAATTAAAGACATCAGACACCCACTCCTAAACACCCCACTAGAGAATCAAACACCCACTCTAGAGAATCAAATTTTCATTCAGGATAAGCAGTAATATATAGCATACAGCATTTCAGAAACAGAAAAGTCCTCTGAGATGCAGTTTAAGAATAACAGGCAATGTACATGAACATTAATTCATGAACTCTGTGACACCCATTTAGGCTAGCTACTTCCAGGCCTGTTTGGAGATAATTCTCTATGGGTCTCTAGCTAATTTCTGCATGTTTTCAAAGTGGAGGCACTGGGACTTTCATCCAGACTATCTTGTTAAGGATGTATTTAAAGAATGAACAGCGTGGAAAACAATGCCTCCCTCCCGAGGAGAGAACAGGCTTTTTATTGTCCTGTATAATAAAGGTAAGGTCTTCCTCTAGGATAAAAAGGTCAGGTAAGTTTCCATGCAACCCATTAGCAAAGACTCAGATTCCCTACACTTAAGGGCTTCTCAGCTATGATGCAAACCCACTATGTGAGTAGCATCTGCCCAAACTGAACCCCTGTGTGTTGCCCTTTGAGGGGGCAAAGGAAATCAACACAAATATGAAGCTCATGTTACATGCACTGTCATGAATAATAAAGTCCTTTGTCTCTAAACCCAGAAATCTATCTTCTACCAATATTCGTAAAATTGTAGTACACTCAATTTTCAGACCCTTCAGTTCTTAACAAGGTCTTTCTGAGTTCTTGGCTATGACGAACAGACTCAGTTAGTGACCTCCAAATAATTAATAGACAGTGCAATGAACCAAAGCATGAATCTTGGAGAAGAAACATGGCTGACCACAGAATTCACACAGCACATAATCTATACCTTTTCTCACAGCACTTCTCACTTTATTATTTATGTAGATGTCTTATCTCATCCAACTAAACTATAAGCTCCCTAAGAAGAAGCAGTCAATTCATTCCTGAGTGAACTGGAGTAATTAACACAGACTGTAAGTCATAATAGCTGCTTAATACTTATTTGTTGGCTAAATACGCACTGGAAGTATGGTTGAATAGTCACGTGGATTCCTTTTAATTAACATGTAACAAAATAAAAATATGAGAAATATGCATGCTTTGTTTCAAATGCTATAATTCTAGATCTTAAGTCATTTAGGTGAACGATTACATTTTTACTCCTTCATCCTACCTTTATTGAAACAGAATAGGTAAAAATCCTAAAGAGGAAGGCTGGATGCTCAGCTCAAATACCTTAAGTAATGCAACCATAGCAAAGCAGGTGATGACTACACACCAATGTTTCCACAGGTTTTAGCAAATTAACAGCTCTATCACTGATCACACAGTTCTCCAGTTACACAAAAATTTTGCATGTTGAGTACAGTATACAGAATATCTACTAAGATTCTCCACAATAATAGTAGCACGGCAGTAGTAATAACAATAAAAATAGTGCTAACAAGACAAGTTTTCGTAACAGCTAGGCTTTTAGGGCACTCACTGTGTGTCAAGAACTTTGCATGAATTATAGCCCTCATAACAAGCCTACGAGGTAAGACACTGTATTATCCTCCTTTTATAGGTAACTCAACTCAGACTCAGAGAAGTTAAAACACTTGTCCAAGGCCATAAACTACAAAGCAATGGAAGGAGGACGTCAAACCAGGTGTGACACCAGAGCCTGAACTCTCATAAATTCTATAGGTATTTTATGCAAACTACCTAGCTACAGTTGTTTCCAATTCATAAGCATTCCAGGTAGATTTCTACAGCAATAAGCCATGAAACTGCAGTCAAATCATTAATATATGAAAAAGATTTTTAAATGGACATTGTATTTCCCTTGGTCCCATACACAAGTCAACTGAGTATTCCCTGAAATAAGTATCATAAACACTAAGAAAATATCTTATATTTTACATCCAAGCCCTAAAACATTTTCATTAGAATTTTAATAATGAAGTCACCTTAATTTATTTGTGTTTTTTATTTTTTCCAAATACACTGAAATCTCAGACTTGAATATAAGGTCCATGAAGACTTTGTCTTTGGTTCTGTTCTCTACTGTATTCCCAGCAGCTATAAAAATCTCTGGCAAAGCAGGTAGTGAAAAATATTACATTGTACAAATATATTTGTACAAATAAACAGAGTACTACTTTCTGGAAAATAAAAATGAGCCAATTATATTCAAGGTTTTAAAAATACTAACCATTATCTTGTTATAAAATTTCACTAACATTAATTATAAAAATATGGATCCTGACAATAATGTATCATGAATACATGATCAGAATGCCGATGAAAAATCACCAAAATCCACTTAATACAGTAACATGTAGTCATTAAAAAAAAAAAAGAACAAAAAGAACAAAAAGACAATTTTTCCCATTTAGAATGGGGCTTAAAGTCGTAGTTAAAAGAAATTACCGATAGGAACCCTGTCTTATTTCTTCTGTACCACTTCCAAATAATGTAGTAGTGTTTTGATTATATAGTTAAATACTCATTCATTACCTTCACATGTAACAGCACCTAGGTCAAAAGTCAAAACTTCTATTCTCTTAATTCCTCTGGAAGCCTTTTGGAGGGAGGGGCTAGTTACTGTTATTGATGGTGCACTATGACTTTTGTAAAAATGTAAAGCAGCATGCTGAATTAGAGGCTTCAAATCTAAAACCATTAGCTAGGGGCGCCTGGGTGGCGCAGCGGTTAAGCGTCTGTCTTCGGCTCAGGGCGTGATCCCGGCGTTATGGGATGGAGCCCCACATCAGGCTCCTCCGCTAGGAGCCTGCTTCTTCCTCTCCCACTCCCCCTGCTTGTGTTCCCTCTCTCGCTGGCTGTCTCTATCTCTGTCGAATAAATAAATAAAATCTTTAAAAAAATTTAAAAAAAATAAAATAAAAATAAAACCATTAGCTAGGCGAGTGACCTTGAGCAAATCACTTGACTTCTCCAGGGCAGTCTAACCCCACGCATTTTAGCATCAGTAGACAGAATGACCTCCAAGGCTCCTCTGGGCTCTAAAATCACGTGACATATGATCAACTTCACTTGCTTATGGCTTAATCAAAGAATATCTTCTACTCTATGGCAAGATGGCAGATAATTCAATCCTAAATTTTCACAGCTTTATTAGCATTTTGTATAAAGTTATCATAAACATTTTAAAAGTGATTTTTCAGACCTTCTGATGCATAGACTGCTCATTCTGACCTTAACAGTCCCAGTGACAGTCTTGAAAACATGAGGGACAGAATAAACAATAAATTGTCTTTTCACAGAAATGGAACATTCCGATTTGTCACTTTATATAAATTACACCTTTCCATTGTGTAACCTTCTACTGAAGAAAAATAAGATGTACACACACCTAAAAAATTATTTGAAAGAGAACATTTCCATTCAAGGCTAAACATGAAGGATGCTTGATACTTAACATCTTCGTTAAAATAGAAGTGGCTCCATATTTTAAGACTTTAGATAACTTTTTAAAATCTAGATAAGTAGGATGGTAGGAAATAAAAGGAAAATGGATATTTGGGGAGAAACAGAAATAAAAGTTTTTAGCACCATTTACAGATCTAAAACTTGTTAGATTAGAAGCAAAATATTCACAACATGAGAAAATGATCACAATAATATTAACAAAAATACAGGATGTAGGTATGTAGAATTATACACAGAAAACATAAAAAGAAATACACCAAATGTTAGCAGTCATTATTTCTAGATGTAACACTGAGTAATTTTTATTTGCTTTACACTTTTCCAACCTTTTTCAATTCTCTATATTAAGCATTCCATGCTTAGTGTCGAGAATTTTATTATCAGAAGGACTTTTAAAGGTGTATACATATTAGCCTAATTTGTTCATAAAGCCTTTTATTTGCAAAGTGCTGGGGGGAAAACTGAAAAGATTCAGAAAAACACATCTTCTGAAGATTTTATTGTTAGTGAAGTTTTTGGCAGTGCGACAGTACTCAGAAAACAAGACCAAGTGATTCATCTTCCCCAATGTTATAAAAGCAAATTTGGTTTTATAGAGAAAACAACTAAGGGGAAACAAAGATACCCTATACCTTTAAAGGTATGGCACTCTAATTCATGTCAGATTATCGAAGTACTAAAGCAAATACATATAAATGGATATATACGTATGGATGAATATATACGGAAGTACACAGCTACAAAATAAATACTGTCAAAATATAGGCCCATAAGAAACCTATCAAATTATACTGCAAGCTAAGTATTTTAAAGTCCTCTCATGTTAACAATTCTTTAATTAACAGCTCTATTCTTAAAACTGGTAACTGAATTCTTAAAAAGCTAAAATACAGATTAACTAAACTCATTCATTTAAACCTGAATTTTGAAAATAGTACAAAATGTTCATGATTACTCTAGTTGTAGAGAACATTCCAAATGACAGTGAAAAGCAGCTAAGCAAACTATGGCATGTTAATGACAAGTCATCAAAAATATCTATGTGGATGTTTTTTCCATAAAAATATAAGACATTAATCTTCACTTTCCTAAAGTGAATCCTAAAGTGACAATTGTAAGTTGAACATACTTTCACAAATTATGAAGTCCAATCTTGTTTAAGCAATGAATTTGTTATGAAGAACAGAATCATACTTAAGAGTTTATTATAAAGATACAAGGAGTCTCAATGACACAGGAAATGAAGTATAGCTGGTCTTAAAATAAGAGGCTGCAGGGCGCCTGGGTGGTTAGGTTGAGCGTCCAACTCTTGGTTTCAGCTCAGGTCATGATCTCACGGATCCGAGGGATCGAGCCTGGCACCGGGTGCCCCACTCAGCAGGGAGTCTGGCTTGAGAGTCTCTCCCTCTGACCCCTCCCCCCACTCACGCACATGCTCTCTCACTGGCTCTCTCTAAAATAAATAAAATCATTAAAAAAAAAAAAAGAAGAGGCTTCATTCGAGAGAAACGGACTCCTGGGATTACAAGGTCTCTGGCCAGCTTTTCTCCCCCTCTTCTCTCTCAACTAGTTGCTTCTGCTTACACATGGCACACATCAGCCTACTTTAAAGACCTAAAGCCTATCATCTACCTATAAGCGTGCTTAAAGGGGCGGCATCAAAATTTTGGCTGGTCAGTCATGAGCATATATATTGGCTGGTGTTGGGTTAGGTACTCACCAGTGAACTAATCAACACCGGGGGAAGAGGGATCCTAAAAATTTATCTGCAGGAGCCATTCTCAGAGATATAAATACCCCCAAACAAATCTACCACACTTCTCACAAGAGAACATCAACTGATGCCAGTAGGTGAGAGCCCCAAGAAACAACACTTTAATATACAATTATGATTTGTAATTTATTACAGGATAGCTATAAATTAGATTTACTTTCAGATGTACATAGTTTTCTGTTTGTCTTTATATAATTTGATTTGTGAACTGTTACCTGGAGCTGCAAACAGACTTGTCTTCTATTTACCTTCCTAAAACTTGCCTTATTATTAAAAAAAAAGAAAAAAAGACCTCAGACTGTAAAAGACTTTGATTATTAAAAATCAAAGGAATACAGGAAGAACAAATGGAGACTTTGGGATCTAATCTTCCAAAGGTATCAAGACTAACAAAAAAATAATTTTAAGTTTTCCTCTCTTATAAAAAGCAACGCATGTCCAATGTGAAGTCCTGGAAAATGCAGAAAGGTAAAAGTATAAAAACAAAAGACACCTGAATCCTAAAGCAGAGCTAACTGACTGTTAACATTTTCTTTCCAATCTTTCTTCCTGCACATATTACCAGAAACGGGCTCGTATCTATGCAACTTTTCAATGAAGGCTGTTACCACTAATCAGCATCACTAAAACTGGGATAACCAGACACTATCTATACCTGATATGACAAGATTCCATCCATGAAGTATTTTTACCAATATAATGAAACCTAAATCTAATCAAGCCTTCAAATCTAAAACCCAATTTACAGGAAACACATTTCAGACATATCTAGAATATGAGACATTCTTTTTTTTTTTTTTTTTAAGATTTTATTTATTTGACAGAGACAGCCAGCGAGAGAGGGAACACAAGCAGGGGGAGTGGGAGAGGAAGAAGCAGGCTCCCAGCGGAGGAGCCTGACGTGGGACTCGATCCCAGAACGCCGGGATCACGCCCTGAGCCGAAGGCAGACGCTTAACGACTGCGCCACCCAGGCGCCCCTAAAATATGAGACATTCTAATGAACAACCACCTGATCTTCTCAACAAGTAAACGGTATAATAATAAGAAAAAAAAAAGAGGTGGGAGGAGCAGTGTTTAAAATTAAGACTTGAATACATGACAAATGCAATACACAGAAGACTAAACAGCTAAAAACAGAGGTACAATTAGGGAAATTTCAATAGATTAAATATTAGATGATATTAAATAATTATTTTTGGTTTTAAGATAATGACTATAAGTAATGAAAATGTCCCTTTGTTTATTAGGAAAGCAAGCTCAAGTATTTAGGTCTGAAATGTTTGGTATCCCAGAATCTATTTTAAAACAGAGCAGCAAACATATAAAAAATAAACATAATAAAATCATTAAATTTAAGTATATGAAGTTATTAAATTTAAGTATAAAGGTTCATTACGTTTTTATGAATATTTGAAAGTTTTCATCGTAAGTTTTAAATTTTATCTAGTAACGTGAGTCACAGTTCAGTTAAAATAAACATGCTTTTGCAAATAATAGCTCCCCTCTTATAATCTTCTTTTAAACAACTTTTTAAGATTGAAGAAAAAAGATCCACATTATATTAACATTAATCACCTTCTCCTCTGAAAGGCAGCTAAGACTTCGCTGAAGAGCCCATCAAGGTTAAGATCCAAAAGCACAAGAAAAAGAGAGGTCAGGAAGTGCCTCTGAGAAAATAAAAGGGTGCTTGTTAACACTCTCCTCACAGAATATCTCTGCATGGTGAAAAAAGGTCTTAAAGGAAATTAAAAGGTAACTAATATAGCAAACCAACAAAAAATTACCAACACTAACAATCACAAAATACCAAACTCCAAGAACAAATCAAGTTTACCCAATTCCTTATATGTATTTGTCCACTTATAGAAACATCCACTTATAGAAACTGTTTTCTTTTTGTTCTCAGTAGTCACACATATTCAAAACCTTTAGGGCCAGAACAACATCCAGGAAATCACCTAGTCCTGCCTCACACTTCACAAACGAAAAAAGGTGAAGCACAAAGATAAAAAAAATTTATCTATGGTTAGTCAGCTTTTAACAAAATGCCCTACTATACCTTTTCTGGAACTAAAAAAAAAAAAATTGAAAATACAACTACCTGCAAAGGCAGATGAAAAACCCCAGCAAGATGAAAACCATGGAATTATAGGAGAAATCATCGGAGTCCTATCAACACAACCAACGTTTACTGGGCAATCATCCCTGCCAGATCTTGTTACCATGGACGTAAAAATAACCAAGTAGTTAACCCTACAGTTTGGGAGAGAAAAAATATATAAGCATAAATACTATGCAATGTGATTAAGTGCTGATATTACAGATAAGCACAAGCTTCAATAGTGACCTGAAGAAGGAAGGTGGTGACCAACTTGAACTGCAAAAGTCAAAGACGTCACAAAAGGATCTTGAACTGGAGACTGCTTGACAGATAGGAGAACAATATTCTGGAGAGAGCCTGTGCAAAGTCTTGGAACAGCCTGAAGTATTTGGGAAAACGGTTTCATGTAACCAAAGCTATGAAGAGAAATGGAGAGGTAGGCATTGGATTTTGGACTTTTTCCACCTACATAATGGGAAAATGTGCCAGGTTCTTTAACCAAAGGAACAACAGTATCAGGTTTGCATTTTACAAAAGGTAGTTCTAGCAGCAGTATGGAAGACAGGCCGAAGAGAGAGGAACACTAGTGAAAAGCAGGCCTGTCTACAGACTAGTAGAAAAAAGACAAGAGATAGTAGAAAAAAGAGAAGAGATAATCACCTGAAATAAAGTAATTATCCAAAGCCCAGACCTCTCCCTCAATAACATATCCATATAACCAAAACCTACTAGTTACCTTCTCATTAATTATTTTGAAAGGACCTAAACACATCTAACATACCTAATGAGATCAGGACCCTCCTCCTACCACTCTCCCACACACCCCAAATAAAACACATGTGGTCCTCATTCAAATACCCAGTGTTTCTTTTTTTAGCTCAGCGCACAGCACCACCATTCCTCCAGTTATGTAAGCCAAAAATCTTAGAGACATCCAAGATACCTCAACTCTGCATAAGCATATCTAATAGACCACCAAGTTTCACTGGCTTGACCCTCTAACTTTTCACCATCTCCAATACCTCAGACCAAGTTGTCACTTCTTGCCTGGACTGAAGCAACTGCCTAATTCATCTCTATCTCCCCTTAATATTACTTCAAGTTGTTGCCACAATTATGTTGGTTTGTTTTAAATACAAACGTGATTATCACTCCGTCCCCTCTACCTCCACCATTCCCCCCACTTAAAATCCCTCAGTGGGTTAGGACAAAAACAAAACTCCTTACTACCTACAAACCATTTCCACACTCATGAGATGTTACTTTAACATGTTAAGTAACATTAAATATTTCATGTTCCCTTCTGCCACAGATCTCTGTAAATACTCTTACTGCATTTTCCTTTCTTCTTCACCCAGGAAACTTCTCATTTTTGGAAAATCTTAGTCCAACTGTGTCTTCCCTGACCAGATCAAAGTCTCCTAGTTTTCATAGCACTACACACCTCTTCATAGCTACATTTCCTTCTTCTGATTACCTGAACTGCCTCATGAAAAACAAAGATCTCATTTTATTCAAAACTGTGCTTATTCAACACTGATAACATATAGCAGAAACTCAGATCTTTATTGTATAATTAAATGAATTAAAATGAATAAATTTAAAAGTAGAGTTGTTTTAAAAGAGATTCAAGAGTTATCTCTGGGATGCAGAAATACAGATTTTAATTAGAAGATATACAGAGATTTCTGGTATAAGTAATCATGATGCCACCAGAAAACTAAAAATACTGGAAGACAAGTAGGCTTGGGTTGTAAAAAAAAAAAAAAACCATTTGAGGGGCACCTGGGTGGCACAGCGGTAAAGCGTCTGCCTTCGGCTCAGGGCATGGTCCCAGGGTCCTGGGATCGAGCCCCACATCAGGCTCCTCTGCTAGGAGCCTGCTTCTTCCTCTCCCACTCCCCCTGCTTGTGTTCCCTCTCTCGCTGGCTGTCTCTCTCTCTGTTAAATAAATAAATAAAATCTTTAAAAAAAAAAATTCAAATCCAGATAGTCAATAAGCAATTCTGAAACTGACGACTGTAAAGTCTCAATTAAAATACAAATTTGGGTGTGAACCAACACGTGCAAAGAAAGAGCAAGGAAGAGAAAAAGAAGCCATCAAAACAAAAAGACTGAACAAGGAAAGTTCAGAGATAAAGCCAAATCGGATTCTCAGAAACATTAGAAATTAAGAAAAAGCAGCCCAGAAATGAGACAATAAAGACAGCAAAGAAAAGTAGAAGACAATTACACAGAAGTCAAAAGAACTGAGTTTTTATTTTTTTTTTATTTTTTTTTAGAACTGAGTTTTTAAAAAGAGAAATTGTTAATAACATCAAGTGCCAAAAGATAAGATCAGCAATCAATAAGCAGTAAGGACAGAAGTAGTACTACAGTGGACAGAAGGTGAGAAACTGGACAGTGAACAGAGACAATTTTTCCAGAAAGTCTGACTGCAAAGAAGATGAGGAACAGAGAGGAACATGTACCAGAAGGAGTTGGGAGTCAAAGAAGTATTTTGTTTGCTTATTTGTTTTTAAAATGAAAGACTTGTGTGTATTTATATGTTTAAAGGAAGAAACTAGTGGCTGAAAACATAAGAGGGAAAATATCTGAGGGAACACGGTCTAAGTATGAGTCATGAGGGATTTTACCTTAATCAACAAAAACAGAACAAGCAAGCCTGCATATAAGAAGGGTTTTTCTTTCTCAGAGGCCAAAGTATGGATGTGTGCAGATGAACAGGTGTTACAAGAGGAGACAGCACATCATGGAGGGGCTTAAAAGCCATATTTAAAAAAAAAAAAAAAAAAATTGGACTTTTATCCAGCAGAAAATCAAGAGCTCTTGAAAGCTTTTAAGGAATGAAATAATGAGATGTCATCTGTGGCCCAGGGAAGGTGGGGAAATTACCCCAGGGAGTCAATGAAGCCATTGTGAAATAGGAGCTGATCTGAAAAACCTAAAAATGTGCCAAATATCTGCCAAGAGTAGAATTCTACATCCTCGCTTGTACTTCTTAGTAATGTGCTGCTATTCAAAGATGCTCTGGCGGACACATTACAGGTTCCTTGGTTCCTCAGAGAGCTTAATTTTCTTATTGGCTTGATAACTGTTATGGGGCCATCTTCAACACAAGGGTTTCAGTCTACTGTCCCTTCTCTGATTATTAGGAGAAAAAAAGAAAGAATACATTCACAATTTAATTTAGCATCTTCGAAATTTCTTACTTCCAACTATTCTCCAAAACTACTAATAGGTAGGAAAAAATAAACTGTATAATACAATTGGAAAATATTTTATAATAGTAAATTATAATAGGACAAAAAATCATCTCAGATGTAGTATCAAATTTCAAATCTGAATTCTAGGTCATATTACTGCCATGGTTTAAACAGAATTTGAAAATATCTACCTCATTTTCTTTACCAAAGCAACAAAAGAGCTGCCTTAATTCATTACACCATTATAAAAGAACCTTCATATGTTGACAATTGCATAAAACAAAAATGTTTAATAAAATAGGATATTTATAAAAATGTATTAAACTGGCATCTGTTTCTCCATAATTGTGCAAAGTGCTGATAATTCCTATCAAGGATTGTTATGTGTATGACAAAAAGATTCGCTACGTATTCTCAGAATGATTAAATGAGTCGCTCTTGGAGAAACTATCTTAGTCAAATGTAGAGTTCAAAAGAATTCAAATAAGCCTTCTAAAAGATAAGAAACTTTTGCAAACTATCCTTTAACAGACTTAAACTAAAAATTACAGGTGATTTAGGGCAAGTCATAATGAAATGACTTTATATCATCATCAAACTAAGCATAAGGAGACTGGATTCTAAGAGTCTTCTCACTCAGTGTTGAACTGTGCATTGGAATACAGAGAGGTTTCCAAAGCAAATTATTTACCTTTGACTAGAAAAATAACATTAAGAAGGAATCAAATGACACCAAAAGTCACCTCTCCTAATTCATCCTACCCAATCCTCCCCATTATCCCACCCTAGAACAGAAGCACACAACACGTTCTTTTACATCAGTGGTTTAGCAAACAACCACTCCCTTGCCTAACCCTGTTCCCCCAATCCCCAAATAAAAATAAGCCTCATCCAAGAAACCTGAGGGGATTCTTTCTTCATACCAGTTCTGCCTCCGTTATAGCACCTACATGCCTTTTATGTGTCCCTTACTAGTCTCGGAGTTCTTCAAGGACAAAGATAAAACCTAACATGTTTCACTGTTTTACTGAATGTTTCACCATTAAACTACAAACTGTAAGTCTTTTCCCCCACCTTGTTTAGCACTGAATCTCCAAATATAAACTGCTGAATTACTCAGTTGAATAATCTTAATATAGGGATGGCACAAAGCTTTCAGTAAGTGTTCACTAAATAAGTGGCCCAACTGAGTATGTCTCTATAAATTTTTCAATGAAATACTTTTTTTTTGAAGTCAATTTTAGAAAGTGGTTATTGATGTCCAAACTTTTAAAAATGGTCCTTGTGAATTACTTTCATCCATAACACAAGAAAAACCTGTTCTATAATCATGAATTATAACTCTTCAATACCAA
The DNA here is from genome assembly GCF_017311325.1 of Ursus maritimus. NCBI lineage: Eukaryota > Metazoa > Chordata > Mammalia > Carnivora > Ursidae > Ursus > Ursus maritimus. Next base: position 56,991,432 of record NW_024424230.1, on the reverse strand, counting down.
AAACAAGTGAAACATATGAATGTTACTGTGTAGGGTTCTGAGTTGTTTTTTTTAGCTTGCTTCTCCACTCTTAGTAGTCTCTTACTATGGCAACATTACAACTTTTCTAGGGAGACAGCTTCAAATTCTGTGGACATTTCCTGGCCTAAAGCTGGTTTGTAAGGCTTCTAAGTCCCTAGCGGCAATACACACATGGTTATCCAGTAGAGGAAATTTCCTCTGTAAACTCAGCCTGTCAAGAAGTAAAAGCAGAAGTTCTTTTAACTTATCAAAAGAACACACCCTATTATAGGGGTTACATTAAATTCCTCCAACGCCATAGACAATGGCTATCTAAGTAAGGTGATTTCATGATTCCCCAAAGGTGTTTTTTTTTTCTTCCAGCTAAAACTATGTGAAGGGCCACACACATAAACTTGTTACCATAAAATACACTTAGCGCCCCTCAAAATATTTGAGTTGTCTCAAAACCAAATCCTTACTGAACAAGCAGCTCACGTTTGCATTCAAAGAAATTAGCAAAGGTACTAAAAAGTTTGCAAAATAAAAGAGCTATACAATATTACTCTCATAATACTAGAAAACAGTATTTTAAAATTCCTAAAACTATTTAAAACGTTGCCTATGGAAAGCAATTGTTTTTCCTTTGGACTCGATCTTGTACAATAAAGGATTTAATTTGTTTTAAGCACTGGAATAGCCATTTCACATTTCACAAAAACTGCTCTCATCGTAACTGCTGAAACTGAAATACAAGATAATGAATCTTCCAAAAGACGATTCACTTTACACTTTAAACGAAGACAGAAAGGAATCTGCTTTCCATTTTGGATCTCCACACGCTGCCGGCATCCCTATAAAGAATCCAGTTTAACTCTTCCCTAAAGTACCCTACATACTGAAAACCAAATGGGCCAAAGAGCCCTTTAGTATTCCTGAGGGATCACCAAATCGGACTAATAATTTATCAAAGGCATTGCTACAAAGTATATCAAGGGCGCTCCAGAGCTGAGTGACACCTCATCAGCCTTCTCATAAACCGCAAACGTAAAGGCAAAAATCCCCAACACTGAAGATTCCGCAGCAAAAGAGCTAAGCTAAAGAGCTAAACAAGAGCAAACACCAGGTCCGCCCTACGCGGAAGGTGAGCTGAAATGTCATACCTGAGGACCAGGAAGACGTCTACTATTAACCTACTACTATCAATTCCCGGGCTGACGCATAGCTTTCCTGCCCGCACGCGCTTGGGTCTCTGCCAACACAACCGGGTAAGTCATAACCAGAGGACTTCATGGGCTTCTCCGCCTCCCTAGCGCTCCTCGTACCTGACAGCCGAATTCTAAACAAGGTAAAAAGGTAGGCACCAACACCCTCTGCGAGGGCCGAGGGCCGGCTCCACCCAGCCCCTGCTCAGGGCCAAGAGGTGGTTCTCTCTCGGAACCGAGTCCAGGGCCGCCGTACAGCCGCCTTGCCTTGCCTCGCCTCCCACCGCCGCTGACAGCCGGCGCCCGCGACCGACGCACTCGCGCCACCCCCAGAACCCCTCCTTCCCGCCGCAGACCCGAGCGCACGCTCTAAGGTCACCGCCCACCCACACCCTCCCAGACAACGCCCGACGGCCCTCGGGGGCCAAGGACGAGTGCCAGGCGCGGGCAGCAGCGCGGGCAGCACCCGGGAGGCGCCCCCGCGGGACCGCAAGATGGCGGCTGTGGCGGCGGCGCCAGGGCCGGGCCCCTCCGCCTCGCCCCGGCCGGCGCGCGCATCCAGCCGCGAGCGGGCGAGGGAGGGAGCGGTCCGGGCGCGGGGCAGGCAGGCCGAGGGCCGGAGCCGGGCGCCGCCGGAGAATGGAAAGTGCCGGGGCGTGGGGGAGGGGACGCTCACTCGCGGCCCGCCGCCGACCTTCCCTCGACCCCCCCACCCACCCTAAATCACGTCGTCCGCCCGCCCCACCCCGGGCAGCTGCCCTCTCCCTCCTACCTTTGAATTTGAGGTCTGTGGGCGGGTCGAGGACCAGGATCTGCTCGTGCTTCGCCATGGCCCCGGAGGCGGACGCCATCGGAGAGACAGCGCAGAGCGGGGGCGCGCCCGCGGCGACGGTTTGCTGGCTGGGGGCGGGGGACGACGGTGGCGCCGGCTCGGCCGAGCTCTATGATGGGGCCAGCTCACAGCTCCCGAACCCCCGACGCCTGCCGCTCTGTGGCCGGGCCACTGGGCCGCCCGCTGGGTCAGCAGCTCTGGGTCTCACAACTGACTCAACCCCACACCAGCCGCCGCGGCCACGCGCACTGCGATCCTCGGCACCCCACGTGACGGCCTCTGCGTGCCTACGTGCGCGCCCCGGCGGCCAGGAGCCCCTAGCGCTCGTCCCGCCCTCGAGTCCTGCCCTGCGCGGCGCCGGCTGGTGCGCCTGCGCGCTCCGGGTCTCGCGGCCGCTCGGAGCTCGAGCTGTCAAGGGAACGGGTGTGGACAGAGGGCGGAGCGAAGTTCCGTGGCACCGATGCAGTGCGTACCACAGGGCAGAAGGGCGAAATCCTCGGACACGTTTAGCTCCGACTGCGAAACTGGAGAGCCTGCTGTAGCAGCGCATCACCGTCTTCCAAGTGGGAATGCCCAACAGAAGGAAAGAGTGTTCAGGCTCACTCACTACAATTCCCAGCATGCCACTGGGGCCTGCTCCTTTTGCGGCACTGCGCGATGCTTGCTGGGAATTGTAGTAGTGACTGTTTGTGGGCGGGAAGGATAATGAGGTCCGTTGGAGCCGAATGGGGTGGGGCGCGCTGACACTCATTTTTGCCTCTCAGAGAGCGTCTCGCCTGCGCTGAAAAGAAGGAAAAAAAAAAAAAAAAAACTTTTGAAAACTGACCTGAGGTCGCCCGCCTAGAAATATAAAATGTGCCCTGAGGAAAACAGGCCGGGATTTGTCAATTTGTTCTCTAAATCTACCCATCCCTCTATTGATAGGGCAACATTCTCTGTCGGATTCCAGTCCAACGTCTGCTGCTTCCTGAATTCAATCCAGTGATGCAAAAGCAGATGAGGAAACACCCCTCGTTTAGGAAGCAAACCCGCCGTTGAGGAAATCTGACAAGGCACACTTATCAAGCTAGAAATAGAAATGAGAATTTACAGCGTTCAGTTGAGGGCGTCTGTTCTTCGGTTTTATTAATGATAGACCCAAACCGAAACAGTTGTCACGTCCCCGTGTTGGAAATGAATTCCATCTGCATCATTTATGGGTAGCGTGTAGTAAACCGAACCAAATGAGGAAAATCCTGTGAGCAAAGGCGCTGACAAATCTTTAACCGATTGCCAGGGTAATCGGGGACAGGAACATCAAGTGAAACGAATGTGCCCTAAATAAACCTGTGCGGTACTACTTGAATGTAAGTCCCTAGGAAGCAGCACAACAGAAAGGACATATTGAGGATGCTGCCATAAAGGAGCAGCGCAGTTTGTCTTGAAAATAAATGAGCAAATGAACAGTAATCTGAGCGTAGGCACAAAGCCCAAGTTCTCAAGCGTAATCCATGCATGTATCAGGGCCCATGTGGGGATAGTTCTCCAAAAGAGCTAACCTAGTATCCGCAGAAGATTGCACTACGCGAGAAGAATGTATCTTAAGCCGTGAAAAACCTCGGAGGATGGGAGTGCTTAAATAGTTGGAAAAGTATATTCTAAATTTACCTTTGATTTATTTTTATTCACAAAATGTATTTTGAAATTTCAATCATCATCAAAGGAGAATGCAAAAACTGTGTTTGTCAAGAGATGGCGTAAGGTTAAAAAAAAAAAAAAGTTGAGGTTGACACTCACTCCGCGGGATGGTGTCTCACACATCTTTAGCTGTGAACTGACAGCCCTAAAGCTGTCACAAACTGCTTTTTTTTTTTTTTTTTTTTTTTTTTTTTTTTTTGCTTGTCTAAGAACTGTTATCCATGGGCAAATTAGCCTTGGCTGAACTGGCTCCTCCACAGCTAGATGGACATTTCTTTTACCGGAAAGCATTTGGGAATCCCCAGTGTGCGAACAGCAATTAGCAAGTGTAGCATGCTGAGAAAGTTCCCCGTCACTCCCATAAGGGACAATGGCTACCCATCACCATGAAGTCAATGGGAAGTCTGAACTGGATGTATTCCAGTTTTCCAGTCTATATAATGAAGAAACCTTGGCCCGTTTTAAATCATTAACTCTGAAATCAACTGATTTTGTCTTCTCATTATTGCTTCAAATATCATATAGTCTTCGAACTGTATGAGAATTTAAATATCTGGTCATCTAAGAATAAATGAAACATCTTTGGAATAATTCCTCTATTACTATTTTAGAGCATCGTCTTAATAATGACTCAGAGTTCTCCTGAATTATCAATCCCTCATTAAATAGTGCACTATGTAAGAGGTTTATGCTTTGGTATTTATTAATACCTTTCTTCTAGCAGTTTAAAGATCTTTACAAACATCATCACACTCTTCTCAGAGTTACCAAATAACAGCAAGTTTTACTTTTGTTGTTAAATATGGGAATGAAAACACAGGTGAGAGCATCTCATGGCAGTAACAGAGCTAAACTTTGTAGGGGGGGAGTTGCCCAATTTTCCATCCTGTGCATTTTTGCTTTTCCCAAAGCCACAATGAAATGATAACTGGAAGTGATTAAGACAGTTCAAAACGTAAATGACTTGTGTATTGTTTAACATTTAAGTTAGGAATGGAGAAACATAGAGCCTAATGTTCATTGTTTGCGCTTATGTTGATTAATGCAGCACATAAATTTCTCTTAAGTGTTAGCAAATATATAGAGTACATATATACATATATATATGCATACTTAATGTGTGTATGTATACACATATATATATATACACTCAAGCATATTTCTCTAGCTACTAAGAAGTTTTTATGAGTCTAAGAAGTATGAAGTCCTTGAATATTACTTCAACCCACTTGAATCACTAATAGTATTCACCTTTGGACAGATTATCTCATAGGTTTGGCAAGGATAAGGGAAAAAAAGTTACCAGTACAAATGGTAACAAAGTATAACCATCTTCTCCATAGTTAAACATGTTAAACTTTACTTTGTAAAAGTACTCCATCATTATGAATTTGTATAGGATCAATTCTCTGTGTAATACAACTCAGTAAACGTTCAAATGGGCATACTTGCAATAAACATTGAGGCAGTAAAGCGTATTGAGTAAGAGTACAGTGAGTTAATGCACACGAAGAGCTTGGTAGTGCCTGGATCCAGCACCATTACCTTACACATTGTGGTGTGCCTGGTACTGTGGTAGCCTAGCTGCAGGTGGTGTAGTGGTGAGCCAACAGACATGGTCTCTGCTCCTGTAGGGCTACATTCAAGCAGGAGAGACAAACATGAACTATCTCCTTTGCAGCTAGGATTCTGTTCTTGAAATAAGTTTGAGTAGTGAGATACACTTAGACAAGACTTAAAAGTTAAATGTGAGACCGAGGCCAGCTTTCTGCCCCTTCCGGCTGTTTTTCTGTTGAGGCAACCCCCACCCCCTGCCAGACTTGAAGTTTTCTGCACCAGCATTCCAGCATCCATTTGCTAGCTTCCTGGATATCAAGAGACAATCAGTTGTTGGGGGTCAGCAGAAACAGTGGCCCCTTCTTGGGGCCAGCTTCTTGATCCCTGGGTCAGAGGAAAGAGGGGTAGCCTCAGAGGTGGCAGCTGCCCAGCTGGGGCCGTTCAGTCCTCCCTGGAGTCATTCCTGGGGAGCCTAGTCTACGGCCTGCTCCCCCCCCCTAAATGGCATAAGCACCTAATTCCCTTCGTTGTGTTCTTTCAGCTTATAATGTTTGAGTACTGCAGAGTGAGGCATCAGGGAAGGCAAGAGTGGATAAGGAAGGAAGTCTATAGGGTGAAAATCTGCTGAGCCGTTCTAGAAGGTAAGGACCGCGAACCATTCTCCTGACCTAGTAACAAGGATGCTGGGGGTCAAGC
>NW_024424230.1:56961140-56985460 GCF_017311325.1 Ursus maritimus | reverse complement strand
GAGTCACTGTAAACCAGGAGATCTGTCTAAAACAGACAGGCACCACAGAGACGGATAACTAGCTCAAAGAAGTACAAGGCCAGGAAGTATCACAGGGATGCAGCGTCAGGTAAATGGGGATTTGGTAGTGGTGCTTACTGTGTGTAGCACATTTGTAAGACTTCAGTGAGAAATATAGATTCCAAAAGAAGGCAGGTGGGAGCTTCACCAGATAAAATCAAGGCTAGAAGAAGAGTTAGAAAAAAAAAAAAAAGACATCCTGGGGATTTTTCTTTTTATAACCATTTAAAGCAGTTAAAACTGTAAAATTAATCATCTTTGTTTATGAAGAATCATTTGAAGAATATGTGTTTTCTCAATTAATCTTTTATACTGCAAAAGCAATCTGTGCCATTGGAACAAATGACATAATCCAAAAAAAGCATATGGACAAAAAGTTTCTTCCCACACCTCCTAATTTCTACTCCACTTAGGGTAACCAGTTTAACTGCTTAAGTTGTGTATCACTCCCTAAACTTATCCATAGTTATAAAAACATAGCTAATTGGCTTTTCGTTGTTTTTTTTCTTGAACACGAATTCTAACATATTACCAGACCATTGCTTTATTCACTTTACTGTATATTCACAATATCTGGCCAGGTCAAGTGCCACAGATCTAACTCAGTCTTTTACTAGCTAAATCCATAGTATAGATGACCCTACTATAGAACCATTTGTTGCCTTATTGATGAAAATGTAAATTGATCTGGGCTTTTATCACAACCCATAGCACTACAATAAACACCCTTATATCCATATCTTTATCATAGAATTCTTTTATTTCCACAGGGAGATTCCCAGTAGTGGGGCCAATGGATCAAAGATATTTCTTTTTTTTTTTTTTTAAGATTTTATTTATTTATTTGACGGAGATAGAGACTGCCAGCGAGAGAGGGAACACAAGCAGGGGGAGTGGGAGAGGAAGAAGCAGGCTCATAGCGGAGGAGCCTGATGTTCGGCTCGATCCCAGAACGCCGGGATCACGCCCTGAGCTGAAGGTAGATGCTTAACAACTGCGCCACCCAGGCGCCCCCAAAGATATTTCTTATTTCAATATATATTGCATACTTTTTATCCAAAGGGTTGTAATGATTCACACCTCCATCAGGAACATACTAAGGATGTCTGTCTCCCTCATTGTCATCAGGCACTAAGTCCCACTCCAGGTCAGCACCTGAAGAAGGGGCATATTTAAGTATCCTTGGACTGTTTGGATCAAGTTTGGCCTCCAAAATTGTACATTTTCATTGAATCCATTCTTGCTTATTGAACCATTTTCTTCTCTTGCTGACTTCATTTTCCTTCTTCAGATTGCAAAGACTAGAGCACCGGTAAGCAACCAGATTCTCAGCAGTTCTTCCTGTGTTTTCTCCCACAAACACAGTTATCCTTAAAGGCAACCATACAAGTGGAAATTAAAAGGTGCCCAGGAACATAAAATCCACATTTGACACCTTGCCTGACTTCTCATAGTCTCTGAACACACAGGCTTCTTTGTACCGCCCTAACAAAACCTAGAGTAGATGTGGGGTGAAGAACATAGGTTTGGACATCAGACAAACTGGAATTCAGACTCCATCACTTTTTGCCCGCTGTGTCATTAAACACTATGGCCTTGTCTATAAAATGGCACCAATACATCCTATATTTAATATTGTCTATTCATACTAAATGGTATAATCTGTATAAAGTGCTTAGCAAAGTGTTTGGCATTTATTGATTGTTATATGATTAGTCACAAAATTTGGATATTTCCTTTGAAATATAAACCATAGATATGAAAATTATTGGACATTTAAACCCACAACCAAATGTTATCTTTTTAATGAGAAACTTTAAACTTAAACTGGAAATAATTTTTTGTTTTCCTTTATTCCAGGTGTTGGTTGATGGCTTGTTTGGGGCCGAGTTCTGTGGTACAGGCTAGGGCAGACACGAAGAAGACTAACACTTAACTTCAGTCCTGAAGAAGAAGCTGACAGTCTAAATGGACTGAAGCATAATCCAAGTGATGTGCTTTAAGAGAAGGAACTGAAAGGAATGATGGAATAATTGTAACAGGAGAGATTAAGCCCTGGAGGGTCAGGAAATGCTTTGCCAATACCTGGCCATTTCAGGATCGTGGCATTTTTCATGTCCAGGTACACACACACACACACACACACACACGCACTCACCTTTCTAAGATTTTCTACTAAAACATTTATTTTTTCATTTTTTAAATATTTATTTATTTATTTGAGAGAGAGAGCGCGCGCATGAGCAGGGGGTGGGGAGCAGAGAGAGAAGAAGAAGCCGCCTCCCCGCTGAGCAGGGAGCCCAATGTGAGGCTCGATTCCAGAACCCTGGGATCATGATCTGAGCCAAAGGCAGAAGCTTAACCCACTGGGCCACCCAGGCACCCCAACATTTATTTTTTCTGAAGGTTTTTTTTGTTTTGTTTTGGGGTAGATACATGCAGCAGAATATTATTCAGCCTTCAAAAGGAAATTTTGGCATGCTACAATACAAATGAATCTTGAAGGCATTATGTTAAGTGAAATAAGCCAAACACAAAGGAACAAATACAGTGTGATTCCACTTCTGTGAAGTCCCGTTTCGGTAAGTGGTGAAAATCATAGAGACAAAAAGTAGAATGGTTGTGGCCGGGGGAGGGGAAATGAGGTGTTCGTGTTTGATGGGTACAGAGTTTCCATTTGGGAAGATGAAAAAGTTCTGTGAATAGATGGTGGTGACCGCTGCAAGACAGTGTGAATGTGCTTAATGCCCCTGAACTAGACACTTAAAAATGGTCCAAACAGCAAACTGTATGTGCGGTATGTTTTACCACAATAAAATAAAAGAATAAAAACATTTTTGTTTAGCACAAATGGTTGTCCATTTCATTCCATCACTGTGTTCTTGCTGTCTCCTTGCATTTCAGTAGCTTTTCTGACTTTACGTGTCCTGACAGTTTAAGCACTAGCTCAGGGATCAGAGCTCTGGCTTACTCAAATCTGGGTTCAATTTCTGTATCAATCATTTACATAGGGCTAATAAAGCCATTTACTTCACAGGATTGTTGTGAAAACTAAATGAGATAATACTTGTAAATACCGGAACACAATATCTGACATATGTAAGTGCTCAATAAATTTTACCATTATGGGGTGCCTGGGTGGCTCAGTCGGTGAAGCATCTGCCTTTGGCTCGGGTCACGATCCTGGAGTCCTGGGATCAAGCCCCACATCAGGCTTCCGGCTCAGTGGGAGTCTGCTTTTCCCTCTCCCTCTGCTCCTCCCCCACTCCTCAACTCATGTTATCTCTCTCTCTCTCTCACTCACTCTCTCAAATAAATAAATAAAATCTTTAATAAAAAATAATAAATTTACCATTACTGTTATTTATTTATTTAATAATTGCTCATTCCTAGGCAGGCATGAGTGTCCATCTTTGGCTCCTTTTTTAGAAGTTGTATAGCTTGGAATAACTAGGATCATAGATTTGTGTGAAGAAAATAATAAACCAACCAATTGAATTATCCCACTGGAAACTCAGTGGAACGATCTGACATATACTTCCCAAAACATTCTCTTTAGGCCTCCCATTGAGCTTGCTGCTGGCACTGTCAACATAAGTCTGGAATATATTAAGTAAGTTCTTAACCATCACGATACAAAATAGAAATATTAATCTATTTGGGGATCATTTTTTTTTATTGCAGAGGTTAAGGAAAACCAGTGGTTTAAGCCTAGGGGCCAAAGGGAGAATGGGGACCCAGTTATTAAATAGATATGCAACCTGAGACCTCACCAGTTGCCAGTCAGGAATCCGAAAAGTTCAGTATCAAGGCAGATATGATGCATTCACTCAGCACAACCATTGCTCGTGTAAGGTGGAGAAGGGGTGGCAGGCATGGAGTAAACAGTTCATTCAAGTCGGTCCACAGCTGTGCCTGGACTTGACGGATTCATTCATTTAGACAGTTTGTGCCAAGAAATATGGCAGGTGAGTAGATAGCAACGATGTCATAGGGGAAGTGTTCCCCACTACAAATATTCTAGGCACTGCACCGAGTGCCGTGTGCTTTGTAGTTTACTCAAGAGCCATCGTCAGTTTGGAACATGTTTGAAAGAAGGTGAAGCCAAGTATGTAGATTTAATTTTATTTAGATGCAATTACATGGTCATGGAAACTTGTTGAAGAAGTTCATTGAGCTGCTTCTTCAGGTTGAGTACTCTGTTTAGAATTAAAGGCTTTGAGAAATTTATCATCGCCTCAGTGGTCCGCACGATTTTACTTTCTTCCAGATGTGGTCATAATGTTCGAACCCTCAGAAGACACACACAATACCTCATTTTTTCTCATTCTATTTCTCTCTTTTCGGCTCCCTTTACGTGACTGATCCATCAGTGCTGGTACATGCTGGCAAAGAATAAGTCACGTAAATATCAGAGCCAGTTTCTCTTTACGGGGTTTCTTCAATATCCCCACAATTACACTCTGTGGAGTGCAGGGACGAGAGTCAGCGTTAGAACTGACCCACCAGCTGCCCCTTGCCCAGTTTCTTCACCAAGGGAAGGTGATTTGACACAAAACAGACAAACTCAGCACAAGGCAGCTAGGATATAATTTATCTTATTTTTAATCTGGTTGGAAATCAATAGAAGCACAGATTTTGAAGAATTGTAAAGCCAAAGAATGGAAATGAAGTCGAAATTCAGATGTGAGCCATGGACTTTAACGTGTATGAATTGTTCTTGGTGTTTCTATAGTGGCATAGAAAGTACAATCCAGATAATGTGTGGTTTATTACACATCAATCTTACCAGAATGATTCCATTTCAGAAGAAATACATTAAGCTGAAATTAGGCTGTGCTCACCAAGACTTAGTAACCATGCCATTTTGGAAAGGAGTATATAAATTCCAGAACTGTTTGGCAATGTGGTGAACAATGCTTGGTCCTTGATTGTACATTCGCTTTTATGAAACCATTAAGATGGAAGCTGAGTATCACTATAAATTATGTAAACCTTGGGTCAGAATAATTCCATCTCTAAAGAATCATATTCTTATAATCTCTACTACAAATGGTCAGTGATTAACATGGGGTCTGTAACTTAATGTAAGCCCCCCAAAAGCAGGGGCCTCAGGTTATTCACAGCTGTATCTCCAGCTTCTGGAACAGGGCCTGGGATGCAGAAGATACCCAATCTACATTTACTGTTTTCCAATTTTCACTTAGAAATAATTTTAGACTTACAGAAAAGTTACAAAAAGAGGTGAGAGAGTTCCACTTATGCCTTGTCCTCCCCCAGCTTCCCCTAAAGTTAGTATCTTACATAACCCTAGAACAATCCCAAAACAGGAAAACGATATTGATTCAATATTGTTAACTGGCCCATAGACCTTCTTAGAATTTCTCTGGTTTCCGCCACTAATGTCCTCTGACTTGTCCAGGATACAATTCAGGTCCCCAGCTTGAATTTAGTTGTGATTGCTCCCTCGTCTGGGACAGTTTCTTAGTCTTTTTGTCTTTCGTGACCTTGGTATTTTTGAAGGGTATTGGCCAGTTATATTACAATGCCCCACATTTGGGGTTTGTCTGATGTTTCCTGCTGATTGGATCGAGGTTCTGCATTTTTAGCAAGAATACCACAATAGTGATGTCTGGTTCTTCTGAATGCATTCTATCAGATGTACACAATGCCAATTTATTTCTGGTTTTGATTGCTTTGCTCACGTAATTAAGGTGGTGTCTGCCAGGTCCCTCCCTATAAAGTTACTATTTTATAATAAGACGCTTCGAGACACTGCAGATGCCCTGTTTCTAATCAAACTTTCACTCAACTCATTTTAGTATCCATCAATGATTCTTGCCTGGAACAAGTGATTATCTGTTTCCATTATTCCTTCTACATTTATTCATTGGAATCTACTGTAAGGAACAGGTGTCCCTTCTCCATCGTTCCTTTATTTCTTCATCTATTTATGTAAGTATGGGCTCATGGAAATTTATTTTATTATAACCCACTATCACCATTATTTATGTTGTTGCTCACTTGCTCCCACATTTGGCCATTAGGAGCGTCTTCAGATTGGCTCCTGTGTCTTTCAACATGCCATCATCATTTTTTGAGCACTTCTTTACTTTTTAGTACTCCAAGATGTTTCAGGATCATCTTATATTTCCCTTGCTAATTTCCTGAGGATGCGGATCTCCTTTATTGGATGATGGTAGTTAGAAACCAAGATTGGTCCCTAGATGTGCTCATTTTATTGGAGTGTCATTGCCTCCAGGCCCTTTCATGGACAAAGCTATGAAATCCATAGACATGTATATTTAGTTTCTATCTATCTATCAATCTATCCATCTATCTTTAAAACAATGAGTTCATACTGATACCTTCCATCCCAGTCTAACATCACACAGTTCATTCTAGCCTTCTTCCCCCTTATTTGTAACTTCTTTCTCATAGGATAGCAGGAGACCTTTCTCTCATTACCCACAATAAATTTACTTACTTGCTCAATCCTACAATGCATATAGAGTAATCTCAGAATTGCTAACCTACCTCTGTGAAAAACAGATTTACTGACTAGAGTAGGATATTTGTGTACAGTTCATTTTGTCTTTAACTTTACAGTGTACAGCCAAAATACGGATTTTCAAGGTTACTTATGTAAGTGCTTTCCTTTCCCACTCCCTTCACTATGGTTATATTATTCACTATGTTTATATTATTCACTTGGATAGAATTAAATTCATTTTTTACTGTTTGTATTCCATTTTGCTCCTCCTCTTTGCTTTACTTATTTATTTTGGGAGTATGTGAAGCATTGATATGGTTCTTAGAGTCAAAAACATTCTTTTTCCCTCCTTGGCATAATAAACAGATACATGCGTACTTTCTTAGATCACCCCCATTTTTACTTGAAGGGTTAAATATTATATTCTTTTTTGTACTTTGCTTTTTTTCACTTAATATATCCTGGAAATTACTCCATATCAGTTCATAGAGCACTTCCTCACTCTTGTTTACAGCTGAATAGTACTCTGAACAATACTGAATAGATATTTTGCAATAAGCAACTAAGGCTTCGGTGAATAACCATTCATAGATTGATAGTTAGTTAGATAGATGATAGATAGATAGATAGATAGATAGATAGATAGATAGATAATAGATATCCATATCCAGATAGATAGATAGGGTATAGATATATCTATATATCCATATCTATCTATCTATACCAGAAACTGAAGAGACATACCAGGTGCTGTGTTTCGTTCCTTGTGGTAGGGGATGCAAAAGCAAGAATTCTTCTTTAATTTGGAGAAGGTATCTCGGCACACATCTGCTCACTGGACCCCTGAAAATTTCCTGAATGGCAGGTCCCTGAATTTCCACCATCCTGCCAGGCTTCTGCAGTCCTGCTCTGTCATGTGAGGTCATCAAGTAATGGATCACTGTTATACAGGATGTCCAGGCAGTTCCTATTTCTTTGTACTATGTGATAACAAAGGATGGAAAATTTCAAAATACCCCGGAGCAAAACAGCAAATGAACGTTGTTGTCTGTTCCATGTAAATACAAGCTGTTTCTTTTCAAATGGAAAAGAACATATTTGCCAAATCACTGGCCACACAATATGTACCTGAAGCCTTATTAATCTGCTTTAGCAACAATACTGCTCTGTCCAGCAACTGCGAAGGAACTACAGCTTGGTTTAGATTGTGGTATACTACCATCATTTTCTGCAGGTGCCAGACTGGCTATTCAAATGAAGATGTGATAGGAGGGACCACTACTCTGTATCCTTTCACGCTTTAACAGAAGCATGAGTCTGTGATGCAGTATTGCACTGATTTCCTAGTCTGACCTGGGGAGTGGTCAGAGGGCAGTTTTACAGGCTCATTCCTAGTCTTTTCCACTATGATAGCTCTTACCCCACAAGTCGAGGACCCAAAACTGCCAATTTTTTCCCCACACATTAATAAACTTTGTTTTGTCTTTTATCAAGGGATAGCAAACTCCATTATGGGATTAAATATCCCATATTTCAGATAGACTTTTTGGACACCCATCCTATTACCTAAGTTACAGTGAGATTGGTAAGCATACTCTGGTTACGGTTCCTAAAAATTTTATAAGCAATATGATTTAGACTTCTGTAGCCCAGTGATCTACTTGGAAAAGACAGTAAGTGTATTGCTAGGGCAGCGCTCAAATGCTAGGATCTTGTCCATACTCACTATGGCTCTTGAAGTCAAGGGGACCCAGCTCTGCACTGCACCTCTGCAGCATTCACCAGTTGTCATCCCAGGTGACCGTGACCGCCTCCTCCACTTCCCATACCTTCTGCATGTCCTTTCACCTGAGCCCACCTTGTCTCCATGCCCAGTAACCAGATTCTGACTCTTACACCCACTGATCACCCCTATGGTTGAGGCAACTTCTGTAGTACCCTCCTGGTTTCTTGGGTCTCACTCCCCCTGCTTCATTTTCAGCTGTGTAGTCACCTCTGCTGCCTCAGATAAGAGAGACCTCTGCTCTCAGCCCTTGACCTTCAGGAACTCCCTATTCCCTTGCTGGTCAGCTCAAGTCCTATTCCTCCTGGAGAGAGAACATTTGGACATATTTCACTCGGATTGTGGAAAGCATTGATATTGTTCATCCAAGAGGATAAACTAGGGTTATCAAGTGTGCATATTTGAGCAAATCAATAAAGGATAGAAGAATCCTAAGAATTAAAAATCAATTTATTAATTTGAATTAAAAACAGAGGAGTTTTCAGTTTTACAAGCCCTTCTAAGCAGTCTTCCCACAGGACAACCCATGGGCTCTGAATATTCCCTGCATTCGGAAGTTTATCTATTGGCTGTGAATAGAGCTCATTGCTGACATATGCACCTATCTTCCTGCCTTCAACATGAATACCAGTTATAAACATGTGTAGTGTCTGAACATCACATAATAAATCTTGGGTTTTGTGTTTTGTGTTTTTGTTTTTGTTTCTGTTTGGGGGGCTTTGGGGGGGTGTTTAGAGCACATACAGAAAAAAATCAGTACATAGATCGGACCTGGAGGAGGATGAGTGATGGCAGCTGGTATCCAACTAATACAGCTAGCCAACTTTATTTTAGCATTTTTCTATCAATATACATATATGAAATTTGTAATCCAAAACAAAGTAGGATTATAATTTGGATTTATAAGTACTTTTTTAAAAACCTCAGATGCCAAAACAGAGCTTATTTGAAAGTAAGCATCTTTTTCATATGAACAATTTCGAGCTCATAGAAACAGATCAGATTTATTAGGGAAATGAACATAGGGAGATTTAAAAATCCATTAATGTTGAACTGTTACACTACACAATTCCAGTTCCAGTTATTTCACTGCTTCTGATGGCATGACAACACATTATAGTCTTGCCATTGTTAACTGGCCTGATTTAAGGGAAATCTTCTCTAAAGCCTTCCCTGGAAGGCAGCTAGCCTCATCTGCCATTTCTAAACTAAGCATCATTAGCTAACTGGTGACTTCCTTCTGCAACTTCCTCATGTCAGTGAAAGATATTGATCTATGAGTCATTAGACTTGCATTTAGCTTTGCCTTTCAGATACCAAGGCTGGGCGGCCTTGCTGGGGCATGGGAGAGAGAAGCAGTCCCTCTTTCCACCTTCCTCAAATCCCACTAGTGAGGTAGCACTCAGAGGCCAGAGACCCTTAAGGGGCATTTAGGGAAGACAGCAACGAAGGCTGGCAGAACCATTCTGTGCGGGAACAGCCATGCCGTTCTCCGTTCTTCCCCAAGCCAGATCTCCCTCTTACTTGAAATCACAATCTTAACCTAAGAGAAGATGACTCTCAACTTCTGCTTTTAAAAGTAATACACTCTAATCAATATATAATAGAATATTCACGTTTTCTTTCAGTGCTCACGATTCACCTTTCTTCATTGCAATCACTGCCTGTCTTTACCAACCTTAACTTCTTCATGTTTATCATTTTCTAATATCAGCTTTTTCATTTTCAAATAAATCATCTTTTTTTCCACTCTGGAATTTGAAAATCCTGATATTCCTAAACCTTGAAGCTACAGCCTTGGGCTTTCTCCGGCTCCCTGCTATCTGGATCTCAATATTTGTCATTGCTGCACTGGGCAACTATTCTCACTGTGGGTGTTAAAGGATCTCCTGATTAAAGTGCCACTATTTAAAAAATTTTTTTTCAAGATTTTATTTATTTATTTATTTGAGAGAGAGAAAGAGAGAATGAGAGAGAGACAGAGACAGAGAGAGACCACAAGCAAGGGGAGGGGCAGAGGGAGAAGCAGACTCCCCTCTGATCAGAGAGCTCAATGTAGGGCTCCATCCCAGGACCCCAGGATCATGACCTGAGCCAAAGGCAGACACTTAACCAACTGAGCCACCTAGGGACCACCCCCAACTTTTTTTTTTTTCTGTTAGAGAGGGAGTCGGGGGAGGGGGGTAGCTGAGTTGAGAGGTGGAGAACATCAGTGTTCTGACGATGTTGCTTGAACGTCCACATACCCCTAAAGCACTTTGTCCCCTTAGAATTTCCAGTTTCAAGATCCAACACATTCTCCATTTTTGCTGGACCAGGTTTGAGTTGGGTCTCTGTCACTTGCCACCAACACACAGATATACCACCTACCCCACAGCTTCCTTGACCACTTAGACGCTTCATCTCCAAGCAGAAGAACTTAGAGAGATTTAGTCTTTAAGCCTGTTTGTAACACAAAGTCAGAAAGGCCCAGAATGCTCAACAAGAACACAAAGCCTCAGGTGAGGTTGTACATTCGAAGACTTGGCCAGAGCATCCTTGACCTTGGGCCATATGCTTACTTCCTCTTATTTCAGTTCTCCCAAGATTCTGTTTTAGCAGCTGGGGTCTCCAAAGCATTTCATTAATTGCTTTTTCTTTTCACTGTCTATGTAAGCAGCAAAAACAAAAACCAAGAATAGAACGAAAGAAAAAAATATCCATGCATAAAGAGCCAACAAAAAACTTTATTCAATTTTTACAGAAAATGGGAATCATTCTGTTTTTAGTATTTTGACCTTTTTACTCCTTTTTTTTTTTTTTTTTGGTCAGTGAATCTAGAAGAGCAAACCACTCTTGTCATTCCCTGCCTGCTCTTCCATTGACGAGGAGAAGGAAAACCATCCATGTATAAGTGAAGTTCAGAAATCTGGCCGGTCTATTAGGAGTCATTTAACAGAGTGCCCTCACATCTCTGCTCTAGAATTCAGTGGGCTGAATTCCAGCCTTTGTTAAATTAATTAAACAAGGAAGCCTTTAGCCTGAGGTGTCTCTAATGCCCCAGTGGAACTATGTAAACAAATGAAAATCTAAGCCTGGAAATGCCTCAAGGTTAAGAAATCAAAACTTAAGGACAGCTAATCACAAATGGCCAATGAGGCTTGAAGCTACAGCCAATCAAATAACATCCTTTCTCTGCCCGCACACCTTCTCCACACCAAGTCTTCCCTGGCTCTTGGCAGCAGAGTGCACCTAACCATTTCGGGTTTGGCACTGCCCAACTGGAATCAATTTTTGCTCAAATAAACTCCTAAAAATTTTAATATGCCTCAGTTTATCTTATAACACCCTGTAGACATGACTCAGACATGAACCTATTTGCTTATGCCTGTCAGGCCTGTGGAACCAATCTGAGAGAGAGAGAGTACGAAGGAAGGATGCTCCATCTAGTAATGTGAAGTCCTAACTCCCCTGGAAAAGAAGCAGCCTTGTAAATTATAGGGACAGGAAGAGGTTCTTATGGGAGGAAGGGCCTTAAGGGCTTAGGCAATTCAACCACTGAGGTGGGATTATGTTGTGGAAATGTGTTTGTTCCAACGGTAATGTTCTGGATTATCAGAAAAATGGGGGCATGCTAATGAGGATTCCTGCCAATGGGGAACTCTCAAAGGAGACGGGACCCGCTCAAGGCCTAGCCTCCTGTCTGGGCAGCCCTCTCTCTCTAGCAGAGGTTTTCCAAGCTGAGTAACTGAGACTCAGGAAGGAAATGCTGTGGGAAGGAGACAAATCTGGGGATAAGACAACCCTCGTGGGCTAGTGCTGTGGGTTTCTGGGGAGATGAATGGGCATTAGATGCTCTGCAAGAGAGTAGTTGTCCAGAGGAAGCATGTTTAGGGACTACACTGCACACAGGATGGGGGGGGGGCTGCAAACTTGGAGTATGGGGAGAGATTCCTGGACCCCGCCCACAACTACTGAAACTGATTATTCAAGTATGGAGAACTAGAAACCTAATGTTAAACATTTTTTAAAGAATAACCCACTCACATTTGATCAAATTGAAAGATTGTTTTATTAATATATTACTACTTATACTACTTATATACTGAAGTCTGATTTTTGGTTACTATTATGTTTCATTACTCTCTTTTCTTTCCTCATCAATACTTCTATTGATATCCCTAAACTTACTGTACAATTACTGTACTAATTTCACATTTTACTATCTGACAGGGCAAATTTCTCTTCATTACTTCTTAAAACTTTTTCCTACCTATTCTTGAATTTTTAAGTATTTTTTCAGGTTCTCCCAATGATCTCAATGAGATATTAGTTAGGATCACACTAAGTCTACTCACGTGGAAAGACTCAACATTTTTCAATCTCTCTTTCCAATGTGGAAAATGGACTATGTCTCCACTTTATTCAGATCTACTTGTATATGTCTCAAACTGTTTAGAGTTAGTCTTAAAAATCCTTACTGTTCTTGTTAAGACTATTGCCAGGCACTTTATTTTTTTGGTCACTGTTGTAAATAAGACCTTTTCCCATAATGATTCCCAATTACTTATCATTGAATCAAAAGAAAGCTATCGATTTTTTGGAGATTACTTGAAATACTGCCATTTTGTTGAGCTTTTGTTTTGTTTTGTTTTTGTTTTTGTTTTTAGAGGGAGCATGCATGCAGGGGAAGGGGGGCAAAGAGAGAGGGAGAGAAAGAATCTTAAGCAGGCTCCATGCCATGACCCTGAGATCATGACCTGAGACGAAATAAAGAGTCAGACACTTAACTGACTGAGCCACCCAGGTGCCCTTGCTGAGTTTTCTTATCAAATCAAACAGGTTTTCCATTTATTCTTGTTAGGGGTCTACTTAGATTATCATCATGCATAGCCAATATGATTATCTGGACTCTTCTTTCTCATTAGAAATGCTTCTTATTTCTCCTTCATGCTCTATAGTAGAGGTGATGACAATTGCTTGGTTCATTTTTTTTTTTTAAGTGCATGATTCTTAATCAGCAAAACAGAATGTCCATGCTCAAGCTTTGTGCCAGAGAATACAACTTTGACCTGGTTACTGTGTAACTATTATCCAAACAGTCCAGAGAAACGGTGCTTAGGGTGGGTAGTCTGAAGGACATGAATCGATTCTCTGGTAGTTTAGATTTTATCCCTGGATCAAATTAGATTGTCAGAGAGCCTCACACTTGCTCTGCACCGTGTTGGCCCTGCAGAGTTGTCTTTGCAGAGTTGTGCTTTGCCTTCCTTCCTTGAATTACATCAAGAAAGGTTTAAAACCACCTGAAAAATCTATCACGACTATTTTCAAGGGTTTTCTTTAGGTCATTGTCCATGTCATCACTTAGTAACTGAAACATAAAGAAAGACCTATGATTTTTTTAAAAAATAACACCCGCAATACTATAGAATACTACAGTCCCAGAAATAATTGTTGGTATAACTCACTAATGTTAGATTTTGGAGTCCCTGGTCCTCCAAATTACATAGTCTAAAGTGTTGTGGGGGGTGCCTGGGTGGCACAGCGGTTAAGCGTCTGCCTTCGGCTCAGGGCGTGATTCCGGCATTATGGGATCGAGCCCCACATCAGGCTCCTCCGCTATGAGCCTGCTTCTTCCTCTCCCACTCCCCCTGCTTGTGATCCCTCTCTCGCTGGCTGTCTCTATCTCTGTCAAATAAATAAATAAAATCTTTAAAAATAAAAAAATAAAATAAAAATAAAGTGTTGTGGGGCTAAGTTGTCCTAATGGGGCTCTGGTAGTGGAGGGGTTGGATTAATTCCTAAATGTCTAAGTAGATAAAGTTATCTTAAAACCATCCTGTTCAATATGGAAAACAAGAACACATCTGAGTGAAAGAAGTCAGAGGAAGGTCTCTCTACCAGAGGGAAAGAACAGATATATGGATCATTAGTAGAAGTCCATTTATATGAAAATCAAAAGCTGCATACTTGTATAACCTGAATCCCAAATCCTCTCGTTGAAAAGTGGATTATGATCATAGCTTTGGCTTTTATGTAAGATTATTACCAGAAATAACTATATGAGAATTGTTTCTGAATTTATTATAAAAAATACTGTCAAGAACCTCATCCAAAGGTTCCCAGATGAAATTTTTCATTCAAGAATTTAGTTGTGGGAAATCATTGGCTCAGTTTTCAAATTCCAGTGTTTGCTCCTTTTGGGTAATGACATCAGGGCATTATCGAGTTTCCCCTTTCTCACCCCCACCCCATCCACACTGCTAAGAAGCTCAGAACAAAATGTGCCACTCAAGCAGAATGATTAAGTGAGCCTCAGTTGACACCTTACGCATTTTCGTGAATTTGTTAGCTTTATCATTAATACTTTTTGTAGATCATTCCAAATGTTTTTGGAAAAAAGTCCAGGTATGCATGGCATTTTGTTTCTATTCTTAGGTGGTTATTTCTTATGGCTCAGATGAGGTCTGCGATTGAGATAGTGCACACAGTGGGAGTCGCTGGTGCAGCCCCTCCTGCGGTTAACTTAGATAGGGATTACAACTCAGCCGCATAAAAGAAGCCAGCCATGTTCCTCACCACCAATGGGAGGCAGCGCCACTCAGCCTCCAAGATTAAATTGGTTTCTTGAAGGAATGCAAGCCCAGATTGCCCGATTTTACAATTTTTCAAGAAAAGCTAGAATTCAAAGTTTTAAAGGGAATCCTAGTTTTTGAAATGTTGACAACTAGTTCAAATTTTTTAAAAGACTCTGGACCAGCAGAAGACAGGATGGTGGCTGACAAGGAATAGGGGGAGAATGAGGACTTGTTGCTCACTGGGTAGAAGTTTCGGTTCTCCAGAATGGATAAGTTCTAGAGATTTGCTGTATGACAGAGTGCCTGTCATTAACAACACAGTATTGTGCCTTTAGAATGTTGTTAAGAGGTTAGATCTCCTGTTAAGCACTCTGACCACCGCCACGACCACCACAATAAGAATAAAGAGGACACACAAGGGAACTCTGGAGGTGAGGGATACGTTTATTACTTTGACTGTGGTAACGATGTCATGAGTGTATGCATATGTTCAAATTCATCATATTGTGTATATTAAATACATGCTGTTTTATATGTATGTATCACATATTTTTTTTTTAAACACAAAAACTCTGGACCAAGCCACCATCTGTGACCCAGACCTGGGCCTTTGGGCTCTGAGACAACTGGGAGCAGGTTTCAGAAACCCAGTTACCAGGAGACCAAGTAGGAACTCTGTCACCAGGGAACTGATGTCATAATGGCATTGAAGATCACCCTAACTTTGACCTGAATAGTAAAGCTCTTGGCCTGAGAAACCAGAAGCAGGGAGCCCTGTCTCGGATTTTGTGGGCATGATTAGAAAGAGGCCTGCACTTGAGATCTGGGAACACAGCCTTGGTCTCAACTCTGCCACCAAGGAATCCCACACAGCCTTAGTGAGCCCATGGGATTTCCTGAGGCCTCCATAGCACTCCCCACACTTAGAGGAGGTTAGGTAGGATATGTGAATCTTTCAAATGCTTTGTTTCCCAAAGCATCTTATCAGAAACCCCAAATGAGAAAAACAAGTCTCCACTCATCTTTAAATCATGTACTTCTACAGAAGGATTGTCTAAATTTCCAATGTTGCCACTAATACCAAATGAACTGAATTTTCAAGGGTGAGTTCCAAAAAAAAATCATGATCAAAAAAATAGGAGACAGTGGACTCCTAATCTCCACCAAAGGAAATTCTAATATCACACTTTCCTACCAACAAAAACATGGTCACAACATGCTTTCATGCTTTACTACTTTTTGAAAAGGTGGAGCTAATACTTCATCATTTATGAGCAGGTGTCATTCAGACATACACTTTCATTATGGCTCATCTCTTTTAGTAAATAAAAAAATCACAAGCTATAACCAGCTTACTGTTAACAGTGCTTTCAGAATCCACAATTACTTTAATTCTGCAATGCTTGCTTCGAGTTTTTCTTTCATGGCGCCACAAAATTCTCCCACCTTTTCTTCTTTTTTATAAAACTGAAAGGTTGGGATGCAAATGATCTCCAGGTCTCTCACCAGCTCCTCACACTCATCAGCATCCACTTCCAGGAACACCACATCCTCATACTTCAAGGACAGGGACCGGAAAAGGGGCTTGATGGTCCTGCAAGGCCCACACCAGGTGGCCGAGAAGTCCACGGCTACCAGCCTCTCCCCGGCCTCCTTGAGTGCCAACTCAAAGTCCTCCTTGGTCAGGATCACTTTCACCAAGTCCACCTCCAGGAGTTCCATGGTCTCTGATGGCTTCAGAACATTGCCTTCTACGGGCTGGATGGCTTCTTCTGAAGACTTGGGAATGTCACCCTCCTTGGACTCGATGGTTTCTGTTGAGGACTTGATGTCCCTCTCTCTGGGCAGGATGTTTTCTTCTGAGGACTTGGAAGTGTGGCTGTGCTTGGACAGGGTGGTTTTTGCTAAGACCTTGGGGCTGCTGACCTGCTTAGACTGGAAAGTTTTTGCTGGCAACTTGGGGGTGTTGGCCCCTTTGGGCAGAATGGATTTTGCTAAGGACTTGGGGCCATTACCCTGCTTAGGCAGGATGGGTTTTGCTGGGGAATTGCTGTCACCCTGCTTGGGTGGGATGTTTTTTTCTGAAGAAGTAGATGTGACATCTTCCTTTGGCAGGGTGGTTTTTCCTGAGGAATTGAGGATGTCATCTTGCTTGGGTGGGATAATTTTTTCTAAAGACTGGGGAGTGTCAGCCTGCTTGGGTGGGATGATTTTTGCTGAAAAATTGAGGGTGTCAGTCTGCTTGGGTGGGATGGTTTTTGCTGAAAAATTGGGGGTGTCAGCCTGCTTGAGTGGGATGGTTTTTGATAAAAAATTGGGGGTGTCAGCCTGCTTGGGTGGGATGGTTTTTGCTGGGAAATTGAGGCTATCAGCCTGTTTGTATGGGGTGGTTTTAATTGGGGAATTGGGGGTATCACCCTCCTTGGGTGGGATGATTTTTGCTACAAAACTGGAGGTGTCAGCCTGTTTGGGTGATATGGGTTTTGCTAAGGAACTGAAGATGTCAGTCTGCTTCAGTGGGATAATTTTTTCTGGGGAGTTGGGGGTGTCAGTCTGCTTGGGCAGGATCGTTTTTGCTGAAGAATTGGGGGTATCACTCTGCTTAGGTGGGATGACTTTTGCTGACAAACTGGGGGTTTCAGCTGGCTTGGGCATGATGGGTTTTGTGGAGAAACTGGGGATGTCAGCCTGTTTGGGCTGCACTGTTTTTGCTGAGGCATTGGAGATGCTACCGCCCCATTCAGGTGGGAATATGTCCTTGGGCTGTGGACCTTTGGACTCCTTTGCAGACATGTGTTGTATGTTGTTGACCTCACGGGCCAAGGCCTTCTCCTGGATATGTGCTGGGTCCAAGAATTCTGGGACCAACGGAGTCACGTGGGTGGACAGACCCTGTAATAATGGACTTTCTGAACAGAAAAATAAATAAATAAAAATGCAAAAGAAGAAACAAAAAAAAAATTCTTATCGCATACTCCAGGGAAGACTAATGTCATTCTTAGAGCCCATAAATGTAGTTTTATAAATGATGTATCAACTTGAATAATCACATTCAACAGAAGGCCAGGCAGCATGGGATTACATGTATCTTTATATAGAATTTTTTTTTTAACTACAACTTTTCTTTGCTTCAATCCTGCTGCCTTCTCCCTAAGCATGTAGGTCCCTAAGGTGGCCCTCTTCCCTCCCACTTACCATTAGGATCACCTTGACTGGCTTCTTCTTGTTTCTCTGGACTCATTTTCGGTTCTTCCGGGGCTCCTGCTCTATCACTTTCTGCTTCCAGTTCCTTGTCCATATCCACTCATGCTTCATGCGTGCCTCATAGTGAAGACGAGGTTGTACCCTCCAACTTTTTCCGACCTCTCCAACCTACATCATACAACGAGTAACAACTTACATGTGGGTGGTACTTACAGCTGGTTTTCCCTCTTGGGACTCACAACAGTAGTATTTGAGAGTTTCATGACAGCCTTGGATATGGTGGCCGAGCTGTGTGTTAGCCTGTGCCCAGTGCCTGCTGTGTGTTCACAGGCATTATTTCCTATAACACAACAAACCACTGAGGTAAGTACCATTATGATCCCCACTTTACAAATAAGAAAGCTGAGCCTTGGACAAGTTATGTAACTTGCTCGAGGTCCCAAAGCTAGTAGGTGGGTAGGTTCCAAGCCTGCCCTTTGACTACCACACTGAACTGTTCTGTTTGCGAAAGGACGGTAACTCAAAAACAACTTTCCCACAACCTCCCTCTAGGACTCTTCAGCTCCAGCTTCCGACTCTCTGACTCACCACCATAACCATCTGTGTCTTCTCCTAACCATGTTACCCTCCTCTACAAAGTCCTGCTTGACTGTCAGGTGTCCTGTTTGAGCTATTTGGAAGGGAGTAGATTATGACATGGAAAAATTACCTAACTGAGAAGAAGTGAAAACATCACACCTTCTATCCAAATAAATAGGGATCCAAGAGAACAGGTACATGTGTCCTGGCCTCCCCTCCCCAAGAACGAAATCTCAGCATGGGTACAGGTTAGATGTATTCAGAGGAAAGCTGACAGCAGAGGAGTATTTGCCTGGGCTCCATGGCCAGGAAGAGCCCACATGTGTGTGGACTCCACATCAACATGGCAGCGTAGGCCCCTGGGAGAGACTGGATTTTGGGGCCAGGGGCATGCTCCTGGCCCCATAGCCTGCTGTGCGCATGCCAGGGATCTGAAAATCGTGCACAACCTGTAGTGGGGCTGTGAGTGTCCTGGGAAGGCCAGCAGACCTACTGGGGCCTCAAGGGAGAGGAAAGAAGCCACTGTGAAGGGGGATTTGTGACCAGAGGCAAGGACTGGAATCACAGGCTCGACCAGTGGGTAAAAACATGGTGCCTCACCGCCTAGATGGGACCAATGGTCCTCAGCAGTCCTCAGTCTAGGGACCAGGCCAGACTAACCACTTCACATGGGAAACCAGAGGCAGAGGGCTAGGCCATAACCAGGCCACAAGACCCTGTGCACCCAGATATTATGGAGAAAGGGGAGGAACCAGGAAGACCGAGCTGCTACCAGAATTAAAACATGTTCATCAGGCTGAAATTTCACAAACAGGCAGACTGAATCCTGCCCTTCACCATTCCTCCTCAAATCCCCTAGACATAAGGCCCATGGAGAAAGTAGATCCACTGTAGAAAAATTTAAAGCCACATTCTATTTGTACACCTTCATAAAAGTGAGGAGATCTGTGACCCTGCTGCATTTATACTTGGGGGATCTGAGCTGTGTTTTAGATTTGGCAGAATGGTTCCAATTATTTCTACTCTTCATTCTGCAGTTCAGATAGATTCCAAGCAACTTGAAATATCGATGCCTCTGAATAATTTTCATTCGACTTATTATAAAATGTATTTTTTCCTGAAAAATGGCCATCTACAACGCACGGAGAGAGGCCTGGAACAGATCTTTTCCTCACAGTGTTCAGAAAAAAACATATGCTGTGGACACCTTGACTTTGGATTTTTAACCTCCAGAAAAGTGAGACAATACATTTCTGTTGTATAAGCCACCCAGTCAGTGGTATAACAGCCCTAGCAGACTAATATGGCAGCCATATAAATGGGCATGGCTGTGTTCTAATAAAACTTAATTTACAAAAACAGGCAGCTGGCCAATGAACACAGTTAGTCCATCCCTGACCTACATAATCATTTTTAATGACTGATTAATGTTCCTTTGAATGGACAAATTACAATTTATTTGAACAAGTTCCTATCGATGGACATAAAGGTTGTTTTTATTATTTGCTATTATAAGCAATATAAAAATAAACATTTACAGATAAATGTCTTTACACATTCTTAATTATTTTCTTAGAATTCTAGAAATGGATTCCCTATATCAATCGGTAGGCATTTTAAAGACTTCTGTTCCAATCTTAACCATCAGCAAGGTGTGAAAGTACAATTTGATGGACAAATAAAGTTATGTTATTAATATCTTAATCTGCATTTCCTTATTAAGTTGAACTTTGGGGGGGCATATTTATCATCAATTTATATTTCTTCCTTTGCAAACTGACGTGTCAGAGCCTCCAGCCTCAGCCTTGACCGTTGTTAAGGGGGAGGCATCTCCATATACGTTAGTTCCCTTAACATTTTGCCAGTTATTATCATAGTCTTTCTCAGTTTGTCTTTCGATTTTGTTCATGATATTTTTGGAGCAACATACAGATGCTTCCATTTTTGTGTAGTTAAATCCATCAATTTTGCCTTTTATGATTTTCACTTCTTGTGGTATATTTATTTATAAACTTCTGACTTTCTAAGACTGCCTCCTCCATAGCCCCAAATGATAATAACAATAAAACCCGTAAAAATAATAGTGCTAAAACTTTCTAGGATTTAATTCAATGAGAATCCCAATAATCTAAAGTGAAGTCGGTCTGTAAGTCATTCCTTTGGCTAATTTATTGAAAAGTTAGCCATCTCAGACAGATAGTAAAAAGAATCATGTATAGACACTTAGAGCTTTCATTTTTCTTTCTTTTCTTTCTTCTTTCTTTCTTTCTTTTTTTTTTTTTAGTGGGTGTGAGGTGCGGAGGGAAAAGGAGAGAATCTCAAGCAGGCTCCACGTCCATCGGAGCCCAATGCAGGTCTCAATCTCATGACCCTGAGATCACGACCTGAACTGAAATCAAGAGTCAGACAGTTAACCGACTGAGCCACCCAGGTGCTCCAGAGCTTTGATTTTTTTTATACTCCATGTATCTAAGTGACCACCGATTTACTATGGAATAATAAAAACATTTTTCCTATAAAGGTTCAGACTTTTGGTTATTTATCATATCATAATGGATAGGTGACAGGAAGTGGGGAAATTTAGTATGAATCGAGACTAAATAGGACATTTTGTGTAATTTTGTAAGAACTCTGCTAGAAATGGGGCGCCTGGGTGGCTCAGTCTTTAGGCGTCTGCCTTCGGCTTGGGGCGTGGTCCCGGCGTTCTGGGATCCAGCCCCGCAGTCAGGCTTCTCCGCTGGGAGCCTGCTTCTTCCTCTCACACTCCCCCTGCCTGTGTTCCCTCTCTTGCTAGCTGTCTCTCTCTGTCGAATAAATAAATAAAATCTTTAACAGCAACAACAAAAAAGAACTCTGCTAGAAATCATATTTTCAGTGTAAGATCTGGAAGTAAAATAATCTCTCTACTAGAATCACAAGTTCTCTATACTAATCACAGTAAAAACTGAAGCAGAAGAGGTTTCCCTGCATCTTTTTTTTTTTTTTTTGCCAAAGATTTTATTTATTTGAGAGAGAGAGACAGACAGAGATAGTGAGAGAAAGCATGAACGGGAAGGAGAGGGAGAAGCAGGTTCCCTGCTGAGGAGGGAGCCCGATGTGGTGTGGATCCCAGGACCCTGGGATCATGACCTGAGCCGAAGGCAGACACTCAACCAACTGAGCCACCCAGGTGCCCCAGTTCTCTATGTCTTTACCTCTTATATACCTTCTAATTTTTATTCCAGGAGAGAAGAGGGTCTTGTAGCATGAGAATGCATTTTTTTATAAAAATTTTTTAACTTTATGACAGATTTATACCTACAGAAAATTTGCAAAGGTCATGCAGAGTTTTCATATACCCCACATCAAGTTTCCCATATTAACATCTTACATTACCTTTGTCACAACTAAGAACAAATACTGATATGTTATTATTAACCGAAGGCCATACTTGATTCACATTTCATTGGCTTTCCCCTCGTGTCCTTTTCTCTGTTCCAGGATCCCACATTGCATCTAGTTGTCATGTCTCCTTACGCTCCTCTGGGCTGTGATAGCTTCTCAGACTTTCTTTCTTTTTTTTTCTTTCTTTCTTTTTTTTTTTTTTCATGACTTTGGATGGTTTGGGGCAGTACTGGTTAGGTATTTTGGACAATGTCCCTCAGTTGGGGGTTTGTCTGGTGTTTTTCTCAGACCAGGGTTATGTGTTTCGGGGAGGAAGACCATAGAGGTAAAGTACCATTTTAATCACTTTATTATTAATTAAGCATATCAAGGGATACTATTTCAAAGTGTTATCAGCATGACTTACCGCTGATGATGTTGACCTTGATCGCCTGGCTGAGGTAGTGATTGTTAGGTTCCTCTGCTATAAAATTACTCTCTCTCCACTGTCCTTAGGGTACTCGTTGGAAGGAAGTCACTGTGTAAAGCCCACACTGAAGGGGTGGGGATTACGCCCCATCTCCTTGAGGGAGGGGTATCTACATAAATTATTGAGAATTTTTGTTTGAGAGCTTTGTCTCTCCCATCCTCCATTTATTTATTCAATCATTTATTTACATTTGTGTGGGCTTGTGGACATTTATTTTATTTTATTTTTATTTATTTATTTTTTTGAGAGGCGGCTGGCAGCGGGAGAGACAGAGGTGGAGGGAGAGAGAGAGAATTTTAAGCAGGCTCCACACCCAGAGCAGAGCCCACCACAGGGCTCAACCTCACGACCCTGAGGTCTTGACCTGAGCCGAAATCAAGAGTCAGACGCTTAACCCACTGAGCCACCCAGTGCCCCTGGACATTTATTTTATACCTTGGATTATAATCCAGTACTATGAAATTTATTTGTTGCTCAAATGGTTCCAGCTTTGGTCGCTGAGAACTCTTTCAGACAGTTCCTGTGTCCTTTCGTTGTATACACGCCTGTGGTTTTGTCTGCTGAGCACTTCCTTACTTTGGGGTACTACAAGATGTTCCAGCCTCATTCTGTAGATTCAGTGCCTTGTCCCTAGAATCACCCATTTCTGTAATGACCCCACTTCCTTTTATTGGAAAATGGTATTTAGAAAACGAAATCTGAGCCAGGTGTGCTCACTGATACTGGTGCCAGTAGACTCAGTGAGCATAACTAGGAACCGCATACAGGGGAAGGTAACCTAGGCAGACACAGATTGCGTAGTTATTTCTATGTCAGTATCTATGTTAAGCTAAATATGAGTTCATATTATGTCCTTGACTTTAATTCAGTACCACATGGGTCATTGCAGCCTTTCCCCCAAGCTTGTCTATAAACTCCTATCCCAAAAGTGACTGGGGACCCACTGTCCGCCATTCATTTACTTGTTTGTGCAATTCCAGTATATGTGTAGGATGGTTTCAGAGTAGCTAACCTGTCCCTCCCGGCTTAATAACTTCAGCACCTAGAGCACAGTGTTTATGGGCACTTCTTTTTGTCTTTAGGCTTATCATTTCTAGTCATTTCCCAAGTGACTTGGTCAGCCTCTCTGTTCCCCCACCCATTCGGTGCAGTTCCAACATGCGTTGGTCATAGGCATATTCTTTGGTCACAGTCTGGGATCCCCTGCTCTCCACGTCGATTTTTTTTTTTTTCAAATTCGCATACGTTAAGGTTTACTCTGTGCTGCGAAGTCCTATAGGTTTGACAAATGGGTGGTATTATTATTCATCCTTACAGCACCACACAGAATAGTTTCACGGCTCTAAAAAACGTGCGGTGTTTCACCCTCCCGAAAACTCTCACCCTCCCGAAAATTCCTGGCAGCCACTGATTTGTCTCGATAGTCTTGTCTTTTCCAGAATGTCATATAAATGGGATCCTATTACATATAGCCTTCTCAGATTGACTCCTTTCACTTAGCAATATATGTTTAAGGTCCCCCATGCTGATTTTGTGTGTCAACAGTTCCTTTTGACCATTGAATCAATAATAACGCATTTTAACTAAACTATGAGAAGCAGATCTAAGACAAGAATTTGAGTGCAGGCAGTTTATTTGGGAGGGGATCTCAGGAGACAAGGGTGGGGCCGTGGGGAGGGAATCAGGCCAGCTGTCACCGTGAGCATTAAGGGTCACTCCCCCTGGGGACTGGGGGAAAGTATAGAGCATGCCTCAAGTGATCCTTCCTTCCTTCCTTTTGAGCACTCTTTC
>NW_024424230.1:56806074-56961134 GCF_017311325.1 Ursus maritimus | reverse complement strand
CATTAAGTCTGGCACTTCTGCTTGCCCTGTGCACGTGCTCTACCTGTGCCCACAGCCACCTGAGAGAAACACAGGTGTTTGCAGTAAGTAGTCATCAGAACAGAGGTGAGTGCTGGGTCGCCTGGGTGGCACAGCGGTTAAGCGTCTGCCTTCGGCTCAGGGCGTGATCCCGGCGTTATGGGATCGAGCCCCATATCAGGCTCCTCCGCTATGAGCCTGCTTCTTCCTCTCCCACTCCCCCTGCTTGTGTTCCCTCTCTCGCTGGCTGTCTCTATCTCTGTCAAATAAATAAATAAAATCTTTAAAAAAAAAAAAAAGAACAGAGGTGAGTGCTGACAGGCTGTGCATGGAGCCCAGTGTCGGCAGTGTCTCTTACCAGAGATGGTAGGGTTGAGCAGAAGAAAGTTTTGTTTGTAGAGTCTGAAACCCTAACCGAGGGTCCCTAGGCACCCTTCCAGGAGGAAGCTAAGACCACTGGTCTACTCTGATTTCATGACTGTTTTTGCAAGAAAGAACCGGCATTCCGGAGAAACGAGGCAGGAAGAGAGACCCCTCCCGGGCACCCCGTACTGCTGGAAGGGGGCCCAGCACAAAGCAGCTGTAACTGAAGAATCAACGGATAGGAGTAGGGAGACGGAGGTTCCCTGTTCAGTGGGGTACACATTGTCTTTTCTGAGCGTCTAGAGCCCCAGAGAGTGGGCTTTCAGAAAGAATCAGCTGGATGGCGTTGCCACGTGCCTTTGGTGGCTATGGTGGTAGGAGGCAGTCTTGGCAGCCTCCCAAGGGTCTCAGGGGCCTGGGCTCGGATGGCCAGAGGGGGCCAGAGCAGGACAAGGGAGGGGAAAAGAGGATAGGCATGAGAAAGAGGGAGCACATGGAAGAGATACAGAAGCCTGCTATAGAAGAAGGAGCTCCATGGCCAGAGAAATGCTATTTGAACTCTTCTGGGGATCCAAGTGCCTGCGTAGATATGTGTGTGTGTGTGTGTGTCTGTGTGTGTGTGTGTGTGTCTGTGTGTGCGTGTGTGTGCACGTATGCGTGCACCCACCACACTGAAAACACCAATTAATACCCCTTCATAATATTTCACAATATATTAGCAGATAGTATTCAGTTCAACAATGTTTGTTGAGTATTTACACAGGATAGAAATGAGGCTACACACCAGGGATAAAGAGGTGAGCAGACCCTGTGGCTACCTCCTTAGGGCTTTTATTGTAATGAGGAAAACACATGCCATAAAACGGGGTTTCTATTCCAAAGTAAGCAATACCATTTATTTAGATACACAGACATATCCGTATATATGTGTTTATATGTGTAAATGCAATACAAAATAAAGAGAAAACTTGGCTCCAAGGCTATACACAATACTCACTATACTAGTTGCTTTGAGCAGGTGAAGGGAGAAGGGAAACGGGTCTGGAAAGAAGATTAAAAGGGACTTCAGCTTTGTCTGTTATATTCTATTTCACTTTGCTTAATTGAATATGTGTGTGCATGTTTATTGCAAATGCTTAGAAATAAAATATTAGTATTTGTTAATTCTGGATGGTGGGCACACATACATGGGTTCGTTGCATTAATCATTGAGATGTCCTGTATTTGTAAGACTTTACATAAAAGAGGAGGGACAGCAACTGGGTGAGGGCCTTTGTGGGTGGTGAGGATGGCGTTGCTCGTGCAGGTGAGTCATGCTGCACTGACTCGTCCCCTCCTGGAGAACAGGCACTTCTGCAGGGATTTCACTGGAAGATTCAACTACAGTTTTATG
The DNA here is from genome assembly GCF_017311325.1 of Ursus maritimus. Classification (NCBI taxonomy): domain Eukaryota; kingdom Metazoa; phylum Chordata; class Mammalia; order Carnivora; family Ursidae; genus Ursus; species Ursus maritimus. Next base: position 56,959,360 of record NW_024424230.1, on the reverse strand, counting down.
TGGTTCTACTCCCGTACTTGTTAACTGATAGAGAGTATTGCTTCAATAGAGAAGTGCTCATCACAGAGTCACTCTTCATGAAGAATTTTTTTTTAAGATTTTATTTATTCATTTGACAGAGAGAGAGCGCAAGCAAGGGGAGCAGCAGGCAGAAGGGGTGGGGAGAAGCACGTTCCCCGCTGAGCAGGGAGCCTGACACGGGGCTCCATCCCAGGACCCTGAGATCATGACCTGAGCCGAAGGCAGACGCTTAACCGACTGAGCCACCCAGGCACCCCAAGAATTATTTTATAATCAGATCCACCGAGCTATGGTTGTTGTGTGCTCACCGCTAAAATAGAAGAATGCTTATCTTCATAGAAGCCTCCATTTCAGCACTGATTTCTCTGAGTATAAAGTTATCTACATTTAATGATGTTACTGCTGCTTAAGTGTTTTTTGCTAAAGAGATCAGAAAGCAATCAGTTGGGCAAGTCATTACACAGAGGTAGATTCGGTTTCTCTTGGGTTTCACTATATCCTTCTTTCCTTTAGAACATTCCCTAGATCTGAAAGATGTTGTTGTGGGCTCACGTAAAATACATAGAGCCATAAATCCATTTGAACATCTATTAGAAAATTATTTTTTACTTAGTTTGTCAGTGTCATAATAACAAACACTAGCAAAACTCCTAAAACATTCTAAGTGTTTTGGGAGCACCTGGCAGGCTCAGTTGGTGAAGTATGTGACTCTTGATCTCAGGGTTGTAGGTTAAAGTCCCACATTGGGTGTAGAGATTACATACAAAAATAAAATCTTTAAAAAAAAAAAAAAGACATTCTAAGTGCTTTGAAGGTCAGGGTGGATTGATAAATTGTTTATGATTCCTTCTATTTTTCTAGATTACCCAGAATGTCAAGAATGGACATTTTTAATGGGAAAGAACTTTATTTTTTTTTAATTCCAAGTGAATACTCTTCTTCCTCCAAATTACTGGTCACACAGGGGATTCGTCATGAACAATCAGTATTTTATCTAAGGTGTGGATCTCATGCCCTTATACCTGGCTCTCTGAGCACCCCATTCATTTCTCATCAGCTCTAGGCACACTCATATCTATGTTTTGCTCAAGGAAGACTGGAGTATTGACTTTACTCAATCCCTTTGTCCTAATATTTAACCTCCAACATTTTTGTGATAGGAAAGAATTCTGGTATAACATTTAAAGCTCTCCTGTATGAATATTTACTAGAAAAGTCTGTTTGGAGATGCTTTGGTAAGATTCAGGGGAGTTGTCAGTTTGGTGGTGTTTTAATATCAACACAGAAATTTTAAAAATGTACATGACCCGGTCATCACTCCCAGTGCAGGGACTTTGCTCTCTGCCTTTGATTCCCTGACTCCCAATACCCACCTGCTAAAGACAAGCGGGTTAGCAGACTCCAAAGTGTAGCTGCCCCAAGATAAATAGCACCCACAGTGCAGCAGAGCAAAGCAACGGTTGCCATTGAACGTCTCTTGACACGTGAATTGTGGCTTTGATGCTCAGGGTCACAACGCTGACCTTCCTGGGAAGGACCCAGGCTCATCCTCACCGTAAGTGAGTGTGGCATTCCTTGCGCACTTAGTGATTGGATGGATACAGGCATAATGGATTACAGCGTGTATAATAAAAAACCGTTGATGAAGGTTTACATGAAAGCAGTTAGCTTAAAAAAGATTTTTGCTAACATTATCTTTATTGGCATCTGGCAGACCGCCATCCTTATCTTGGCCTCTGACTAAAGAAACAGGAGACTGGTAAAAGAAACTATTCCTATGAGACTTTTCCAAACCATCCCTACCAGGTACAAAATCAAAACACAGAAAATAAATGTTTAAACCAAAAAAGAATTAAAATGTCACACCCCCACACTTCATCGTGGCCACCCTGCCCTTCCTGTCAGCACCACACATTGACTGAGATGATGTCACGTGGCATAAATCCATAAATCCTGCCTAATCCAACTGTAAGCTTCTTAAAGATAAGAGAGATTGCCTTGGCATCTCCAGTCTTTGGCTTCATGTGCAATGTACCAAACACTGAAGGAAAACTTGCCTATGAGTTTCTCTTCTTTCTTTTTTTTTAATTTTTAAAACCTTTATTTAAATTCAATTAATTAACATATAGTGTATCATTAGTGTCAGAGGTAGAGTTCAGTGATTCATCAGTTGCATATAACACCCAGTGCTCGTTACATCATGTGCCCTCCTTAATGTCCCATCATCCAGTTATCCCATGCCCTCCCCCAACTCCCTTCGTGCAACCCTCAGTTTGTTCCCCATATTTAAGAGTCTCTTATGGTTTGTCTCTCTTTGATTTCATTTTTTAAAATTTTTCCCTCCCTTCCCCTATGATCCTCTGTTTTGTTTCTTAAATCCCACATATGAGTCATATGATATCCTCTGTTTTGTTTCTTAAATCCCACATATGAGTCATATGATAATTGTCTTTCTCTGATTAACTTATTTCACTCAGCATAATACCCTCTAGTTCGATCCACACCATTGCAAATGGTAAGATTTCATTTTTCTAATGGCTGAGTAATATTCCATGGAGTTTCTCTTCTTTCTTGACCCTCTGAGGTAATACCTAATTAACAGAGTATAGAGCATTAGAATGACAATTTAATACTAGACTCATGATGTTGAGTGAAAAAATGTACTACCTAGGGTAAAAACGTTTGGCTTTAACTTACAGGCTAACCTGCTACCCCAAACTCTACAGAGATTAGAAGAAGGGCTGTTACGCCCCCGGGGAGGCCTGAGAAAGCTCCTAGAAGCCAGGACAGAGGAGCAGATGGGGATGGCCTTCCGGATGGAGGAGAGCCAGGTGCAATCACATGGTGAGGCTGGCCGGAGCGGGCCCCAGCCCCTGCCAGGGAGAGACAGAGGCTGGGCCCCAAGGAGAGGAACATTCAGCACATGTCACAGACTTGGAATTTCATCGCATTTGCAGAAAGTTTTGAGGAGATGCCATAATCCAACGTGTACTTTAGCAAGATTCATGGTCAGCATCTCAATGACAAACTTGCGGGCCAAAGACAGACCTCAGAGGTCTGCTAAGCAGCCATCGCAATAGTTAAGAGAGAATATAGCAAAAGCCTACACTCGGAGAGGAGAAAGAGGGTTAAAAGGTTCAAGAAATTCTGGAAATAGAATTTCCATCGTTAGACAAATGCCTAGGAGAAGCTAGCACGGACTCCCACATTTCAAGTCTGAGCCACCGAGGGACTGCAGCGCTGGCAGCGACAGGCCCGACGAAGCGACGGCACCTGGAGCGGGGCGCCCACGGGGCCACCCACCCGGTTGCCGGGACTCAAGTTCCCATCTCCGGAGAGAAGCCAGGCCAGACCACAGCTCGGAAGTCCAACACCTGGAAGCAATAATCAAAATCATCAAATTGGCTGAGGGCATAAAAAGGGGGGCTCAGTTGAGCGGAACTGGGAGGCTGTTTGCAGGAGCTGCCGGCACTTAAGTGGCTAGGGGTCTAAGACCGAGCAAAGGGAAATGAACAGGTGCTCGAAGGAAGAAGCTAAGGGAAGCCTGGGGGCCCAGGCCAGGGAAGGAGGGAACTCAGGTGGGGAGGTCCACAGCCTCGAGTTCCTGCAGGGCTGCAGGGAGAACGAGAGAGAGGCAAGCAGGTAGGTGATCCCTCCGCGTATACATATCCCTCCAAAAGTGCAGAATGAGGGAGAGCGGCCCAATTCCAAATTCAGGCAACAAGAGAATGAATGGACCATCAAGAATCTCTTTTGAGGATTTCATTAGTGTGGAGGAGAGAGGAGCTTGAGGGGGGAGGAAATGGAGGGCCGCTGATCACTCTAGAGGAGGTTCATGGGGATGTGTGCGTTGACCGGTGGGAAGGAGCACAGGAGGCCTTTAAGGCAGAAGAAAGAAAAAGCGTGGGACGTGCTTTAGAAGCGAGTTAAGATCCTTTTCCAAAGGACGAGGAAAGGAGAGGCAATTAGGTGCACATCAAGAGAAAATGCGAGGTGAAGGAGAGCAGAGGAGGCTGGCCGCTCCCGGGTCACCCAGGCCCGCCTGGGGACACCGGTCCGGCACTGGGTTCTCAGGAGCGTATTCAGGGCCTCGGGCCCTGCCGCATCAAAATTGCGGGACCTTGCTGCAAGAGTCATTCCAAAAAGCCGTTAAGAACTGTCAGGGCTGAGCAAATGGTGTCAACATCGAGGTCAGGGATACGGAAGAGATCAATCAAGTTGCCTGAGCGGTGGGTCAAGGAGAGTCACACCGGCACTTTGGGACCAGATAATAGTTCCTTGAAACCAGCAAATCTCGCTAATGGAGTGATTCGGCCCTTCTGGCCTGAACTGCTTGACCCGGAGCTGCCCAGCCCCCCTTCCTCCAGAGAGCTGGGCCTGGGCAGGGATGGAGGTTACCCCGCCAGTAACCACAGGATTGAGAGCCAGTGAAGCGCCCGTGCTCCTTCCACACACAGGAGAACAACAGTGCATCCCCCCAGATCTGTTTCATGGCTGAAACGAGATACAACTTGAAAGTATTTGGCTCACGGCAAGTATTCAATGAAGGTAGATCTCCTTTCCTTCATGCCTTTGTATTCACAGTGCTTATAAGGAGAGCAAAGAAAGGAGAAAACAGAAGGGGGTCAAAGCTACAAAATCCCAGTTATAAAAGAAATAAGTCTGGAGCATATCATGTACAATGTGGTGACTATAGTTTATAACACTGGGTCATAAATTTGAAAGTTGCTAAGACGGGGCACCTGGGGGGCTCCGTGGGTTAAGTGTCTGCCTTTGGCTCAGGTCATGATCCCAGGGTCCTGGGATTGAGCCCCCTGCCCAGCGGGGAGTCTGCTTCTCCCTTCCCCTCTTCCCTACCTTCCTCACTTGTGCTCTCTCTCTCTCTCAAATAAATAAATATCTTAAAAAAAAAAAAAAAGAAAAGAAAAGAAGGTCGCTAACAGAATAGACCTTCCAAGGTCTCATTACAAGGAAAAAACCCTGTAACTACGTGTGGTGGTGGGTGTGAAGTAGACTTGTGGTGATCATTTCAGAAGATACAAATAATGAATCATTATGTTGTATATCAGGAACCAATGTAAAATGTCAATTACACCTCAAAAATGCTCTTTCAGTTTTTTTTTAATTAAAAAAAGAAAAAGAAGAGGAAAGAGTAAGAGTAGCTAATGTTTGACTTCTGTCTTTCTTACTAGTCTCTGGCAATTTACTTAACGCCCTGTGCCTTAGTTTCTTCATCTGTAGAATGGAGGTAATACTGGTAATGGAGTAATAGGGTAACAATAAAGAGGGTAGTAAAAATAAGGTAATGTGCTGTAAAGCGCCTGGGACGGTGCCTGGCACATAGCAAGCGGCTGTATTCACATTAGCTGGTACCAGTTTTGCACGTTGCTTGGTGCCAGGATGGGATAAGAAGTGCTTTCTGCAGCGTGAGAGCCTCGGGGCCCCGCTCGGGAGCCACAGCACGTGTTGCCATCCACGTAAAAAGCAGCTACCTGGAGCTCCCAGGTGGGAGGGCTCTGCGCACCTGCTCGTGCTCCAGCCTCAGGGTGCACCTGCGAGGGAGGTGCTCTGATGGGCTCTCAATACTTTAGATGACACTTGGGGGCAGGTGTCTGCAGAATTCAGAATTTTGTTGGAATTTTATAAAAGTAATACAGCTCCTCTATTATGAACACCCAGCAGAGTCAGGGACGGAATCCTAGAAGCAAACACCAGAGTTTTTCTGCAGCTAATGGTGCAGATATTCACCCCTGGTTGGAGAAATAATGACTGTAAACATCATCGGATCAGCTCAGATCTAGTTTTACCCCAAATGAGTCCATATGAAACTCGGGAAAAACTTCTCCACTCATGAAGCTCTTTGGATTCCAGAATTGGGGAGAAGCATGCATAGGAATTATTTTCTGCATTTTGCATTCAAGGAAACTCGAATTAGAGACATTAATCTGCCAAACATCCCACGGCCAGCAAATTACAGAGCTGGGAGTCGGACTCAGGTGGACTGACACTAGATTTCTTTTCATTTTATTTATTTTTAAGATTTTATTTATTTATTTGAGAGAGAGTGGGCGCATGCTCTTGAGCACAAACCAGGAGAAGGGGCAGAGGGAGAGGGAGAAGCAGACTCCCCCCTGAGCAGGGACCGAATACAGGGCAGACTTGATTGTAGGGCTCAATCCCGGGACCCTGAGATCATGACCACAGCCGAAGGCAGATGCTTAATCAACTGAGCCACCCAGGCGTCCCTAGATTTCTGATCTTAATCTCTATACCATATTCATCCAGGGAAAGGAACAAAAATAAGAAAGTGGCAACTAGGAGGTCACTTCACAAATCCAGAACAAAGGTCGAAGCCAATAGCATAACTGTGGCCACTAGGTTGTCTGGGCTAAGCACCTTATAAGACAATTTCATGTTGACATCAAACCTGTGATGTGGGTACTATCCCCATTTGACAGGTGAAAACTGAGGCTCAGAGAAACCAAGTAACTGGCTCAGGATCTTACAATAAGTAAGGGGTGGGCTGATTCCTACCCCTCCCAGTCAAGCTGCCCTGTCTACCCTTAAATGAGCGTCCCCTTCTCATTCCTGCCATTCTTGGTTTTTTTGTCTTTTCCCATATATTTGTTTCCTCCTTTATAAGCTTGGAAATTGCATACATCTGCTGGGGCACGGAGGGCTCATTCAGCACTGGCGCACTGTAGCCCTCGACAAATGCTTCTTGGATGAATGGATGGATGGATGGATGGATGGGTGACTTTACCAAGACAGCTGTGATGAGGTACTTACCCAGGAACTCCTGAGTTTTCTGCCCCACCTCTCAAACACCAGCTTCCACCTTGCTAGATGGGTAAGAGGCTGGGCCAGAATGACCATGTGTTCCAGTGTTCCTGAGACCATCCAACTTAATCCTGTTGTCACAGCCTGGTATTAACAGTGCCCCCTTCACTGTCACAAGCTCCCCAGTGGGGCAATAAAGTCTGCATATGAGCAGAGGATTTGGGAACTCAAAAAGGCAAGCCCTGACAAAGCTAGTATGAAGTTATGGCTTGCCTCTCTCCACTCCTACATGCACTGGGCTATGGGAAGGGAGCAATGGAGAAGCTGGGACAGCTCACATGCAGACACAACCTGGGTACAGTGGGCCCAGCACCAGCTTCCCACCAGCCTCCCAGAAAGAGGACTGAGAACTGCACCCCCCCCAGGCTGGCATCAGGGAACCCCAGTAATAGAGGAACCCCTCTGCTGACAGAGCCTCCCACTCCAGCCCAGGCTGCTGTCCTACCAATCTTTGGGGACCCCAGAGGAGTTCATGTTCCCATCCAAAATCTTCCTAGGAGCTTTAAATCGGGTATATAAGCAGACTTGGGGGGGCAGTACACAAGACAAGGGAGACAGAGAGAGATCACTGTGTGGGCCAGACCATGAGACCCAGGAATACTACAGTGGCCCTCCAGAAGCTTTGATGCATTCAGCACCCCCGGGAGAAAGTGAGGGTTCAATCCTGAGAGTACACTTACGCCCACAGCGACGGAAGCCACTGAATTGATGAGATCAGGCTCGCTGGGCGACCACATGCAGCTTTCCACATTACACAGAAAGGGGGCTCAGGGTAGAAATGAAGATATGGCAGAAAAAAGAAAAGAGTACATTTTCATACCTCTGACTCTTGTGGCCAATACCACTGATTTTGGATACTGTCATTTTTAATGATTACGGTATTCTATTTTGTGGTTCTATTATAATTTATTTATTTTCCTATCATAGATCATTTGCATTATTCCAAGCTTTCATTATTATAAATGATACTGGGACAAACACCTTAGTATGTGCGTATCACTAATCAATAAATCTGCGCTAGCCAGCTTGCACGACATGAGGTCACTTGAGCAATGTATGGAGAGCCCCCCAACCCCCCGCAAGGAAACAGGGCGTCCTGCCAAGAGCCACGTGAGGGAGGCAGTCAAGGCTACAGATGCTGCAGCCCCAGCCAACATCCCCAATTCACCTGTTAAAGACCTCGCACCGGAACCACTCAGCTAAGCTGTTCCCAAATCCTGCCCACGGAAACTGTAAGATACAGGAGTTCATGGTTTGAAGACACTGTGTCAGATGAACATGTATTCAGTAATGGGTAATGTGTATGTTATATGTATAACACATACATACACACACATACACACACATATGTACAAACACACATACTCACAAGCACACACACTTAATTCCTACAAATAGAAAACCAGGATTCGTGGGTCACAGGATGCAGTCTTCTCAAAGGTCTCAGATACACATTATCAAACCCTTTCTAGAAAGACTGTGGATTTATGCTCTGACCAGCATGTGTAAGAGCGCCCATCTTCAGAAGCCTGCCGGTGCTTGGTATTATCTGTCTGCTGTCTCCATACACACTGGAATGAAGGAGAAAAGGTAGCTTCTCAGACGTACAAGAAGCTAGCGGAAACAACACGTGGCTGTGGTCTCGAAACTTCAGAAAAGGCGCTCCTGGAGACAGACGCTCACGAAGTTGGGATGAGCTCACCCTCCTTTCCTGACCAGCCAGCCCAGCTCTTGAGCAGCAATGTTTAATGACTGCTTAGAACAGCCATAGGCAATCCCCAGAGATCAAGCTGAGTAAAGCTCTGGACTTTCTGCCCTCGTTCTCCAGAGCCCGTAAGTCAACCCGAGTTGTTTTGTAAAAACGTGTGAGGTGCCTCAGTGCACAACTCCTCAGACCCTGGGTCCTATGAACTAAACCCCAAGCTAGGACAGGGCAGGACTGAGGGACGGAGGAGGGGCGGGACCGTCTGTACAGAACGCTATTGACAAAGATGGCTGGGCTGCACGACGGTTCCCGGCTAAATCCAATGATCCATTGGGCTGTTCTAAAACACTTCCCCACATTGCCATAGATGGCTAACCACTTCCTAGGAAATGCAAAAGAAAGGCTTGTTTTCTCACGAAATCAGAACACTGGGTCTCTTGGTGAGGGTGGTTTTTATTTTGTTTCTTGTTTCATTATATATTGCAAGTGGCTTCCCAGCGCGGGAGTGACTTGAATGCTGAGAATATCAGGCACTGCCTTCCTGCCTCGTCACACTCTTTTCCACGTCCATCCGTGCATCAAACAGCGCCTTGCACGGCAGACACAAGATGCAGGCGTGCGAGAGAAAGTCCGAGTGGGGGGTGGGGCAGACGGGGACAGCTGGGATGACGAAAGGATGGGCATAAGTCAGCCTCGTAAAATTTACTGAGAGCATTAAGCTGGCAATTACACTTATGAATTCTTTCTAGCACATTTACAAAGTCAGCTTCATTCATCTTTTATTGTTTCTTGTTTCCATAGCCTCACTTTGAAATAACTTAATATAGCAAAATGCATTGACTAATAAAGCACGTATCTTGAAACTACCAAATGCTACCATTTTGTCATATTGGCTTCAGATTTTTCTATCATGAAATAAATAAAAATTACTGCCTATTAAATGCCCTTTGTTCCCCTCCCTGATCCTGTCTACTTGCTGCCTCCCCAGAGGTGAGCATTATCATGAAGCTGATGTTTTGCCTTCTAATTCCTCCTTTATTTTTACACACACACGTTCACAAACAACATACATGATTGTTTTTGTGTAAATTTATATGTTTTTTACTACTTCAACTTTATTCCCTCATTTAGGCCACAGCTCTGTTGCTCAGGTTGTGCACTGCATAGCTGCTGAGCTTCCATTTACACAGGCTGCTAGGAGAGTGGCTCCCTTGGGGGTGTGCAGTATGTAGCCCTGCATGACACATTCTGTTTTAAGATACATGGTTGTATTCATTTTAATTACCCTATCGTTTTCATCATGTGGCTGTGCCACATTTTATTACCGATTTCCTTAGGGGAAGACATTTTGCTTTTACAAACAATGCCAGTGAACACCCCCTATACATGTCTTCGTATGTACCGGTACACAAACGCCTCCAGGAATCACCACGCTTTATTCTCAGGTAACTGTGATTTAAAAAAAAAAAAAATGATCCTACTGAACATCATAAGAAAAAGACAAACTTGGTAAAACTTACAATATTTATTAGTATGAATCAGTGTGTGTTAAACCCCAAAGAACACATGCAGTTGGGTGAGGTGGAGGGCAGTGCGTTACTATAGAAAGCAAGGTGGAAAGGTCCCGTCCGCAGCTGCGTCTTCTACATGCGAGAGCTGGGTCCAGCCCAGCCAGAAGCCCCTTACAGAAACACGAGAAAAAGGAACGGTGTACACGACAGAGCACTGACATTGGATCACTGGGTCTGCTTCCAACGACGATGGCTGAAAAAGCAGACTCGATGCTGAATGGATCTGAATACAGCTCAGAGCCCTGTAGTTGATAAGCTAGCTTGTAATTCGACCGGCTGTGAGCACTGCAGTGAGTTCAGTCCCGCAAGAGGGGCTTGGCTTCAGCCAGCATATGCCCTATTCCTTGACCATAAAGGAAATAGTTCCCGTCATCCAAACCTCCCTCGGCAAACGAATTCAGATCTCTTTGGGGCACAGCCCTTCCGTTGGCTAAAAGTCAGTTTTAGGTCTTCAACCTTCTACAGTCTGCAAGGTAACGTCGTCTTGAGCACCCTGGTGCACCATTTCAAGTATAAAATGGCAAGTCAATTATGTACCAACCTAAAATGTGTGCACAACTCCAGTGCCACTTTAGGGATCCCCACGGGGAAGTGACCCCTATGAGAACCCAGGCCTACACCGTACAACACACAGGCACGAGCCAGACTCAGCCAGTGACATGAATTACATGTCGGTGTCACAAATACAAAATCGTATTTACACATACACACACACATGGAAGGAAAGAAAAAGGAGGGGAAACAAGCAAAGTTTGGAAAATTATGTGGAAGATTTACATCACATGAAACTACCTGACATTTTGGAACAATAGTCATTTCCAGGCCTTTTCATGATATTACAACATGGCTAGAGTTCAATGAGCAGAATGGCCAGAAAGTAATTTCAAGGCAAAATAAAGGAGGTAAGAAAGCTTCATTGCGGACGAGGCTCGAGCGTCTATCTGCAAAGGAGGCTCCGCGTTTATACGAATGCACGTGTGCCCAAGGGCTGTGTACTCGTTTCCCCAACTGCTCTGAGCAGTGATTACACACATACGGTCATCTGACTGGCTGGAAGAGTTCAGGCAATACAGAAAGGTAAAAGAGTGGTTCACACCCTTACTGTGCTTCTGCAATCAGACCATCTGTTCACCGTGGGCTGCTCGCTACACGGGATTAACATCAGCTCTTCCATGCAAGATGCAACCACTGAAGCCCCCGCCCACGGCTGGGGACCCCGCGGGGACGTGGACCGCCTTAGCTGGGCAACCTGAGCGGCTGTCTAGAGAGAGACCCAGGTTCTTGGGGACAGCTAGATGAGGAAAGGTTCCACGACGAGCCTTCGTGCCCCCTGGGAAGAGGTCATTCAATTTGCAGCCCCAATTTTTTAACTTTCAGAAGAGGCATGGTCATCACTTGGCCTGTGAGCAGAAGCATGCTGGCTGCTGGTAAAGTCGACAATGTGGAGAAAACCCTAAAAAGCCCAGCAAAGGCTCTGCCAAGACTTCCAGATGCCACTTGCTAGCAGGTTTTGAGTGCCTCGGAGAGCTAAGAGGCACTCTCGAACCAAAACTAAGTGATTCTGGCCTGCACACCCTAAGACTGTCAAACCATTCTTGCAGGCTGAGTGGAGCAGTGGCAATAGCCAACTGACAGCATATTCTTGAGTTTTTCTAGAAAAAAACAAAAAACCCTAAATCTGTGATTTCCACCTGTTTTCTTGATTGTGGTCCACACCAATGAGTGTAAACTTGGCCGTGACTCTCTCAAGGACCCTTGCTTTTTGTTGATGGTGATCTCAGTGTCTTTATCTGTCAAGAGCGGGGTGGGCACAGCCATGACAGCCTCCGAAGCAAGCTCACACTGAGTTACTGGAGCTCTGAGGTCTTTTGTCATCTCACCATCTCTTTCCTGGCTTTTATGTTAAGGTTTTCTATTAATGTTTGTTGGGCCTCGAATGTTCCTAGCCATAAAGGTGCCAGCTGGCCCTGTCACCATGCTGCCCGATTAACCATTCCTGAGACCAGCCAGTCTTGACAGCTTCCTATTCTCCACAGAAGGCACGGACCCAAATATCCTTTAAGAATTTCCTCCCAATATAAGCCCTAATAAGAAACCAACTGCGTCTTGATTCCAGGTATTTATGGAAGTTAGAACGGTAATAAGATTTGGATTTCTAGTGGAAATGGCTTTTCCTCCCTTCTGTGCCTTCTTTTCCTTTCCTTCCATTGGATTCACACATCTTCAATTAATTGAGCAGACAGGGAATCTAGAAGGGAAAGTTTTACAAAAGCCTACTCTCAGCGACTGGGCATTCTAGGGTTGGACCTCTGGTCCCACCTGCCCAGCTGCCCAAGCGTGGCATCTTCTAAAATACTTTCTCCAGTTTTGTAATTTTGGGGGGGGGTCTTGAATCTTAAGGTGCTGGTGCTTCCTCTGGCTGGCTTTCCTGTAACCTACTGACTGATAGTAGTAGCAGTTTGCCCTATGATTTAGACTCAAGCATCCTCCGGTTAATTTTCCCCCTAGATATGACACCATGACATAGTGTCTTAGTAAAACCCCACTCTGTGAATTAACCTTCTGTAAGAGAGTGGGGATTCATTACTGTGGAGATGATGCATCCCAGGCAGTCTCTGGAAAAGTATCTATACCCTGCATCTGTCACCGTTTACACGGTAACTACTCAAATGACTCTTTCAAACTAGGCCTCCCAACCCCCCAACTTGCAATAAGTATTTTAGTCAGATTTGGTTTGTTTGTTTATATACGACTAAAACTTAGAAACACAGGCATCAAGTAAAAGTCAGAGGTGTAGACAACAGTTTCTAATACATCTTTCTCCACTTTCATAATGGCTCAAGGCTCTAGCTTGAGTGATGATCCAATTACACTCCACTGAAAGGTAAGCGAAACGAAATGAAATGAACCTTTCAGGGAAGGCTGGTCAGGTGACAGAGGCAGTGGCACCGGGGAACTTGCTGAAATTGGGCTGAGGAACCCAGGAAGTCAGAGGGGAGGCCAGCTCAGAACCTCACACACAGACAGGCCAGTGAGACTGCTGTACAAATCAAAGAACATTGTAAGGTTTTTAACAACAACAACAAAAGACTCAACTGTGCTTATTACCTAACATCTGTTCCTCTCACGTGCATTTCATGCACCAAAGGCCAATTTGTGGCAGTATGGCGGATTTTTCTGGAGTTTTCTAAAAGCCTTTTGCAGGGACATTTCCTGCCCCATCACTGCAGGTCTTCCAGGATGCCATGCCAGCATCTCACTTCTCCCTACGCGGGGTGCCAGGCTGCCGAGAATGGGAGGTGGGCTCTGGCTTCTTCACGTACAGCGGACCATGGCCCACGGGTCAGCAGCACCGCCGGCTGGCTTGCGTGGCTTGCTTCCCAAGTTTGATTGCTCCGTTGTTTCCATTTTCATGGGGGTCCAAGGGTGGGATCTGGCGACCTGGAACAAAAGAGGAGGCCAGTATTGATTTACTTTTTTCCAGTTGACACCACATACAGGCTGTGACCCCACCTCAGCACCTCCACTTAACATGCGGATTATGCAGGAAGTAGAGGGGTCCAGGAATGGCTCTTTTCACTCCTTCCCTCCCTCCCTCCCTCCCTCCTTCCTTCCTTGCACTGATGCCTGAAGTCAAACACCTGTTTGGAAAGTTAAGGAAAAGTAAAAGCAGCTTCCTGATAGCATGGATTTCCCCGGATTTGGAACCCCACGCTCCTGACTGTGCACCGGCACCAGGCCGCTGCTTCCTGCCCAGCCCCCCACGGGTCTGCCCCCTGCAGCGAGCCGCTTCACGGCAGCAGGGCCTCCACGGTAACCATGAGGACTCATCTTTCTGCTTCTTCAAATAGATACATAATCTTCCTAGTTACCACACCATTCGTTAACACTAAGCTCCCCAGCCCTCATCCTGCCGTGCACAAGTCATCTTATTCTTACTTAATGAAATTGTGAAAATTGTCCGACAGTCTCTTTAAATAAACACAAAGTAAAAATTAAGAAGGCAATGGCAGGGGATAGGGAGGTGGTTGCTAAAGGGTGTGCAGTTTCTTTTTGAGATGATAGAGATATTCTAAAGCTGTGTTGATGAACAGCTCTGTAAATATACTAAAACCAGTGACTTGTACACTCAAACTGATGAAATGGACAGTATGTGAGTTTTAGCTCAATAAAGCTTTCTTTGGAAAAGGCAATGGGACCTGGAAATGACAAGTATGTGTTTAGGACCTCACAGTTTTCAAAGACGCTCACGGGCACTGTCTTCACTTAAGGCTGTGAGGTCGGTGTGATGGCTGCTAGTCTCATCATTTTACTGAGTCTCAGAAAGCTCAGGTCATACGCTGCAGGTCACGTCCACAGTCAAGTGGCACAGGTGGTTCTTTGATTGTCTTGATGTTCTGATGGGTCCCAAAGCCTGTGTCCTTCCCACTGCACTGCGTTCACTCTCTCTGCTACGTTTCTATCCCCCATAAAAAGGCTTGCAACATTAGCTCTAAAATGAAGGTTGTTAAAATCAGCTCATCAGCATATCAGTTTACTCAGTAAGCAGTCATTAGAAATGGAAGGGAAATTAGTTCCAAACACAAAGGCCTTCAGTGCAAGCGGGGGTTACCTCCAGACTCTACAGAATCAATCACCCTGGTACATCTTCACCAGGGGCAGAAGTAGGTAATGACAAAGGTACTGGTGCACTGTGTACACTGGGCGCCATGGCCACTCATCAAAGCTCAGGCATAAAGATTAAGGTCATTGGCGATTATCCAAAATCCAAAATTAATGGTAGAGCTCTTCGTTTGATGATGAAGCCGATGAGAAGGTTGTAATCATTTCTGAAGCCACTGTTTGGGCCGCTCCTGGACAGCCCACAAAGCCGAGCAAAGCCGTCACGCACCGTTCTCAAAGCAGTTCAGTACTGACCCAGGAGCAAACGAGGATGGAAGTATGGGAGACATGCTGTGTGTTTTTATTAGTCGTAATTTAAAGGAAGTAAGCAAAATGCCTCTTCTGCTTTGTCCAGCTTAAGCCTAAATAGAGGAAAAAGCTGCCAAGGACTACCAGTGCTGATTTGTTTAGGTCCGATGTTGCCAATCAAGTGTTACTTACTCCTCCAGAGCAAGTGCTGTGTTTCGGAGGGATGACGGTGTCACGTTATATCATTATTTAAATTTCTAAGACTTCAGGAGCTTCCTGAATGTGTTAGCTGCTACAATAGGGGCTTCGGCTTTTGCATCTGAAATGCTCTGGGACAAAATTATCATTCTGATGGGTGCAAGCTGCGGCCTTAGTTGACGAAGACAAGTACTGTCCACTGATCAGTAGTTTTGACAATATCAAAATCAACATCCTATATTAACATCAACTTCATGCTATTCTTATGTTGTTAACTCTACAGTTAGCAAAAAACTAGGGCCCCCGGGTGGCTGTCGGTTAAGCATTTGACTTCGGCTCGGGTCATGATCTCAGGATCCTGGGATTGAGCCCAGCTTCAGGCTCCAGGGAGCCTGTCTCTCCCTCTCCCTCTGCCACTCTGCCTGCTTGTGCACACTCTCTCCCTCTCTCTCTCTCTAAATAAATAAAATCTTAAAAAAAAAAGTTTGCAAAAGAGTATTACGTGTTTAGTCCTCCTATCTGTGACTTATTCTACATGCCCCATGTCATAAGGTCTTTCCTAGGAAATGTACTCTAAATACATAGACAGCTTCTGCATACAAAACACACTGAAGTCACAAAGGTTGAGAGAAAATCTAGAAACCAGGAGCAAATGGAAAGCACAATGAGAAACGTTAGGGCAGTCCGTCGGCAGCCCTCCTTGCTCTGCCTGTCCTCCTCCCTCTTTCCCGCCTCCCACTTCTCTCCTCCGTGGACAATAAGCAAGACAAAGTTTAGGATGCAAGATCCAATAGACCCAAGTTATGCCTCAAAAAGATTCCTCTCTTATTTCTTTTAAACTGTTAGCGCGTTTTTGAATCAGTTGTCAAACCTGGCTTCTCAGAGGCGCTAGGTCCTGTTTCTCTTCAGAATATTCAAAATCTCATTTATTAGGACAAAGTGTTTCTCCAAGAGTTACAGCAGTTTCCCTAGACTTTGTTTTTCTCCTCTAGTTAAGTGGTCCTGAGATCTGAGAGTCAGTGTTGCAGTTATGTGAACCTGGACAAGCTATTTAATATCTCCAGCATGGCCTTCCCTCACCAATAATAAGACTGTGAGAAAGTAACCGGACAGCCACTCGGCCATATCAATCTGCAGCTCTTACCAATATGGAAGGAACGAATGACCATGAGCGGGTCCTGGGCGTGTCTCAAGTGCAGTTTGCTTGGGGAGAAGGGTTCAGGTACTAGGATCGGCACCCATCCTACTCTTCCACAAAACACAACCTGGGATCCCCACGTCAAAGTGAGAGGAAGGGAAACGCTCCCACTGTAAGGCAGAGGTCGAGGAAGGCAAGTCATAACAATGAGGCAAGCACCTTAAAACCAGAAGGAAGCCCACAGTGCTGTGAAAACACACGGGCCCCGATCTTGTGATCTGGTAAGTTCTATTTAGAACTTACCGAAAGGTTAAATGTACTTAGACAAAAGAATGGTTCTGGAAAATGGCCAAGGCATTTTGTACCAAGGCGATCACACAATTGAATCTGTATTAATTACCAGGGCAGAGAACAGGATAAATATATATGTATACACACACAAACATCTGAAAGGCTCTGAACATCATCGTCGGCAGGTTTCTACTCTTACAAAATATCCTTTGAGTACACAATCTCCATAACAAGTCACCCTGGAGCAGAAATCCTAAGCCAGGGTGTTTATTTTAATAAGGTTTGGATTGTGTAAGATTGTGCTTGGGAAAAGTTAAAGGACTTTTTTTTTTTTTTTTTGAAATTTAGTTTTCCTGAAAGTTGACAGGCTAGGGAAAAAGCAAGTTTTATAAATGATTCCTCGGGAATGCAATATGTAAAAAAACAAACTCCAAGCCTATAAATTTGATCATGGCTCTGGACCGGGGGCTGTCATGCTTTCACACACAACAAAAATAAAACAGCGTGCTTGGCTGCAGCTGTTCTCATTGCTGTGTGGAGGACAGGCCATGCCCTGTGTGAGCCTGGAGGCCTCCCTGCGATTTCTGCTGTTGTGTTCTTCTCCCCTCTTACTGAAGGTCAGGGTTTACTCAGCTCGGCTCTCTTCTGTTGGTGTTAGAGGGGCTGGTAGCTGCTGTGTAACTCCCATTTCTTCATCCTGATGCTCTGAATCACCCCAATTGGTAAACTGACCAATAGGACTTGGCAGTATTTACGCCTGATAATGGCCTTTAAGCCTCTCCATTGGGGAGGGCGTGGGGGGGTGTCTCTGTGAAACACTGCCGTGGCTCACAAGCATGGAACACAGCTCTTGGAATACAGAACGGGGGCAGGGGCCAGGGGGCTGGTCATGCCACATGAGTCATTCTCTGAACTGTTCTTTTGCTGCTGTGAAGAAGATAATACTGGACTTACTAGAAGACCTTGAACGTTAGACCTGGAAAATGAGCTAACACTCCATTCGGGACCAGAATGGCTTAGGAGACGCAGAGTGAATGGCACAGGAAGTCCAGTCAGGGATAAGGAGAGCCTTGATCTGGGTGCCATGAAGAGAAGCAGAAAACAAGGATGGGAAGGACTGTGGGAAGACACCTGACAGAGAGAGATAAAGAAAAGAGAGGGATAAAGAAAAGCAAAGATC
Source organism: Ursus maritimus (assembly GCF_017311325.1). Lineage (NCBI taxonomy): Eukaryota > Metazoa > Chordata > Mammalia > Carnivora > Ursidae > Ursus > Ursus maritimus. The sequence continues at coordinate 56,941,505 of NW_024424230.1, read as the reverse complement.
AATGTCTAGGTTGCTGAAGGCATGGTGACGCCCACAGATGGAAGAAGGGGGAGGTCACCACAAGCTGGTAGTCCCAAATGCCAGAAGTCTTCAATATGGAGGGGCTTAAGTTACTCTAAAATCATTAGACTTCCTTACCATTCAAGGGCATCTTTTCCTTTTATTTTTCTTTTTAAATGAATAGACTTTATTTATTTACGTATTTACGGAGCAGTTTCAGGTTTACAGAAAAAGTTAAGCTTAAAGTAAAGAGAGCTCCTAATATCCTCACCCCAACTTTCCTGTTTTAATGACTAGCACAACTGTGGAATATTTATCACAATTGACTATTACAGATGAAAGTCCACAGTTTACATTAGGGCTCATTCTTGGTGTCATATATCCTCTGAGTTTTGATAAATGTATGATGTTAGGCATCCTCCATTACAACGCCATACAGAGTAGTTTCCCTGCCCTAAAAATCCTCTGTGCTCCCCAATTCATCCCTCCCTCCTTCCCCTGATGAGCCTCTGGCGACCACTGATCTTTCCACTGTCCCTATAAGTTTGCCTTTTCCAGACTGTCACATAGTTGGGAGCATACAGTACAATGTCACCTTTTCTCATTGGCTTCCTTCACTTAGCAACATGCATTGAAAGTTCTACCATGTTCTACCGTTTTCATGGCCTGATAGCTCATTTCTTTTTATGGTTGTATAATATTCCATTGAATAGATATGTCCCTTTAATTTTTCTATTTTAACATTTAAAAATTATAAGACACAAAAAACACTAGCCACAAGGGGAAAATGTAACAAACCAGACTTCATCAAAATTAAGAACTTCTGCTCTTCCAAAGACATTGTCAAGAAAATGAAAAGGCAAGTCACAGCCTGAGAGAACATATCAGAAAAAAACAAATAACTGATTTTTAAAAACCACGTATCCAGAATATATAAAAATAATCTTTAGAGCAGCAGGGAGGACATTAGGAGAAGGAAGGGAAAAATGAAAGAGGGGAAAACAGAAGGGGGAATGAACCATGAGAGACTATGAACTCCGGGAAACAAACTGAGGGCTTCAGAGGGGAGGGGGGTGGGGGATGGGATAGGCCAGTGATGGGTATTTAGGAGGGCACGTATTGCATGGAGCACTGGGTGTTATATGCAAACAATGAATCATGGAACACTACATCAAAAGTGAATGACGTACTGTATGGTGACTAACATAATAAAAAATAATAATCTTGAAAACTCGACAAAAAGAAAAACAACACAAAACAGGCAAAATCTGAAACATTTCGACAAAGAGACACATGGACTGCAAATAAGCACATAAAAAAGCAAACATTATCAGTCACTGGATAGATGGACATGAAAACAACAAGGAGATACCACTATACTCCCATCAGAATGACTGAAATTTTATCAACGGACCACACCAAGTGTTGACGAGGACGGGAAGCTACTGGAGCTCTCCCACATTTGTGATAGCAATGCAAAATGCTAACAAGGCTTCGGAAAACCATTTGTAGTCCCTTAACTGGTTAAACATTACCTAGCAGATAAGCCAGCCGTTCCACACTGAGGTACTTATTCACACACAGACTCGTAGGTGAATGTTCACAGCAAACTTACTTTTAATTGCCAAAACCTGGAAACACCCCAAATGTTAGGTGACTGGATTAACACATTTTTCCTCATGCAATGGAATACTACTGAGCAACCCAGGAACCCATCCAGCGAAGTCCATACTGTGTTAGACCACGGAGGGCAACTGATCTCATTTCTTGAATAAAGCAATTACGTGGGGAGAACAAAGGGAGAAAGATGGAGAGGGGCTCTCTTGCTTAAGAGAGGCTTAAGAGACATATCCACTCATCACTGTGTGTGGAATTTATTTGCACCCTGATTCAAACAAACTGTAAGATGCAAACGGAGAAACCATTTAGGACAAATATGAGACATCTGGAAATTTGAACACTGAATATTTGGTGATATTAATATGATAACAGCATTATGATTACTAATGTAATAATGAAGTTGTTATGTAAAAAAGGTTACATTCTGAAAATATTTACAAATGGAATGATGTCTGGAATTGCCTTCAAAATAATTCAGGTGGGGGGCAAGGGGGAGTGTGGCGTAGAGACGAAACAGCTTCGTTATAAGTGCATGCTGATTCATTAGGTTATTTGGTTTACTGCTGTATATTCTTAAAATTTTCCAAATTAAAGCCTGTTTTTGTTTTTTAGTTCCCTGGAACCTCACCACCATGAAACAACCACTGTTAACATTTTAAGTGTATGTATCTCCTTCCAACCTTCGCCCAGAAGAATATATTATTTTCCATTATATATTAGATGGTGCATATTTTATGAAATCGGGATATTACACAAACTGGTCCATAACTTCTGTTTCACAGTCGACAATCTACCTTTCCGTGTCAGGAAATACAGATTTACATCATCGTTTTTAATCACTAGTTTATACTGGTGACAGCATGGCTTTTTAAAAACCATTTCCCAACTTTTGGACAGTTAAGTCATTTCCTGGTTTTACCATCATGAATAATGTTACCATAAACTGCCGTAGGCAATGAGCAGTGAGACAGATTAGAAGTTCCAGGGCCCCCTGCCAGCCTTCTAATATGGGCCGCTCGCTTACTAGCTCTGTGACCTAGAGCAACTGACAAACTTCTTTATGCCTCAGTTTCCTCGTATGTAAAATAGGGATGATAACAGTGCCAATTTCACAGCAAAATGGTACATTGAATGAGCTAATAAATGTTTAAGCAATTGCAACAATGGGACAGAATGAGAATGTGCTGTGTGTTAAACATTCCTGCTACATTTTGCACACCTGATCAATTTCTGCTTTGGAATCATTGGGATAAAAGATACACATGTTTAGGGCTTTTGATATCCCGCTAGTCCGTATTCTGAAAACAACATTATTTCCCAGACATCCCCTATTATTGCAGTCCCTAAATTAACTTTTTTGGTGTAAGAAAGTAGACAGGATTTGTCTTTGTCCTTTCCTGTCCCTTAATGGCTAAACCTACTTCCATTTGACAGCTAGCTACACCACCATAAAATCTGCAAACACTTCGTTTTGTTTTTAAACCTGTTCCAAACAAAAAGTAACTACTAGAGAATTTTAAAAATCCGGGGCACTTAACAAAGCTAACACTGTGCAAAGAATGATTATAGAACAAGACCTGATCCCTGCCCCCAAGTCTTAACTTTCTGCCTTTCGCAGGAACACCCTAGTCTAATTTTTCCAAACCAATACGCTTGTACCTCTAATTATACTCACTTGAAAAAATATTTCTCACCTTGTTCTCAAACTACCAACAAAAAAAAAACCTAGCTTAATGTCTACAGTGTGATATTCAGAAGAAAGCCTTGCGTTCTCTTCTCCATAGTCAGCATTCAAATTAACTGGAACAAAAGCACAGCTGTCTGGCGGAGCTCCCACCCCAAAACAGACATTTTTCTGGTGAGCCTGCAGCTCCACCTCTTTTTGCCCTCAGGGAGAGTTTTTTGAAAATACGGAAACAGTATTTAAATTGAATAATTAAAATCCACAAACCGAAATCTGTGTCTCTCACACTCCAGAATGCAGTCTGGTAGGCTCCCATCAGATGCAGCCCCAAAGGAGCCTTCATGTGCCAGGAAAGGGGACCCAGGGAGCGAGGATCAGATTGTACCACTCTGTCCCTAGGTCTCCATGCTCGGCCTGTTTCCCGTGTTATTGCTTCCACTTCCAAAAGATTTCTGAAACTCACGTCCATGTTCCTCCACCCCGTCCCAGCCTCCCCTCTCCCGCACGACTGCAACAGCACCCTGCCTGGGGAACCATTTCCAACCTTTCCCTGCCCCTGTACATTCTTCAAGTGGGGGTCTTTCCGTGTAAACTGCATATGCCACACCCCTGCTTAAAACACTTTCGGGGCTTCCAGCTACATTCAGAAGATCAGCCCCTCCTTCCCAGTACAGGGCAGGCAAGGACCTGGCTCAGTCTCCACGCCCCTCTGCCAGCGCCGTGCCTGAGCTCCCCACCGCAGACCAGCTGCCTCCTTTCCCCAAAATGCAGCACCTCACCTCCTGCCTCAGGAACTCAACTCCCAGTGCTCACTCGGCCTGAGTGAGCCTGACAGCTCCCCTCAGCTCTTTGCCCAACTGGCCTCTGTCCATTTTCCAGGTCCAGCTTAAAATCATTTCCCTGGGGAGATCTCCCCCACCCGATCTGAAGTCCCCACCTGTCGCTATCCCCGCAGTCCTTGTTCTTTTCCTTCAAAGCATTTATTACAATGTGTAATTATACATCCATTCGACTGTGCCGACAGGCTGTCTCCAGCCTTAACCAGCAGTTTGTTTTGTCCATCTTGGTGTCCCGTGTGTCTAGCAAGGCACCTGACCCACAGGAGAGTACAGGATAGGTTTGTTGAAGACATGAAGGAAGAGATACTAGGTTGACACTGTCCGATGGACTGGTGTCATCCAATCCTAAGTTCCCATAGAAGAGTGACTGCATTTTGTTTGATCTAGAGACCACACTGAAATATCATCTTCTGGAAGATCATGAGGCAAGAATGAAGATCCAGGGGCGCCTGGGTGGCACAGCGGTTAAGCATCTGCCTTCGGCTCAGGGCGTGATCCCGGCGTTATGGGATCGAGCCCCACATCAGGCTCCTCCGCTATGAGTCTGCTTCTTCCTCTCCCACTCCCCCTGCTTGTGTTCCCTCTCTCGCTGGCTGTCTCTATCTGTGTTAAATAAATAAATAAAATCTTTAAAAAAAAAAAAAAAGAATGAAGATCCAAATTCAAAAACCTGAATTTAGCCCTACCCTATCTACTCATCTTAGCTTTATCGAGAATATGACAGAGTAAGATCTGCTCGCAGAGACTTTGCTGTAGGTGTATGCCTGAAGTACCTGGAGAAAAATTCAGAATATTCATTTAATGTGTTCATTTAGTTTAATCACTTAAATGTGTTCAAATGTCAGAATGATGGGGAAGCCATAAGTAACCTCAGGAACCACCCATGAGAGTTGGGGCAGATGAAGACTTCATAAGGAACTGGACCTTCAAGGAATTAAGGTTGGCAGGAGGAAGTTATCACATTCAGGGTCAGAGACAGCAGATGTGCGAAGGAGGAGGTAAAGACGAAGCCGGCTGAGGAGCAGACACAAGAGCTGCGGGCCACACTTTTCAATCAGAGTCAGGCAGAGAGAGCAGTTTCACAAGGAAGACCATCAAGTGTTTGGTTTTGATACGTAACACTATCAGGAGTAAACAGCAACAGAATATCTTTGTGCTTTCAAACACCAGTTGAAACATTCAAATGTACCACAACTTTCTTGGCCAAGAATAGTTCTTATATTTTAACTCAAAGAGGAAAACGTCAATGTTCCAATTAAAGGTATAAGAGCTCAAGAAAGAGAGATGGACAACCCCGCGGAGAAATGCAGGGAGGAGAAGGAGACATAGGCAGCGGAGTAAAGGGGCTCCAAAAATGGGATCAAGAAAAGGGCACATGGAGGAATGCCAATCAGAGGACACCACGTGAGGACAGACTGTGCACAGCCCCCGCCCCCCAAAACAGGGCAGCACCCAAATCCTTTACAAAGTAGCTTCAGCCTTCGCAGACAGATAACAGTTCGCAAAACAATGTCCAGGTAGTAAATACATTAACTCATGCCTAGAAAACATGGTTGTCTCTTTCTGGTTTATGAACACTCGGGGAATATGGAAGAGAAACGTCTGTCTCTTCCTCCAAGTCAGTATGAATTAATGTTGTTTAAGCACACCTTTTCAAAGGGCTTTTATTCTCACCACTTCTTTTATTGCATCTTTTCTCCCAGGCACGTTTGTCTTTGGAACATTGCTTTGGGGAGCGTACAAGTCAGCAATATCCCGTTCTATTTTGAGCTCAGGGAGGAGCGCATGTAATACAAGTAGGAACAGGGAAAAAGAAAATAAACGAAACGTCTCTGCAGCGTATTTAGGTGCACTCCGTGCCGCATCTTAAATTAACCTGTAATTACGCTACAACCCCCATTCTCAAGAAATTCACCTGAAGGAGTAAAGAGGCACCAGCGCTTACGGTATACACATGGCTAGAAGTCTTGCTCTGGGCCGTGGACTTACATGCTTCTTTACTAAGGCGATTTTAACCGAAGTATAATGAAACAGAAAAATGGCTTATTTGATGTAGAAGAGGAGATGGTACTACTATTCTATGGCTTATATAGGAATTAACTATTTGAAGCCATAACTTGAAGCCATAATTATCCAGTGCTTTAAGCAAAACACATGCTTAAAAAAAATTTTATTTATTTATGAGAGAGAGAGAGAGATCTTGTGAGTGGGGGGAGGGGCAGCAGGAGAAGCATACTCCCTGCTGAGCCAGGGAGCCTGAGGTGGGGCTCGATCCCAGGACTCTGGGATCATGACCTGAGCCGAAGGCAAGATGCTTAACCCACTGAGCCACCCAGGCGCCCCAAACATGTGATTTTTCTTAAATGAAGCAGACAACCAAGATCTTGGGAATTCCTCACTCATAGTCCCCATCTCCTCGAGCCATAAAGACCTCATACGGGTGAAGAGATGTATACTGGCCTCCCCAGACAAAGAAGTACCTTTCCAGCTAAGATATTAATACTTGCTGCTTGGGCTTATTTTCTTCTTTGCGGTTCTTATTTCACTCTTTATTTGAATAATGATTTGTGTAAACCTCAGAAAGTCTCCTAGCCCGTGCTGAAACCTCAAGCACTGTGCTTCCTCCGCAGGCCACTGCTGTCTGCACCATCTGCTTGCCAGGGGCTAATGCTGGGGAGAGGGCTCCAGAACGTGTCAGAAGCTGCACAAAGGAAAGGGGTCAATGTCACAGTCATCAGGAACTATCTAGCTTCACTAATTAAAACCTTTAATCAAAACAAAATGTTGATTAGTCACACAACTTGCCTAACATACCAGAAAAGCCAAATACCACTGGAAAAGAACGAGTCCGATGTGAGGGAAAATGAGGTTAATGGAATGAGTTCAAGCCAAACGCAAGGATGTCACCAGCGTTCCCGCAGAAACAGAGGGAGCTGAGCACTTGCTTCACAGCTGAGCATTACAGCCATGGCCCATTTTCAGGAAGGAGCAGGAGTCTGGGGATCCAGGGCTTCCAACATAAAATTACAACCTAGCACTCTAGAGTTCATTCACTAAGGTCAACACGCACGGATAACACTGTTCTGTTGAGAGGGTCAAATAACATCGGGAACATGAAACCTCCGAAGGAGGACGGGAAGGAAGGTGGTGTGGACCCCAACAAACAAGTAAGGCTGGGGCTATGTGTGCGTTTGTGCATTTCTGTATCGTGTAAGTAACCCAGGTCAGAGTTCCCCTTCTCTAAGTGAATTCCCCATCAAGCCAAAAGAAACAAACAAAATAATCCCTGCTATGTGTTCTCAGAGCCTAAAGTAATGAACCAAAACCAGCTAAAAGGAAATAAACTCTGTTCTGGGAAGTGACGGCCCCTCTGACTTTGAGAGCACCGCCAACAATGACCTCAGGCAGAACAGAGATCAAACCATCAGTTTCCCCTCTGGAATTCCCTTCTGGAATTGTCTGGAACCAGATAAGACCTTTGAAAACAACTGCCAACTGTTCAGGGGTTCGACTTTTCCGAAGGGGGGTATCCTAGGCCGCTTAGCCCCAGCACCTCAGTAAAGGCTGATGCTTGGGCAATGTCCCCAGTTATGCTCTGGGGGCACCCCAGGACAGTTTCCCAAGACAGTCGGCAGCTGGGAGCTCTCTGAGGGAACCCAGCGCAGAATATCTTTACCAAAGAAGTTGTGAAGGGGAAATCTGGTCGTCAGCTGGGACACAGGTCTTAGATAAAGGTTACTTACGGAGAACCGGCATAAAGAAAGGGAATTATAATGTGACCCGGAACAGGAGACAAAGAAGGGAGCCACCTGCCATTAACTGGCTGATCAAAAATGAGAAAAATCGAGTGTCCACCTAATTCCCAATTTCAGGTCTTGTGGGATGGAGACTTTTTTTTTTGTTTTGATGACCACCAGGTGAAATAAATTACTAAAAGTCTCCTTTATTTTGTTTGCCTAGAGTCATTCCATTTAACACGTGACTTTAGTTTTCTACACCTTATCACTGTTTTATTTCTCTCCCCCTCAATAAACTAACACAAAATGCTGTCAAACACACAACTTTTTAATTAAAATGACTTCTTTTGAGACAGTTACTTCATTTTGATTCACAAAACATAGAATTGACAGGTTAAAGCACAGAACTGTGGAAATTCAGAATCGGGAGGCACGCTATAGGTCAGGAGTAACAGTGCAGACTGTAGGTTTTACAGCCATGGCATCAGACAGAGTCACACAGAGGGAAAGCTCTAGGCAGCACCCTGTGATTTTATCCTCTGACTCTCAGAAGCATACAAACGTAAGCAAAGCCAAAAACGTAGGTCAGGTACTTACTGATTCCTTGGAAGAGCTCTTCGATATTAATAGCATTTTTTGCACTTGTTTCAACCACCACAGCACCTATGGATTCAGCATAGTCCTTAGCATCCTTCAAGGGAACTTCCCTGGAAAAGAGGTCACACCCAGACAGAAATGAATGCTCATTTGTACCCTATAAATAACCCAACACACCAAACAGAGAGCTCATGTGGAAACAGCTCCTTTATCTAAGTCCTGTAGAAGAACCACTCAATCGCTCGGCAAGTACTGAAAACTAGTATGGGTGAAAATGTTTAAAGTTTAAAACCTGGTCTCTGGCGTCCATGGAATTAGGATCCCCACATGTAAAACGCTGTACCCGGCCCCACAGAAGGTAAGAACTCCAGAACATTAGGGAAACTCTTTAGGAAGATGGCAGCACACATTTCAGCTTTCAGAGTTAGGGTTGATTTCAATCTTTTCCCATAAATAATGACTCACAGTTTTTTAAAAATTGTGTGTATGTGCATGTACACACGTGTGCACAGTCCTGCACACACACATGCTCTTGTAGAACTTTCTACATATTGTCTTTTACAAATCAGAGAGAATATGTGATGGGATGTGAATGTCTGGAAATGAACATGGTTATAACTACAATGGCTGCGATGCAATAGGACAGAGCCAGACTTTCGCCTGTAAAAGGTTCTTCCTGCAAAGATTGATAGGACATGAACTCTATTTAAATGAATAATCTAGAAAGACATTTATTGACCTATTTTTAATGTGAAGATGCTGTGGTGGATCCGAAGATTGAAAAAACACACAGTTCCTGTTGCCCAGAAGTTTAGTCATTTATTCAATAAATATTTATTGAGCAGCTATTATATGCCAGTCTCTCTTGTAGGTGCTAGAGAAAACAGTAATTCCTGCCTTCTGGAACCAATAATTGAGAGTGAACACAAACATCCGTGGTTACTCTAACCCACAACAACTTTGTAACATCTGCAATACGTGAATAATAAAGGTGCAATAAAGCACTTCAGAATGATAGGAAGTACAGAAGCACCAAAAGTACAGAAGTACAGGAAGTGTACAGAGTACAGGAAGTATATAGAAGTACAGGAAGTACAGAAGTACAGGAAGTGTACAGAGTACAGGAAGTATATAGAAGTACAGGAAGTACAGAAGTACAGGAAGTGTACAGAGTACAGGAAGTATATAGAAGTACAGGAAGTACAGAAGTACAAGTGGTGTACAGAAGTCCAGGAAGTACACAGAAGTACAGGAAGTGACGCACTTTGATCAACAGAACCTGAGAAGGTGAGTGGAGTGTGGCCATGAAGCGGGGAGAACATGAATGACAATTTATGATGCCACAGCCTGAGAAAGGCCCCATGGCAGGGGAGTATCCTCATCCTCAGATACTGTTCAAAGTCAGTTCTGCACCCAGCACGGCCTTGGGTGTAAGGGTGGATTTACAAGTGAAGGATATGGTGTCAGAATGGAGAGAAGGTCAGAAGGACTGGAGCTGAGGGGGAAGGGGTGGCCAGCAGGAATCCTGGCAGATGGGCCGGAAGACACCCCCCCGCGCCTATCTCATGGCCAGTGGCCACTGAACAACAGGAGGGCAACGGGGTCAGCCCCGCATTCTGGGGGAAAACAGTACACCAAATAGACAGGAGTGGGGAGTGAGGGGAAGAATTTGGAAGCCCCTCTAATGTTGTGGGCAAGGAGAATACAACGCTAGACTAGACAGATGGGTACAGGAAAAGATAGGCGGACAGAAAATCAAAACTGGGAGCGGGGTGAAGAGACTGTAACCCTCTCCCACCTCATTCCCCTTCCTCCACCCCTCCAAACGCCTCCTCAAAGGCTGTTACGGGTCTGTAAAGTTACTGGGGAAATTCGTCCTTGGCATTTAAATTTGTTATGGACCCCAAATCAAATGAGAGGAGGACTTTTCAGGTGCTAGCTGGAAAAAGGGCTCAAGGAGAGTCTGCCGTAGAAAAGGCAGCGGCCCCAGGGTTCCAAACCAGAGAAAAGCAGCCTCCTGAGACGTGCCAGCTTGAATCGTACCGCCATAATCTTTCTTACCAAAGACCCACTGGGAAACCTGCCCTCACTACTGTTCCCAACAGACAAGCCCCAGGCCTTTCACAAAGATTGAAGGGGAAAAAAAGGAAACTTGAGTTTTTTGGTGACAATGAATTTTACATTTGAAACATCCCAGAAAAGGGCTCTTCTACGTTCAGTTTGGCATGTTACCCTACTTTTCATTTCTTCCCGGCAGTCTTTATCAAAGCATAAATAGAAGGGTGGGGCTCATCTCTACCCAAATGCATTCAGGTAAACAGGCTGTGCCCTGCTAATCTCCACCTGGGGGTAGGGGAGATTCTGGCCATCAAAGAAGCCTTGGAGACCCCTCACGGGAGAGCAGATTACAGTCACATGCTTGCCTAGCCTGCCTCTCCTCAGTCCCTTTGTGAGGCAAAGAGGAGTAGAATAGGTTTTGCCAAGATTAAGGCAAGAACAAAGTCACTTGCCATAGAATCCAAAATATCCATCGTGAGCACAGCAGTGAGCCCGGGCGGACCAATCATCTCACAGTCTACGCGCTGGACCCTGAAATGGACAGCTAAGAAAAGTGTGTCCTCACACTGCTTCCATGTTTAGAAATGGTCTCATGAAATAAATGATTTTCCCAAAATGACACAGTGAATCAGGAGTGGAGGCAGGGTCTACCCTAAGACCCTCTGGCTCTGCCCACTTTGCTCCCATCAGGCCTTGACAACATTACCGCCCAACTGGCACCCACATTCCAAAGGCCATTCTTTCCATTTTTATAGACAGAGAATATGTGGGGTTCAAAAGATTCTCAAACCGTGATACACCAGAGTCAGGGGCGGAGGCAAGGGAAGGGCATATCCCACCCTCCTGAAGAACAGGTGCGCACTCGGTCTGGAGGGCCCGTGAAAGTCCCTCTCACAACGAACTGAAATCAGAAGGACCAACCACACTTGGGTCTGTCAAAATAAGTTTCCTCTACTGTGGTATAACAAGAAATACGTATTTGCTCTTTCTCCATGCTTCCTGGCACAGAGTTCCTGAAACCACGAAGTTTCTTAAGTGATAGGCGTGTCCTCTGTTGTTTATAAAGAGCTCCATGATGCCATACCTGAGTTTCTCACAGGTAGGGGCCCCTGGCGAGATCAGAGGGGGCTGGCTGCCAGAGGACCCAACCCCGTGATTAGAGGGTTGAAACTTTAAGCCCCCCTCCAACCCCAGGGATGGGAGAACTGGAGATTTACTCAGTCGTGACTAAGTAACGAAACTTCAGTGAAAACTTTTGAACACAAGGCTTGGACAGGTTTGAGTTGGTTAACATGTCCAGGCGCTGGGATGGCGGCAACCCAAACCTTGCTCTACGAATCTCTTCCCTTTGCTTGGTCCTGAATTGTATTCTTTAGAGGAAAACTGTAATCATAAGTCTAGTGCTTTCCTGAGTTCACAGAACTCAGAATGTTCTAGTGAATTACTGAACCTGCGGTGCAGGGAACATAGGAACCCCCAAACTGGGCAAAAGTGAGGTTAACTTGGGGATACCCAAGACCTGCATCTGGCATCTGAAGTGGAGGGAGGGGCAGTCTTGTAGGACTGAGTCCTTCATTTGTGGGATCTGTGCTAACTCCAGGTAGTTACTGTTGGAATTGAATTGAATGGCAGGACACCCAGCTGGCACCGGCAAGTTGTTGTTGGAACAAACAGGTACAACTACAGTCTGAAAAAAGAGCCTTAAGAAGGTGAGAATTTCCTTCCTTGGAGCCTCTTGCAGGTAAAATAGAAACCACTGGGAACGCCTCCAGCCTCATTTCAGGAGAGGCCCATGGCACGCCCCACACGGCTGGAAGGCTGCCATCACTGGTCTTCTGTAATTATGATTACATGACACGGTGGCATCTAGTGGCTTTCGTTCACTTTTTTCAACACATATTTATCAGGTGTCTGCCATATGCTGGGCATTGTGCTCGGCACTGGAACAGGTAGATTGAAACTAATTTTCCCAAGCCAGAGTATAAACACAGCTTGTCAATTTTGATGGGAAAGACTGTTTTTCGACTTTCTAAACCAACCTATGTACAGAATTCAGGACTCCCAGGAATCACCCAGAATAGTTACTGCCAGAGGCGCCTGGGTAACTCAGTTGGTTGAGCGTCTGCCTTTGGCTCAGGTCATGATCCCAGGGTCCTGGGATCAAGCCCCGAGTCGGGCTCCCTACTCAGCAAGGAGTCTGGTTCTCCCTCTCCCTCTGCCCCAAACCCTACTCGTTCTCTCTCTGTCTCAAATAAATAATATCTTAAAAAAAAAAAAAAGTTACTGCCAACCAGCCAGGAGGTGTAGTCTGGGAGTCCTTCGACCTCGGTGCCCCTCCCACCATGGCTCTTTCAGCCTCTGTCAGGAGCTGATGGTGTTCTGCCGACCTTATATATCAGCATCACCGAGGGTTTCTTTCTTAACTATCTGACATCCTACTCCCACCGGAAAGCAGCCACACGCAGGCCCAGGGGTCAGGATAGAGATTAGATGCAGATCCAACGGGAGACACGAAGGGCAGAGAAAGTGGGAAAGCTGGAGATCGGGGGAGGCTACCATCCACTTATCAGGAAAACACTAAATTCAAGGGATCATCAGAAGAGACCAGCGTCAGGGTCAGGACCAAGAGCAGAGAGATGGGGAGAGAGAGCAATATGGGTCAGGCTTAGAGGGTGGAAACACATGAAAGAGGGGTCTCCTTCTAACTCAGGTCTGATGTTAATCAGCTCATACTTTAGCGTGGCCCACACAGCAGCCTGGTCCGTCACGTGTCTTGGACCCGGGCAGAGGCCTGAGCAGGCCACGGTACCCGGAGGCTCTCTGTGGGGGAGGGAGGTCAGGAAACAGCATTCTTGTGGGCTCCAAGAGTTTTCAACAGGCTGCACTGCCCAACAGGGGTCCTTGTTTTGTTATTCATGAGGTAACCTGGCAACGTGGCAGCTGACATTCTAATTTCAGAGGTACTTAATTCTCCATGATTCTCCCCCATGGATGGGAGAGGAAGAGGAGGGCAGGTACCCCAAGAAGGAGTTCCTGAAGCCCTACCTGAGAGGGAGGGGGGATTCAAAGCAGCAGGCTAAAGGTAGAGTGATGCTCTGTCCCCTCTTGGGGTTCATCGGGAAGGTGCAGTTCCATGGGTTCCTCGTGGAAGTCAGTGGATACAGGTGACTCCCACAGTGCCTCCCCCGCCCCAGGTCTTATGTCCCTCATTCTACCAGATAGCGTGAATGCTTTATAACAATTCTACATGTTAAGACATTTGATATTATAAAGTGCTCAAAACAATACCCAGCACATAGTCAGTGCTGTATCAGTGTTTCTTTACTCAGTCGTCACAAAGCTATATTGGCAAAGATGGTGGCATGGCACTATTTTCTTTTCCACCAAAAAGATTGTATATGATGCAGATGGAGGAAACAAGTAAACAGGAGGCTTAAGCTAACTACTTCAGAGCTTGAAGGTCCTTCACAGGTTTATGTGACTCAACTCCTTCATTTTATGGCCCAAGAAGGCTTGCAGGCCAATCATCACAGTTCCACCGAAGAATGGGCAAATATAGACTACACAGCCAACTCATTAAAAACATTTATTTTGATAAATTACCCCAAGATTAAATTGCATCATATCTTGAAGTCCTTTCCCCATGAAAAAATCTGACATTAATTCTGAGTCACCTGTATTGAAAGATAGTAACTTTTCAGGAACCATGAATATTTCTTATTCTGTGACATTTTGTGCATGTTCTCTAGCTACTTTGCTTTGGATGGTTTCGATTTTTTGTCTTATTTATTTGTAAGTGCTCTTTGCATATTAAGAAGCCTAGTCCTTTGTAATTTATTTTCCATATTTCTTCAGCTTATCTTTTATGTTTAGATCTTTGCCACACAGAAGCTTTTATGTAGTCAGGCTTATCGATTATTTTCCTCTATGGTTTCTGAGTTTTATATCATGATTAAACAGTTCATTCTAATTCCAAGGTTATTTTTAACAGTAGTCTGCTTTCTCTAACTTTTATGGTTTTGTTATTTTACATTTAAGTCCTTGTCCCATTTTGAATTTATTTTTTTTCATTTTCCCCATGACTACCTAATTATCCTAAGACCATTTGTTGAATTATCCCTTTTTATGCCTACTTAAATATCATCTTTATCATATACTAAATCTCTGTATGTATTTCACCCTGTTTCTTGATTCTCTAGTCTGTTCACTGTCTTTTTGTGCAGTTCTGTGACAATGTTATATTGTTTTACTACTGAATCATTAAAATAGATATCAATATCTATTGGGATTAGTCCCTCCAATACTACTTTTCTGTTTATTTTTCCTTTTTTTAAAAGATTTATTTATTTTAGAGAGCGAGAACAGGGGGAGGGGCTGAGGGAAAGGTAGAGAGAGAATCCCAAGCAGACTCTGTGCAGAGTGCAGAGCCTGACGCAGGGCTCGATCTCACGACCCTGAGATCATGACCTCAGCTGAAACCAAGAGTCGGACACTCAACTGACTGAGCCACCCAGGCGCCCCTCTGCTTATTTTTCTAGATGAATTTTAGGATCATTTTGTAAAACCTCTTTTTAAATGTTGTTTTGGTACTTTGAGTGGAATCTCCGTGAATTCATGGTTTAATTCAGAGCAAACTGACATTTTTACAATACTGAGTTTTCCTACCCAGGGAAAAAGTACACACGTTAATTTATTTAAATTTTTGTCCTACCATAAATTGTAAGTTTTATCTATATAGCTCTTGCTCGTTTTTTGCTAAATTCATTCCTAGGATTTAAAATATTTCAAAACTTTAAAAACTAGACACACACACACACACCAAAAAAGTTTATTTCTAGTATTTGAAGTTTGTATTGCTATTACAAATAGAGTTTTAACGTCATCTTGATTTTCTAATGGTTATTATTTGTAGATAGGTGAAGAATAATTATGCAGTAGACAACCTTGGTTTTCCTAAGCCTGCTAGCAATTAAAAAAACTTCCCATGAAAATGAGGATCACATGATTCATATATCAGATTGGCCACAATGGAAAAGTTTAATATCTGCAGTGCTCGAGCACAGAGAGAGAGCGATACTCTGCACTGTTGGTAGGACGACCATGTATTCCAAAGAGCTCAAGGACGGTTAAATGCAGAAAAACCACACCCTCTAAGAAGTTTCCAGAACTTAAACACATTCAGTCGAAAGAAAGAAAAAAACCACACAACTTGATGCTGAAGACAAGGACAAACGTCCAAGATTCCTGTAGTCCATCGCAGAGCAGTCACAATACAGCCTTCTCCAGATGACCCATGAATCTCTCAGGGCCTCACTTCTCAGGTGTGTTCTACAGACCACCATCCCAGTGATGACTCTGGACTCATTAGAAATAAAGATCCCTGTGCCTCAGACCCACTGAACCAGAAGGTCCATTGGGCAAGCCCCAGAAATAGGCATTTGGGCAACCTCCCAACAGCTTCTTACGCATTCTATAGCTTGAGAATAACCCTGTAAAATATTAAGTTTGGTATTTCCACAGTCTACCAAATTCATAATCTGATGCTATGAAGTCATAAGTTTGGAAATCTATATTAAGATGACTGTACCTAGACATATAATCAAATATATGTGTCTCAGGCACTATTTTACAAGTGATAAAATAAAAGAAGAGTGGCCCCATGAGCTCTTCCCAAAAGAAGCTTTCTGGTGGTTTGGGTGTGTTCCAGAATGTGCATTATATTTCTAAACTACCATAACAGCAATAACCAAGCATTTCATACTCTGCCAAACTCCTAGGATAAAGGAGTTAACATTTCACTTAAGAAGTTTTGTCCTATTGGGGCACCTGGGTGGCTCAGTCAGTTAAGCGTCTGCCTTTGGCTGAGGTCCTGGGATCAAGCCCCGCATTGGGAGGGAGGGGGAGGTCCCTGGTCAGCAGGGAGCCTGCTTCTCCCTCTCCCTGTGCTCCTCCCCCCACTCGTGCTCGCTTGTGTTCTCTCTCTTAAATAAATAAGTAAAATCTTAAAACACACACACACACACACACACACACAAATTTTGCCCTATCCTGCTCCTCTCTCCCCCAACCACAGCCCCCTTCCAAGGTCAAGCTTAAAAGACCAACTAAGCAGGCCACCAGTAAGTAGCAAGGCAACAGTAGGCAGGACACGGTTGTTCAATGTCTGGTGGAATCCTTTTTTGTCAAAACCATCCCACATGTTTAAGGTATTCTTGCCAAAAGCAGTAGAAATCATTCACAACATTCCGTCAGAATCCAGCGGAGGAGGGCTGCTGTCTGCAAAGGCTGCCGTGTGCCATGGAATGGTCTCAGTGCTCCCCACTCCCTCAAGCAGCCACTGAATGAATAAGCAGGGCAGGTTGTGTCACATTAGCTCACATTTTCTCTTCACTATGCGAGCTATTTGTATACCGCACCAATGAGGCAACCATTTTAGCAATAATGAAAGCAGCAAACTTTAAAATGTTTTTAAAATGCTCATTCTTTTAGACAACCAGATTGGTTTTCCCTGTGAGGTGGAACTAAAACCAAACTGAACTAACTTTTCTTTAAAAACGAAGAATTACCACCTGTGCAGCAAAGACCTGATGGGACAATAACACTTTACAATGAAATAAGTGCTTACAGTTAAAGCCCTCGACATGTGTGCCCTGGGAAGCGTTTCTGTTCCCATGGGACCTTGCTTACTTATTCATGTGTGTCCATAACTGCTATTCACCTGGGGCCAAATTCCTGGTGTCAAGTTCAAACAAGCAGTGTCGGGTTCTCGCCACAGACTTAAATGGATTGTCTCTCATGGAAAATGTCAGACTTTGAACCGAATGAGAACTGAGCAGGAAACGCAGGTTCTCTAGGGAGACTCGGCCATTCCTTTGCATCTTCATATCCCTTTCTCCAGACAGAAATTGAGGCTAGTCCTGAGGAGGCCAGAGAGATCCACGGGAAAGAGCCATTAGCTCCAAACCCCTGAGCAGAAGCTGCTCAGCTGCCATCGTCCCTCCGTAGTTTGGAAATAATTCTCCCTCATGCGTCCTGTTTGCACTTTTATGCGATGTAACACAGCACGATGGTCAAGAACACTGGCTCCGGGACAGACTGTCAGGTGTAAAGCTGGGCCCTACACCCTCTTAGCTGCAGGATCCGAGACAAGCACCTTAGCCTCTGTGCCTCAGTTTCCTTATCAACAAGGCAGGAGAAGGAGAGAGACTCATTTGCAGGATTGTGAAGATTAACGTGAGCTACTTATAATAGCTTATGGCACATAGTGAGAATTCAATTCCTGCTAGCAGTGATGATGGTGATGATGCGCTTGTTTTCCGTCTACTGCCTAAGTGAACGGGATACACACAGGAGTAAATGTTGTGCCATTTGAAAGAAATCACTGAGATGGCTATAAAAATTCATAACGGAAGCGGTGTTTTGAAACTCTGAAAATCTGGGCAGCATGTAAAGTGAAAGGAAAAAGATTATTGTATCCTCTGGGATGCCTGGCTGGCTCAGTGAGTAGAGCACGTGACTCTTGATCTCGGGGCGGTGAGTTTGAGCCCCATGTTGGGTGTGGAGATTCCTTAATAATAAAATCTTAAAAAAAAAGATCATTGTATCTTCTAAGAAAATCTCCAGGAACAAAAAGCTTACCACTCTGCTTTAGAATACATCTGTTGATGACTTTAGAAAGCATCCTTCCTCTGACGCCTAACGAAGGTTAGAATGAACTGTGTGCTTCTGAATTAGAGTCCAGAGGCATCAATATGAACTTATGTTTATTTTACTATAGATGTAGACAGATAGATATAGAAATAATTATAGTTGACTTTGGTGGGGTTTTTTTTTTTATTTTTTTGAAGATTTTATTTTATTTATTTGACAGGGAGAGAAACAGCCAGTGAGAGAGGGAACACAGGCAGGGGGAGTGGGAGAGGAAGAAGCAGGCTCCCAGCAGAGGAGCCTGATGTGGGGCTCAATCCCAGGACTCTGGGATCACGCCCTGAGCTGAAGGCAGATGCTTAACGACTGAGCCACCCAGGCGCCCCTATAGTTGACTTTTGAACAACAGTTTGAGGTGCCCGGGTCCACTTAAACGTAGATTTTTGGATAAATACAGTATAATATTTATAAATGTACTTTCTCTTATGATTTCCTTAATAATAAAGCTTGCTTTATTATAAGAATACAGTATATAGTACACATGCCATAAAATATGTGCTAATCACCTGCTTCTATTATCAATAAGGCTTCAGGTTAACAGTAGGCTATTAGTAGTTACATTCTTGGAAAGTCAAAGTTATACCCAGATTTTTGGTTGAATGGGTGGGCGGTCAGTGCCCCTGACCCCCATGTTGCTCAAGGGTCAACTGACAGATAAGCATATACAATCAAGTGAGTATACAAACATGCATTTCCTCGCTCCACTCACTCAAAGGTCCTAGAACCAATGATAGCCCTGTGGCAATAAGCCAATACAGCCCATGTTTTGGTTCTTAAATACCATTCTTCAATAAAAGGAACCAGAGCTCCTTGGAGAAATGGTTGATTTTAGAGCTGTAGCCTAAAATATGCAGGATGAGTCTGTAACATCTTGGTACGCCAGAACGTAAGCAAGTGCTCAAAAACCAAAATGATAAGCATATGTTAAAGGGACACAGGAGCCAAAAGAAAGAGCTCCCAGTGGCTCAAAACACACATTTGAGCAACAGATGAAATAACACAGCGCCGCATTAAAACCTAAAGCATAAAATAAATATCTATGAGTCCATGCTGATGTAAATAAATGACTAATAAGATAGTGAAGCGGGTAGAATTGACAAATTTCACCTGCAGAAGAATTCCAAATAATGTATGTAGATTTTCCTTTCTCACTCTCTTTTTTAAGATTTTATTTATTTATTTGTCAGAGAGAGAGAGACAGAGCGAGAGCACAAGCAGGGGGAGCGGCAGGCAGAGGGAGAAGCAGACTCCCCGCTGAGCAAGGAGTCCAACGGAGGACTCGATCCCAGAATCCCGGGATCATAACCTGAGCCAAAGGCAGACGCTTAACAAACTGAGCCACCCAGGCCTCCCTAGATATTCCTTTCTCAAGGAGGGGGAGCATAATCCCTACTCCTTGAGTGTGAGCTCAGACTTCCTTCTAAGAGTGCAGTAGGGAAAGTAGGGGGAGGTAAGTTTACAGTGCAGAAACCTGACAAACACTATCTCAGCTGGGTAACCAAGGTCAGCATCACCAGTGGTAAGTGGTAAGCAATGAAAATAGCACTTTACCACTGTGGTCGTCCTCCCCCAAACCCATAACCCCAGTCTAATCATGAGAACAACGTCAGACAAACCCTAATTGAGAGATATTCTCCAAAATACCTGACCAGGACTCCGCAACACTATCAAGGTCATCAGAAAAATAGAAAGTTTGAGAAACTGTCACAGCCCCAAGGAGCCCAGAGAGACATGACAGCTAAATGTATTATGATATTCTGGATGAGATCTTAGAACCAAAAACAAAAGGACATTAGGGAAAAACTAATGAAATCTGAGTAAAGCATGAACTTTAGTTAATAATGAAGTATCAATATCAGCTCCTTAGTTGTGACAAATGTCCTACTGTAATATAAGATGCTAATAATAGGGGGAACCTGGGGTGCCTGGGTGGCACAGTAGTTTGGGCATCTGACTCTTGGCTTCAGTTCAGATTGTGTCTTGGGGTCGTGGGATCAAGCCCCTTGTCGGGCTCCATGCTCAGCAACGGGTCTGCTTGGCACACTCTCCCCCTCTCTCTCTGCCCCTCCCACCTCTAAAATAAATAAATCTTGAAAAAAATAAGGGGAACTGGGTGTGGGATGTATGGGAACTCTCTGCACTATGTTTTCAAGTTTTCTATAAATGCAAAACTATTCTAAAACAAAAAGTTTACTTAAATATTTTTTTTAATTAGCCATAAAAATAAGCACACACATACCCAACAACACATTACCACATGTAGACTTAGGCCCTAACACCCCCCTAACTGCCACCACACTACAACATATCCACTTTCAAACCATACGCTCTCATGATATCGTCTCTGGGGCCAACGACTAATATTGGTTAAAGTGATTACAGACCATTTATCAAACTTCTGATAAAGCTATAAGAGTTCAGTCAGCTAGTATTGGTACAGAGATGGATAAATAGGCCAATGGAATAGAATAAAGAGCCCCGTTCGTACAGGACACGTCACATATGAATGAGATGGTACGCACATCAGTGGGGAAAGTATGGACTTCACAACTAACGCAGCTAACCAACTGGAGGGCTATCTGGGAAAACTTAGGCAGCCTATATAAAAATCAATTTTAAGTGATTTAAAGACAGATAGGGACATAAAACAGATAGGGACACAATTTAAGTGATTTAAAGACAGATAGGGACATAAAACTGTAAAAAGACAATCCATGTAGGAATATCTTCATAATCTCAGGGGTGTGGAAAGATTTCTTAAATAAGGCTCTTTCGCCAGCCAAGAAAATAAATAAATAAACACCCAAAATGCAAAGGAAAAACATCGATAAATTCTATTACATAGGAATTAAGGATTTTTTTGCATTCTGAAAATGCAAAGACAAAATAAAGAGCACGAAGCTAAAACATAAAACATAAATTTGAAGAAAATATTTCAACACATACATATGTTTAGGGAATAGCATCCAATATATATATTTTAAATACTATATATATATTAATATCCAATATACAATATATACATATTGTATTTTACTATATATATATATATAGTATTTTTTTAAGATTTTATTTATTTGACAGAGATAGAGACAGCCAGCGAGAGAGGGAACACAAGCAGGGGGAGTGGGAGAGGAAGAAGCAGGCTCCCAGCAGAGGAGCCTGATGTGGGGCTCGATCCCATAACGCCAGGATCACGCCCTGAGTCGAAGGCAGACACCCAACCGCTGTGCCACCCAGGCGCCCCTATATATTGTATTTTAAAATCCTTTAACTAAACAAGATTAGGGTAAACAACCCAACAGAAAAAGTGGCAAAGACTTGAACAGGCTCTTCACATAAGAGGAAACTTAAGGAGCCACTATACATGTAGGAAGATGCCAACCTTTCTCGGTAACTGGGGAAATGTGAATGGAAATGACCCTCGGATGTCAGTCCACACCCTCACATCTTCTGGTACTAAGACCGGCAAGGCTGCAGAGCAACAGGAGGTCCCACACACCACTGGTGTCCACTGGGGAAAGCACCGGCATCACCTAGGAGAACTGAGTGTGTGCTCACCCTGCAGCTCAGCCAGTAGACTCCTACCCACTGGAATCGACCGAAATGCGTGCACACGGCACTGCAAGATGTATGAGAACATCTAAGAAGCCACAGTCCCAGTAACACCACAGCAGAAATAAGTCAAATATCCCTCAACTATAGGACGGGTGAACTGTCACGCTGGTAAACTAGAATAGTATACAGCAATGAAAACGTACAAAATCCAGCTGACATTCACTGGGATGACCCCCCCAGGCATAAGTGCAAGAGACAAGTCGTCACATAGCAGGTACAGTGATATTCCATTTAAAATAAAGTTCAAAAACTGGCAAACCTAAATCTATTATTGGGAAATGCGAACATGGGTAGTAAAGCATAGAAGAAACAAAGAAACGATTGTCCCAGAAGTCAGGGTTACTTCTGGGGCTAGGGGAGGGGACACGGTTGGGGAGGAAGGCTTACTCATAGTTACATGGCTGTTCATTTTATTCTTTACAATTTCCATGATTCTTTAAAGTATACATCAATGTTTTATATATTCTTCATTAAGAATATTTTACGAGTGAAAAAGGGAAAAATTCCAGCTGTCGTCACTGGGCTCTCTCCCAGAGCTCAGCCTTCAGTTCCTTCCCTCCTGCGTCCACACCAGCGTCAGAGGCAGCAGGCTCAGCCTCCTGCAGAGCCTCAGAAGGAGGTATGAACAAGGAAAAGCGCACTCAGAGCACAAAATGCACATTCAACAGCACAGACCACTCAACTCACGTAAAGAAAACATTATGTGCATTTTAATACTGGCCATGATAGTTCCAGACTTTTTGGTGGCTTTTGATGTTCATTGGCTTTGTGCTTTAGTATTTGGAATAAGTCGGATTTTTAAGATCCAGCATCTCAAGTTCTGTTACGTGGTTTGTATAATTTTAAACAAACTCCTACACTCATCTTTGGCCCACCATCAAGACTGGAGTGAGTTTTGGAGGCTTGTGTAAGAAATAAAAGCAATGTATGTATAATATTTATTTCCAGATATATTTTTATCTGCTAAAGTCCTCAGGTTTATCCAAAAATTTGAAACAACCAATGCCTGGTGATTGCAGAAGTGGTTGTTGTACTTGTGGGAAAGCTGTGGGAGCGAAATAAGTCAAGCAGAGAAAGACAATTATCATATGGTTTCACTCATTTATGGAACATAAGAAATAGGAAGATCGGTAGGAGAAGGGGGGGGTAAACAGAAGGGGGAATGAACCATGAGAGACTGTGGACTCTGGGAAACAAACTGAGGGCTTCAGAGGGGAGGGGGTGGGGGAATGGGATGGGCTGGTGATGGGTAGCAAGGAGGGCACGTGTTGCATGGTGCACTGGGTGTTATACGCAACTAATAAATCATCGAACTTTACATCAAAAACTAGGGATATACTGTATGGTGACTAACATAATATAATAAAAAAATATCATTAAAAGAAAAAGCTGTGGGAGGAGCCTGCTGGCTGCCAAGTCCAGCTCCCCCTCCAGCTCTCGCACAGGACATTGTACCAATCACTTGCTCAAGAGTCTAGAATGGCTCCCACAGCCTTCCTTGAGGTTGGCAAATACGTTTCATCTCTTGAACTGGCGGTAACCACAGGAAGCATTGTTAAGAAGGCGCCCGAGGCCACCACAGGCTCAGGAGATGACAGGGCCATGACTGCCGGGCAGTGATGGCAAGAGATGGGCAGGTAGAAGGCAGGGAGGCCCAGCACACCGAGCTCAGACCACTCCCTCTGCAGTCCTTGAAGCCAGCCATAAACTAACCCCTCAGCATTCATGCGTCTTCCACCAACCCCCTGGGCAAACATCAGGTCGATTCCTTATGATCTCTCCACCATAACACACGCCAACTGCCTCCCACCTCCGTGCCTCTGTCCATTACCTTCCCTTCCTGGAATTTCCTCCTGCAGGACTGATCCCTAACAGTGCAGCTTATGGCACACTTCAGCTGTAAGCCTTTCCAAATCGCTCCAGATGACTACAGACTTTCCTTTTCCTGAATTCTTTTGTCCCTTCTGCACCATAACATTTGGAACTTTATTAAATATAGTCTTGTATTACTCGTTAGATGTTTTCCTTCCATGTGTACTACTCTTGGCTTTCCGAATAGATGCAAATAGCTCTACGGAAAATACTTTCTTCTCTTTTCTTGTACTTCCCATAGAACATTGCTGCACACAAAAAGGACTGCCAAAAATTACTTGCTAATCAAATGATCAAAAACTGATAGGAACAATTTCCTTCCTCCTACCATACCCGAATTTCACTTCTACCCCAGATGTTCTTTTCTTGGACTACAGCCTCTACACTCCAGGAAGACTCTTGACTCACTGGGAGCAGCCCCACCAAACTCTCTCAGTGCTGCTTTTAGAGATACCAGAGGCTAGAGACCATGATTCCAAGAGGGGCACAAGGACACTCGGTCCCTGATTATCTCCTGGGTTGTATCTACAGGGGATGGAGGAACCTTGGGCAGAGGGGGCTAGTGATAGAAGAGCCATTCCCCATTCTTGTAAGAGCCCACCACCCCCTTGAGTAGAAGGTCCCTCCCAATTTCCAACCCCTTGTCTCCATCATGACTTGGGTTGGGTAACTTCCTACTGCTACCATTTACAAGATAAAATATATTCAGCCTAAGGGGCTTTCTCCTATCAGCACTTCTCCTCCACTATCCCTCCCTCACCCTTTCTGATTTGTTCACAGCCAGTGAACATACCAGTGAGGTGTGGGATTCCAAGAAAAAGCCAGCGGGAGACCCCTAAGCTCGAAGAGCAGGTCAAATTAGAAGCCATTAGAAGAAATCCAATGTCCAAATGCTGAAGAAAGGCAGGAAGAGTTCCAAATCGGGGGAGGTCCAAGGGGCTTTGTAGACAAGGTCAAGAGTTCAAAATCAGGCAAAGAAGATCAAGCAAACAAAACAAAACAAAACAGGCCTAATCTACTACGAGGTGGGAGTAGGGTGGAAGGAAGTGATTTCCACCAAGAAAGTACTTATTATGATGGCTACAGATCAAGGCTTGGTTGTTAGGCTGATGTGGAAATGTGAGGAGGGAATTCTGGCTGGGATAGGATAGGATCTCCTCTCCTTGCTCGGACATCTAAAGGATCTTGCCCCATTGCCAACTAAAGCAGATGGTTCTTCCTGAGATACCCTTCTTGTGAAGATGCCACAGCCAGGTTACCCTACTCCCTTGCCTGAGCTAAAGGCAGCCAGTACAGGCTGGGTATGAAGAAGTCCCACCTTCCAGGAGGTGGCTGGGTACAAGGTCCTGGCCTAAGCAGGAGCCTGATACTAATCAAATGGAGACAAACCCAATCACATCTTTTCTTCTGGTAATCTCAGTGTGAGATGCAAAAGAGAGGGGGCCAGAGTACGAGAACGGCTTCTAAAGGGATGACAGGATGATGGGTCAGGGGTGCTGGATCCTGAAAGCTGAAGAGCCACTGTTTCCATTCTCCCAAAGGTCAGGAGGGTGGGAGGGAGGCCCCGGAAGGTGTGGCCACAAAGGCCTGGGTATATGCCCAGCCAGGTTCCAGCACTTCCTCATTCTTCCCCGTCATCTCCTCCTACCACCTAAGGTAGTGCTTTTCCAAGAATGGCCCTCGGACAGCTTGTAAAAGGACCACTTTACAAAATGCATCTATCCCCAGCCTGCCGCTGCCTATTGGATCAGAACCTCAGGAGCTAGGTTTCTGGAATGTGAATTATTAACAAGTGCCCTGCGTGATTCTTATGTTCATGGAACTTTTAAAACTACTGAAGCAAGGTGACCTATTTCTCTTTTTCTTTTCAGGATTCGTCTGCTCCAATTCTCTGCCAGGCCCAGGGACAAGGCCATGCATTCTCTTGTGGGCTCCCCAGACTTCCTGAGAAGAAGGTTTCTTTCCCCTCTAGACCCCAGGCCACAGCTGCCCTTCTTAGAGCCACCTGGAATGAGCCCCAGGCCAGACATTACTTGTTCGAGAACTCAGTGAGCCACCTCCGTTGGCACTCATGCCAGCATCTCCTGCCATCCGAGCAAGGCAAATCACACAGCTTCCTCTATCTGCTCTGAGCACAACCCCCCCTTCTAGTCCACGGGCTTCTCAGGTCCTGCACAATCAATTCAGCTGAGATTCTCTTATTTTCTTTCAATTCTGTATTTCCCTAGAATGTCCCCAACTTTGCAATCCCTACCTCAGCATCAGCAGATGGTGGGGAGCAGGGGGTAGGGAGATGAAGCCTTGTCTCTCAGGCCCCATCAGGAACTGCACACTCTCCTGCCTGGGAAGCTGTGATCAGAACTTTTCTCCAAGACACACCTTCACTGCTGGGAAGAAAAAGTGAGAACCACGAGTACCTACTGTGTGCTATATCTCCTGGGACAGTCCTACATACAGTATATGGCCAATTCCAGTTTGCCTCCAGGCCTCAGATTCAGAGAGGCTGCACTCTGATTTCACAGTAACTTTGGCACAAGGACATTTTTGTCTAGAATTCAAGATATTCAGGGAAATCTCACAAAGATCGGGTGCCTAATAAAACAAGCTAGAAGTCCTGAATTCCCCTGACCAGATGCCCCTGAATGCCTTTGACTCTGGGTAGTACGGTCAGACCTTTATACCATCTTCTAGAACATGGAAGAATATAAAACACAGTGACCGGATGGTCAGGCATCTCCCCCGTGAAGCACGTCTGTACACACATGCTTTAAGTGGGCTGAGTCAAGTTCACAGAGTTAATTCCATTTAAATTCCAGCACACTCTCAAAACATGCCAGGCATACCTCTTCTTATGGACCTGCAAGCTTACACAGCCCAAGTCCATTAGAGGACACTGCCTCCGCCTACTGACACGCTCACACATGCGCGTCAAATCTACACACTGTCCCTCTCCAACCCCCAGTGAAAAATAAAATACAGCTCTCTGGCAACTACAGAAGGGCAAAATGTTTTAGGATTAGAGTAAAAGAAGGTCAAGCTCTAAATAAGGTCTGCAGTGTAGAGATTTGGCTAACTCCCCAGAAAATCATACCAGCAGGCACAATGTGGAGCAGCCAGATCGGCTGCCCAAGAACTTGATTCCACTGCCATGGAAAGGTGTCAACAGCAGATGCCCACTAGGCCCTATCATTTACCAGACTATTCCTGTCTAGCAAGGGGCAGTTTATACAAGGACTAATACACCAGGCTTCCCCTTCCCTGCTTTCCCAAACGGGAGTTTTACTACGGTTATCCTGTTTTTCTTTTGCACGATGGGTTTGCCGGGGACGGTGAACTTCATCATTTGGCCCAGTGTGTTTATAACACTTCCCTCAATCATATATGATATCTATGCATGCATATAGAGGAGTGAGTGTGCTTGTGTGTAATGTATACATATACATAGCCATGTATATACCACTGTTCTAATGTCTACTTATTATTTTTATCTAAATCAACCTTTCGTTCGCTACATTTTTTATTGAGATCATTGCAGACCCACCTGCAGTTATAAGAGACAGATTCCTTGTACACTTCGTCCAGGCTGCCCAAGCGTAACATGTTGTGAAACTATAGTATATGATATCACAAATAGGATACAGACGTTATACTCTGTCGTATTCAGATTTCCCGTTTTACTGGTACTCATCTGTGTCTCTGTGTGTGTGTGTGTGTGTGTGTGTGTGTGTGTGTGTGTGCGCGCGTTGGGCCCCACATAATTTTAACCCCTGTGTAGGTTTCTGTATCCACACCACAGAGAAGACACCCAACAGTTCCAACATCACAAGGATCCCTGCTGTTGCCCTTTTACAGCCATGCCCACTTTCCTCCCCTTCACCTGCCCACCATGGCACCCCTAACCAGACCCCCTGGCAACCACAACTACGTCTTCTATTTCTAAAATATTTTCATCTCAAAATCTCATGTAAATGACCCCTCTGAGATCAGCTTTATTTGCTCAGCATAACTGCCCTGAAGGGTCATCCAAGTTGCCTGTGGCCGTGGTTTGTTCCTTTTCACTGCTGCATGCCCCTCCATGGCCTGGCTGCACCACAGTGTGCTGAGTCATTCACCTTTCAGAGGATATGTGGGCTGATTGCAGTTTGGGGCTATTATTTAAAAAAAAAAAAAAAGCCACCATGAATATTCATGTGCAGGTTTTGTGTGAATGTAAATTTTCATTTCTCTGGAATAAGTGGCCAAAGTATGATTGCTGGGCATATGGTAATTGCATATTTAGTTTTAAAAGAAACTGCCAAACTGTTTTCCAGAATGACTGTATCATTTTACGTGCACAACAGTAACATATGAGTGCTCCAGTCTGTCCACATCTTTGCCAGCATTAGGTGTTATCTTTTTTTTTTATTTTAGCCATTCTGACAGGTCCGCTAATGATGCTGAACACCTTTTAAACATGCCTGTGCTTACCATCTTGATACTCCCTAGGGTGAAATGTACTTTGCCCATTTTCAAATTAGATTTTTTTAATCATTAAGTTGCGAGAGTTCTTTATATAGCCTACATGCTAGTCCTTTGTCAGATACATGGTTTGCAAATAATTTCTCCTAGCCTGCAGCTTGTTTTTCAAGCTCTTCACACCGGCTTTCACAGAACAAGTGTTTTCAATTTTGATGAGTCCAATTTATCAATTTTTCCTTACATGGAGTGAGCTTTTGCTGTCAAGTCTCACAATTCTTTATCTAGCTACAAATCCTCAAGATTTTCTCTTAGGAGTTTTTCTAAAAGTTTTACAGTTTTACCTCTGACATTAAACTCTACGATTCATTCTAGAGTACCTGTTACATGAGGTATGAGGTTTAGATTGCAGTCTTCTCCCCTCCATGGATGTCCAATTAATCCAGTACCATTCATTGAAAAGGCTATCTTCCTCCATTCAATTGCCATTTCAAGTTTGTCAAAAATCAGTTGAGCATATTTGTGTGGATTTATTCCTGGGCTCTCTATTCTGTTTCATTGATCTGTGTGTGTATCCCCACTGCTCATACCACACTGTCCTGATTACTGTAGCTATGTAGTAAGCCTTAATGAAGGATAGAATGATTTCTTCCACTATATTCTTCTTTGTCAATATTGTTTTAGTTTTTCTAGTGCCTGTGATTTTCCATATAAATTTTACGATAAGTTTGTTTATCCTTACAAAAAACCACCTTATTAAAATCTTGATAGAGACTGCATTGAACCTATAGATCAACTTACAGAGAACTGACATTGTACTATGTTGAGACTTCAACTCGTGAACACGGAATGTCTCTCTATTCAAGTCTCATTTGGTTTCTCTCATCAGCATTTTATAATATTCAGCATATAGATGCCATTCATGTTTTATTAAGTAGATACCTAAGTATCTCATTTTCTTTGGAGCAACTGTAAAGAGTATTCTGTTTTCAATTTTAGTTTCTGCATATTCATTTTTAGATATAGAAACACAATTGATTTTTCTGTGTTTATTGTACATCCTGAAACTTTGTTGAACCCACTTATTAGTTCTAGGAATTTTTTGGCATATCCCTTTGGAGTTTCCATGTAGGTAATCATGTCATGTGCATAAATCAACTTTTTTAACATATTGAAAAAAAATTCATATCACCATCACAAATGGAATGCTAGTATCAACTGGCATAAAAATGTAATTCTAAAAAACAAATACAATAAAGACAAAATATAATTGAATTCCAGTTAGATACAGTTGTCCGCAGAGGCCCTCAACCTTAGGTCTGCATGCTTGCTTGCTCTCTCTATTAAAGGGAGAATAACAAGTATAAAAATAGGTGTTGAAAATTTATTAGCCTCAAGTCATAGGAATATTCTACAGGACAGACCATACACCAAGCCATAAAATAAACCTCAATGCGTTTAAAATAATTAAAATCATACACAGCATGTTTTCAAATTTCAATGGAATTAAATTAGAAACCATCAACAGAAATTTAGGAAATTCACAAATAGGTGTAAATTAAACAATACACTACCAAATAAACAGAGGGTCTGAAAATAAATTAAAAAAAAAAATTATTAGAATAAAAAACAAAAACATAACAGGCCAAAACTTGTGGGATGCAGCTAAGGCAGTGCTTAGAGGGCAATTTTTGGCTGTAGATGCCTAAATAAGAAAGGAAGATCTCAAATAAATATGCTAATCTTCCCCTTTGAAAAACTAGAAAAAAAAGGAGCAAAGTAAACCCAAAGCAAACAGAAGGAAAGATATAATGCACAGAGAAAAAATAAATGAAATAGAAAAACAGGGGAAAGAAATCAGTGAAACTAAATGTTGGTTCTTTGCAAAGATCAACAAAACTGACAAACCCTTAGCTACAATGAACAAGAAATAAAACAGAAGGCTAAAATTTCTAAAATCAGAAATGGAAGAGTAGACATCCCTACTGACCTTACAGAAATGAAAAGTATTGTAAGAGAACACTGGGCACTACACAAACAAATGAGATAATTTAGATGAAATGAATAAGTTCCTAAAAACACATAAATTATTCTAACTCCAGAAATAATAGAATACCTGAATATACCTACAGCAAGTAAAGAAACTGGATCAGTATACAAAATCTTTTCACAAAGAAAATCCTGGGTCCAGATGATTTCACCGATGATTTTATCAAACACTTAAAGAAGAGTTAACAACAATCTTTCACAAACTCTTCTGGGCAGTAGAAAAGAAGGGAACACTTTCCAATTCATTCTACAAAACCTACTGCCTTGAGATACCAACATCAAACAAAGACATCACAAAAAAACAAAAATGACAGACCAATATCCTCATGAATACAGACATACAAATCCTCAACAAAATATGAGCGAACAGAACCCAAAAGCATATAAAAAGGATTATGCATCATGGCTAAGTGGGATTTGTCCCAGGAATGCAGGTGGTTTAACGTTAGAAAATCAATTAATGTAATATGTTATATTAAGAGAATAAAGGACAAAAACCACATGATCACCTCAGAAGATGCAGAAAAAGCATTTGGCAAAATTCAACATTCATTCATGATTAAAAAAAAAAAAAACACACCCAACAAACTAAGTATAAAAGGGAACTTCCCATGCTGATGAAGAGGTCCTACATAACACGTAGTGCCAACATCACAGTAAGAACAACCAAATGTTCTGCCCCTAAGATCAGGAAGGAGACAATAATGCCTGCTCTTACCGTTTCTATACTAATTGTATTGGAGGTTCTGCACAGGGTAATTAGACAAGAAAAAGAAATAAAAAGCACCCAGACTGGAAAGGAAGAAATAAAACTATTTTCACAGACAACATAATCTTGTATACACTCAACGAAATTAACAAAACAATCCCATTCGCAATAGCATCAAGAAAAATCAAACACTTAGGAACAAGTATGAGAAAAGAAATGCAAAACTTGTACACTGACAACTATAAGACATGGGCAAAAGAAACTAAAGAAGACCTAAATAAAATGGAAAGGTATCTCATATTCATGGATCGGAAAATAATATTGTTAAGATGCCAATAATCCCCACATTGTTCTAAAGATTCAACATATTCTCTATTAAAATCCCAGCTGCCTTTTTTTGGCAGAAATTGAGAAGAGGATCCTAAAGTTCACATGGAAATGCAAAAGGCCCAGAGAGTCAAACAGTCAAACAATCTTGAAAAAGAAAAATTAAATTGGAGGACTTATAATTTCCAAATTCAAACTTATAAAACTACAGCAATCAAAATCCTGTGGCATCAGTAGAAGGATGTATAGATCAACTGAATACAGAGCCCAAAATAAGACTTACATTTATGGTCAACTAATTTTTGACAGAAGTGCCAAAAAAATTCAATGGGAAAAGGGTTGCCTTTTCAACAAATAGTGCTGGGAATTAGATATCCACACAGACAAAGATTAATTTGGACCCCTACCTCATAACACACACAATAATTAACTCTAAATGGGCGACAGATATAAATGTAAGCTCTAAAATTATAAAACTCTTAGAAAGCATACGAGTAAATCTCTGTGATTTTAATTAGCCAATCACTTGAGCATAAGACATAAAAAAGGGAAAAATCGCAAATTGGACATTACACTTTCGCATTTCAAGAGACACAATAAAGATTGTAAAGAGACAACTCATAAAAAGGAAGAAAATATTTGTAAATCATATATCTGATAAGGGACTTGTATTCAGAATACATAAAGAACTCTTACAACTCAATAATAAAAAGACAAGTAACTCAATTAAAAATTGGGCAGAGGATTTGAAGAAACATGTCTCCAAAGAAGATACACAAATGGTCAATAAGCATATGAGAAGATGTTTATCATTAGTCATTGGAAAAATACAAACCAAAACCACATTGACACAACTTCACACCCATTAGGATGGCAATAATGCAAAAGACAGGTAATAACAGTGCATTGGTTGACAATGTAGAGAAATTGGAACCTCGTACGTTGCCGGTAGGCATGCAAAATGGTGCAGCCACTGTGGAAAACAGTTGGACAGTTCTTCAAATTGTTAAACACAAAGTTTCCACATGACCCAGACATTTCACTCCTCATAATATACCCAAGAGAAACGTAAACATATGTCCACACAAAATTTGCCCATGATTGTTTACAGCAGCACTTTTTAAAGTGGCCAAAAAGTGGAAACAACTCAAATTTCAAGTTTCATTCAACTAGTGAATGAGAAAATAAAACGTGGTACATCCATACAATGAAATATTATTCCTTCATAAAAATGAATGAAGTACTAAGGCACACTACAACACAGAGGAATTTCATAGGCATTTATGCTCAGTGAAAGAAGCCGGTCACAAAAAACCACGTAAGTGCATGATTTGATTTATACCAAATGTCCAGAAAAAGCAAATTTATAAAGACAACAAAATACATTAGTGGTTGCCAGGGGCTGGAAGGAGTTGGACATTGGGAGTGACTGTAAATTGGCATGTTCTTTGTAGGGTGATGGAAATGTTCTAAAATTAGATGTGATGATGACTGTACAACCCTATAATTGTATGAAAGTTTACTGACTGGTACGCTTAAAACAGGTGGATTTTACGGTTTCTAACTTAGTTCAATGAAAAATAGTTATAAAAAATTAAAATTTTAAATTATCTATTAATAAATGCTTAAAAATTTACTGACATCCAACTGGTCTTTCTCTTTGATCTAATCAAACTGGTCTTTTTCATTGAGGTTGGAAAGAGTATTGCAAAGGGAGTCATTTCTTTGCTGCATGATTCTGTAACAAGTAGCATCTAACATAACTTTGGGCGTAACAAAAGATATATACTCCACACTTTATAAGCCACAACCTCAGCATCTTGAGAAGTCACGTACAGACCAATGAGGCCAAACTAGAGAAGAAAGGGTACTATGCAGACACGTGAACTAGCGGACAGAGGCCCCATGATGTGGCCATTGGGTGTAGCACCTGGACTGCCTCCCACTGGGGATGGAGGGGCTGTGCGTGAATTTACGGTTGAAAGGGAGATGGATGGATGGTGTCGGCTAGGGCATTTTGAAAACTGCACATATAGGCTGGGCACAAAGCAGAATGCCTGCTGAGGAGAATACTACACCAGTGCATGGAAGGCGAATTCCACCCCGAAACACGGTACATCTGTCTTCAGGTATCTGTGGCCAAGCCAACATGTCACAGACATATTTTGTCTGGCCAGGCTGCATTTTCTGGGAGCTTCCCCCTCTTCAAGACTACCTACCTTCCTACTCTCATCATGGTGATGGTGGGAAAAATCATCTCGTGCCACCCAAATCCCCTCTCTCGGCCACAAATGCCTTGTCATGATATGATGAAATCCTTCCACGGCAATTTAGACTAGATATAGAGAGAGTGCCAGAGACTAAAAATGGAACGTATCAAATGTCAGTCAGGCAACCCTGCTTTTTTACCATGTGGATATCAGTACCTTCCAATAAGTTCCCTTTTTCCTGAAAATAATTTCAAGTGAGATTCAGTTCCACATCAGCAAGAATCCTAACTAATTCCAGTCAACTTTATATCATCATCTGCTTAAATTCTAGTCCCTCAGCTCTGCCACAATCACAAGGCTTACTTAATACCTTTAAAGTCACACCTTTACTACAGTTCAATGGTGTCAGATAACAGTGCCTGCCCTCAGCAAAGATTGTCTCTACCCTTCTGATGACAAAAGCTAAAGTGATTCTCTTTTTGCAATTCTAGACAAGCAAGCTGTTTCAGGATTGCAGTAAAGAATGTAGAGATCTGAGCTAAGTCTGGGGAGTTTAAAGATTTGTCCAGCCCCCAGAAAAAAAAATGATTAAGTGGTGTTTATGGCTGTTATTATAAACCAACCCGATGCAATGTGATACAAAGCTTTTGGAATCCCAAAGAAACAGAGCAATTTGTCAAAGGCCATGTTAAGAGCTTTTGCAAGATCTATTTCCATTGTTTATCAAACTTTGGCTTAATCATACTTGGATGAACAAAACCTGAAGCATGATGTCATAGTCTTTATGAAGACCAACGACTGGAACTGCAGAGAGTTAAATTAACCAGGGGGATGGAGATGATGCAAATTCACTATTCCTTTTTCATTACATTTTTATTTAGTAAAAATAGCTAGCTTATCAGGCTGCATAAAGCAATCATCAAATCTCTAGTCCCTATGGACTAGGTCCCTGCAAACCTCATTCCAGGTAAAGAAAGGTCAACAATCCAGCGTCTGAGAGGGAAACCATAGTGTTTTAGTGAGATTATGTAGACCCGACTACACCCTTAAGTTAAAGTTAGAACTAAAACGAACATGGATGCTATGGGAAATGTTACAAATTCTCACTCTCCTTACCATATGGAAGTGTTATTAAAATGGCCATAGTTTAATAATGTCAATAAATAACAAAAAAGGTAACAATAAAAATAATAAAATCATTTAGCCCAAAGACCTCTAGAGTCAGGGATGTAACTGTGTTCTGTAGGAGAGATTTGGTTTTAATATCCGCTCCTAGGTGGTCCATCCAATTTGCATCTCATTATTTTCCCTTAATTCTACTCTGGTTGAATAAGTACTACCTAGACCACCCGTGAATGACCATCGATTAAATCATTATACTGAGAACAGACTTAACAACACAGGCATGACAGCTTTTTACATGTAGACATTCAGAGACGGAGGATATTCACTACAACAAAAAAATTTTTAATGCATCTTACCTAATATCTGAGAGATCACACTTGTTTCCAGCAATAGCCATTACAATGTTTTCTGGACCATGCTCCTTCAGTTCTTTCACCCATTTCTTCAGGGTATGAAATGAATCCTAAACCCAAAATGTAAATCAATCAATCACTGGAAAGACCCATCAACACAGTATCTCAACCAAGTAGAAATATAAACCCAACCCAACTTAACAGAGGAAAATATTTTTGGGAAAGTCACATACATTAACATCCTACCCCCATCTTGGCAGAAAACTTAATATTAGCTAAGTTACACTTAAATAGCCTGTAAAAGTTTCCTTTTCTAAAACTAAAACTTGACGAAGAAAATCATACTAGTAATTTTCTTCTATAAATAACATTAATTTAAAATGATAGCGTTGACTTAACATGAAAAAGACATGTTCATGCTTATTTCAGGAAAGAGCGAGAAAGAATACATACATACGTACTCTCTCTATCCCTCTCTCTCCTCCCCTGACCCTTTTCCTC
This sequence comes from Ursus maritimus, assembly GCF_017311325.1. Classification (NCBI taxonomy): domain Eukaryota; kingdom Metazoa; phylum Chordata; class Mammalia; order Carnivora; family Ursidae; genus Ursus; species Ursus maritimus. Next base: position 56,906,044 of record NW_024424230.1, on the reverse strand, counting down.
TCGTCCTGTTTTCCTTTCTGCCCTTCACTCACAACCCTCGTCCAGCAAAGCAGTCGAGGCAGACACCACATTTAGGTAGAAGTGTTCGGGAACTCATGGACGGTAACAGTGATGGATCATTGAACCAGCAGTCCTGTGAGCTGAGTCAGCACTCCCGGGGTGGAAAAAAGACAGCCAGGAAACCACTGCAGTTCCTTGATGGATACTCTAGATCCTCAGCGTCATAACTAAAAATATGGTATACTATATATATGCAAATACACTACACGTACAGAAATATTACCCTTGACATTTTAAGTAGTGGGACTGAAACACTAATAGAAAATAAGCATTCCATAATTACAAAACATGCAGGACTTAGAAATTATTTTTCTCTTCCTGAAAAGCCAACATTCTGGAGAGCAGTACTGGCAGGCATGACCTTGCCTCTACGAACAGTCAATTTTAAAAATAAATGATCATTGTTGTTTATTTAATTTGGCCGATAAATTTGAAATGCTTCAATACCTATAGGGGAATAAACTCAATATATGGTGCTGATTATCCCTGGTTACCATGCTGTGAAATCTTATCGCAGGCTACTGGCAAGACTCAAGCAGTCAAGTCTCTGCTTTGGTTTTTCTACGACAGAGAATCAACAGAAGGGGCATCAGAATTTTAAAGGCGACATTCTTACCTGTTTGGTAATATCATATACTATGACAGCTGCAGCAGATCCACGATAGTACATGGGAGCCAGTGAATGAAACTGTTTAAGAACAATGAATAGTTTTATGCCAAAATCAACACATTTTATGCAACCCCAAGTTAAATATAAAATTCTCCTCCTACATTATCCCTATAGGACCCCTGAATTCCCTCTAGAATTTTCCCAGGAACCCTATTAGGCAATAAATTCTCCTCCTCGACCGCACATGTGCTTGTGGCTGACAGACCATGAAATTCACTTTTGGGCAAAGGCCAAAAATAAATTCTATTTTAAATGTTCCTCTTCTATGAATTTTCTTTTCTCTACTGCTCATTACTTATCTAATACGACTGACCCAGGGCAATCTCATTAGAATTATTCAGCGGTAAGAAAAAGATGCTTGCCAAGGGGAGGACAAAAGGAGACTGACACAGATCACAAGACCCTCGCTGAGTCCTTAATGAGGGCCAGGGAGCAAGGGCACCTCTGCAACCCACGCTCAGCCTGCAAGGCTGCTCTCCCTCAAAGGCACACGGTGACATAAACAAGGTCCATTCCAAGATGTGAGCAAAGCAAGACCATTGGTCACCAGAATCCTTTATCTCAAAACAGGATAGATAATTATGCTGAGGACATATAGAGATTCTATGTATATTCTGAAGAACAGATCTTTGAATACATTTGAAGACTATATCGTGGAAAGGTTTTGAAAGCTGAGAAGTAAGAGATAGCTCAACAGAAAAATGGACAAAGGATATACATAGTTAAATCTCCGGGGAAGAGACATAAATTACCAATAAATATTTTAAAATGTTCAATTACTGTAAAAGAAATGAAAATAAAAGCAATGAAGAAGCATGTATTAATTTATTAAATATCAAAAAGATTTATTATATCCATTGTTGGTTTGGATTTGGGCAGGGGGCCACTCTCATATGTTACATGAGAATGTATTTTAAGACCTTCGTGGGGCACCTGGATGGCTCAGTCGGTTAAGCACCTGCCTTTGGCTCAGGTCATGATCTCAGGGTCCTGGGATCGAGCCCCACGTCAGGGTTCCTGCTCAGTGGGGAGTCTGCTTCTCTCTCTCCCTCTACCCCTCCCCGCTGCTTGTTTGTGTTCTCTTTCTCTCTCTCTCTCTCTCAAGCTCTCTGTCTCTCTCAAACAAATAAATAAAATACTTAAAAAAAAAAACTTCGTATAAAAAGACGCTCAACATCACTCATCTTCAGGGAAATGCAAATCAGAATTACAGTGAGCTATCACACCTGTTAGGATAGCTGTTATCAAAAAGACAAAAGATAACAAGTATTGGTGAAGATGTGGAGAAAAGGGAACCCCGAAGCACCGTTGGGAATATAAATTGGTGCAACCACTGTAGAAAAGAGTACGAAGGGTCCATAAAAAACACATAACTATGTGATCCAGTAATTCCCCTTTTGGGTATATACCTAAAAGAAATGAAATCAAACACTTCGAAGAGATATCTGCACTTCCATGTTCCTCACAGCCTTATTCACAATGCACAAGACATGGAAACAACCTAAGTGCCTACTGATGAATGAATGCATGAATGAATGAATGAATGAATGAATGAAAAGAAAATGTGGTGTGTGTATACACAATAGAATAGTATCCAGCATTTAAAAAAGGAAATCCTGGGGCACCTGGGTGGCTCAGTCGTTAAGCGTCTGCCTTCGGCTCAGGGTGTGATCCCAGGGTCCTGGGATCGAGCCCCACATCAGGCTTCTCTACTAGGAGCCTGCTTCTTCCTTTCCCACTCACTTTCCCTGCTTGTGTTCTCTCTCTCGCTGGCTGTCTCTCTCTGTCAAATAAATAAATAAAATCTTATAAAATAAAATAAAATAAAATAAAATAAAATAGGAAATCCTGCCATTTGCAACAACATGGATGAATCTAAAACACATTATGCCAAGTGAAACAAGCCAGATGTAGAAAGCAAAAAAATGCATGATCTCATTTACATATGGAATCTTAAAAAGTCAAATACGTAGAAGCAGAGAGTAGAAGGGTGGTAACTAGGAGCGGGGAAAGGAGGGAATTGGGGAAATGTTGGTGAAAGGGTACAAAGTTGCAGTTACAGGGAATGAATAAGTTCTAGAAATAGAATGCACAGCATGATGACTATGTTAATTATATTGTGTTGAATCTGGAAATTTTCCAAAAGAGTAGACTTCAGGTGCTCTCATCATTTACAAAAGAGAAAAGGTAATTATGTGAGAAGATGTGTTAACTAGTTTGACTGTAGTAATAATTTCGCTATGTCTATGTACATCAAACCATCGTGTTGTACACCTTACAAAAATAATTTTTTTTAAAAGAAAGAGACTTTCTTTAAAAGCCACTGTTGATAATATATATCAAAAGTTAAATGTGCATATTGTTTGACCCAGCAATTCCACTTACAGGAACGTACCCTGGAGTGATCATCATACACCAAGATACACGTCCCTATGTTACACATGGGAGCAAATATCTGAAAACAACCTAACGGGTCGTCATAGAGAATCCATTAATGGTATCTGTGTATAAGGGAATATTCTTCAATAATTAAAATGATGGCGAGGACTGTCATTTACAGAGAAGGTTACATACTGTTGAAGGAATAAAAAGAAATGTCTCAAAGCAGCATAGGGAGCATGCTGTAATTTAGAGAAAAACGTGAGTGGGTGTGTCTATGTCTACAACAATGTTTCTCAATATGGTCACAGTGGGACTTCTAGTGATTTGTACATTTTTCTTATAAGAGTCTGCATTGCATTATACATAGCATAAATGCTTACAATTAAAAAAAAAATAAAATAGGTTTTTAAGTCAAAAAAGAAAAAGCAGCCATTTTTATTGGAGGGTAGGCTAAGGAGCAGGGAGGAAAGGAAGGATGGATCCTGAAGTTTTTTCCAGCGAACAACAGAATCATCATTCATTCATGTTTATTTCCCACATAATACTTATCACTGAATAAAAACCTGCCAAATTGAAATGATCCTATTTGGAAATGTGAAGCACATCAGTTTCCGAGGTTTCCCTTTCACTGCACTGAAGAAGGCTAGTGTGGCACTCTCAAGAGTGTGGAAGGAAGCAGGCTCTTTCGCAAATCCCAGCCCTTGTGCAAGCTTCCATCTTGAACAGAAATTGCCCTGGTGCCTCTGTGGTGTAAAGAAAAGGGCATGGGTTGGATGGAGCTCAGGATGAACCCAGGAGTTCCCAGCTGACGGCCCTTGGCCACTCGCCAGGACTCACTGGAGGACAGCGGGCCACTTACCATGCGCGCCTTTCATATTCACTGCCCAACACTGTGTATTTGTTGTAATTGTTAGGCATCAATAAATCTATTTTTAATTTGTACTTTGGCAATCCACTTCACATGTAGAAAATAAAATCAGAATTCCTGCCCAAAGGGAGGAAAAAGCAATGTATTTTTGAAACATTCCTGCTTTGCTAAGGGTAAGGAATGCATATAAAGTGTCCTTTAGCCCAATTATATAAAATGCCCATTTTTTTTCAAAATAGCTTATATATAAGAAAGGTCCACTTAAACACACCATGTAGGTACAAAATTTGTATCTCAAAAATCAAGATACTCGTGGACTCAAACACAGAGAGGAGCAAATTGTGGACATCTTCTTAAGACAGAGTTCGTTTTCAGCTACAATACCACGAACTGAATCTAAAATGGTCACTGGTGTGCAGGTCTCATGAATTATTGAATAGATCTTTGTATATAATGCATTACTTGTTCTTTCCTTCCTCCAAATGGAATCATTTTGAAATAAATCTGTTGGGGAAGCCACTTAAATGACTTTATTGCCGGGGAATTGGGGGTTTTAATGAGTTAAAAGTTCGTCTCAGTTCCAAAACCCAATAATACAATGACCAAAGGATAATATTTGTGGAGGACAAAAAGATAAATCACTTCTAGTCTACAACGTGTATATTCTCCCCCATACAAATACAAAAACGAAAGCACCACAATTGGCTTTAATCCTCAACATGACACAATTCAATTTCCGTAGAGTCCAAATTAAGACTGATGAAAACACATAAAAGATTCTTCTCGAAACAAAGTTTCACAATTACAGGAGGTTGCTGTAAGTTTTAAATCTCACTTCGAAGAGTTCTTTGAAAATTAGCAGGACAGATGTCAATTCAAAGTCCCTTCTTCCCTAAGTACCCAACAAAATATCTAGAATACCAAATTCAAGTGCTCAGATAACTCTCAAGTGACATTTAATTACTTAGCAAAAGCACAGGGAATTGTGAAAAGCCAATCTGACCCTCAAAAGAAATGGCTGCTCATGTACTTAGTGTGTTGCAACTGTGTGTTTTTTAACTGTTGCATGTCTACAGAATAAGAGAAGGGAACAGTCTTCAACCTTCCCAAACTTCTCAGCTTTTACAGATGGATGCTAACCCTGTCCCCACTTCTGGCAACTGGGAGAAGGATAAGTAGGCATAACCTTTCTAGAAAGCAACCAGACAAGGAATATCAAGAGTCCTAAAAATGTCCATACACTGATTCAACATCTGCACTTCTGAAGGGAATGCTCAGAGATGGTCACAAAGTCACCAGAATTCACTCCCAAATTACCAGTCATGCTGAAAAACTGGAGCCCATTTCAATGTCTAGCCATCAGGGACCAGAAACGTAAATTTGTCTAGACTCCCTCCGAGTCTAGATCTCTTCATACTTTGCCCTTAGCCATGCAGTGGACTGCTGGGCAGCAGTGAAACTCACACTTCTGAAAAATAAGAGATGGCACGAGAGACAAGGGGAGCCGTCTGGTACTTCCCAAGGGTCTTCTACAGAACCCTGGGCTCGTGAGGTGCTTTTTGGAAAAAAGGTTTCTTGGCCAAATAAGTTTGAAAAATGCTATGTGTAATAAAGCTCCCCTGGAGATTTGTGAAGTTTATTAGTACATTAAAGGCTCTGAAAATTTCTGTACTAAAGAAACCTATTTGTTTTGGTTTTAACTCAGACTTCTCAATTGATTTTTTTTACCTTTTTTCAAGTAATATTTATTAACATCTTGAGACCTAGTATGCTCAGAACCCACATTAAAAGCAAAGTATGAAGAGATCTAGAATCAAAGGGAGTCTAGACATCCATGCCTGGCTCTATTCTGGTAAATTTATGCAGGCAGTTAAGTGGGAAACAAAAGCAAAAGAAAATATCAAATTTCCTTACAACTTACAGCCCATTGACAAGTCCTTGAGACAGGCAGAGTGACTTTCCTCTAGGGACTCAACTGCCTCAATGTTAATGCTTTAGCTTAACATTAGCCTGACCTCCAGGATCCTGCAAGTCTCCTTTCACATATAAAAATTCCTTTGGAAACTTCCTTAATCTATAACCCCCCCCCCCAAGATATGTGTTAGCAATCATCCTCCAAGCATATGGCCCACTGATACACATCAGAAGGGACTCATGACTAAGGTAACTACTAGTAATAAATGAGCTTTTCCTAACAACAGCTAGCCCTCCAAGGTCCTGGAAACCTTGCTTCCCAATTCCTTAGAGACTGACGCTATCCTTTACCCACTCCCAACTTGAATGTATATAAACAGCCACTCCTCATGACCCCAGGGCAGCTCTTCCTGCCCACAGGTCTCATCCCGTGTTTTAATAAAACCACCCTGCTTGCACCGAAGATGACTCAAGAATTCTTTCTTGACCATCAGCTGGGAACCCCAATATTTTCATATCAGGTAATAATGGGGGTGGGGTCAGTGGTGATAACTAAGGTTTCTCCAGCTTTGTGATGACCAAGGTAAGACAGACTCTAGATGGAACCTCCTTCCTCTGCCCTGCCTTGATTCTTCCAAGTGCAATACACAAACCTCCTTTCTTCCCATCCCACACCATCCTGTACACGTGTGCATGCACAGTGGAAAGTATTATTGCAGGAAATATCCTCATCCTCCAGACCACCCAGTCTGCTTCAGGCAAAATTCCTTAAATGCAGGTTTGTGGCATCATAAATTCCATAGCAGCAAAAATTCTGCATGTCAAGAATGAGCAGTAGTGGAAAACACATGAAGTTTCCAAACAAGGACAGGCTCCAGCTGGGCTCTGCCTCCCCAGATGAGAATTATCCAAGCCAGACCGCTCTTGCATCCAGTCCAGGAACTTGTAGGGAAGGGTTATGTGTTCCAGTTCTCAGAGAACACTGTCCCCGGTGAGTCGCTTCGATGCCGCCTGGGAGCCCAGGCTGGCCTGTCCCGTGTGCCAGCACACAATGAGAAATTCTCACCATCCCACAGAACCCTGAGGACATGGACAGTCAAGGGCAGAAGCCAAAACATATCCCATGGTTCATGAGGATTCAAACAAAGAGGGAAGTGGTAGAGGAAAATTCTTGACATTCCCAACATTCTCAGCTGGCAAAAGCTGAATGGAAAAACCATTACTGAATGTTCTTTCTGTGCCATTCAGAAGAACCTTTCTGATGTTTACACAGACCCTCTCTCTCCACAGAAAAGCAGAAGGCCTATTTATATGCCCACTCAGATGTCCTAAAATCCAATAGTAGGTAAAGCGGAATAGAAAAAGGGCTGGGAAACTATATGGCAGACTGTTAACAGTAGCTATCTCTGAATAATGCCATTATAAGCAGACCACCACTTGTTGTAGTATGTCTGGATTATTTTTTAAAAATTTTGATAGGATACACTACTTTAACAATGAGAAGGGATAACCCCCTCCCCCCTTCTTTCTTCTTTCTTTCAATTTGCCAGTAAAGTCAAAGAGCTTCCTCGGCATTCAGGGATAAGAGCATTGAAGCAAAAGTATCAGGAGGAAGCTGGGTTTCAGAAGTAAACTGACCGCCGTTTGACTCCTTTTGGACAAGGTACGGTGCAAACCTTCTTTAGGAGACAACAATACAGCACAAATCCAACATCCTTCCACAAAAAAAGGTGTTGGTGGGGAGGCCATGGATTTGTGTTTTGTGAAAGACAAGGTAATGAACTGGCATACTCTGACCCTTAGAATAATGTACAAGACAGAAGCCAAGATTTTGAAGTGATGTAGAAATACACTTCTTCCCACCCACGTAATACCCAACTACAGAGAACCTCAGCTCTAATTCCTGTCTGTTAGCAAGCCAATGGAATTTCCTCCAAGTCCAGAACTCTGCCCCACCCTGTCCCAAAGTTATCTGCATTTCTCATCACACACAGTCCCCGTTCATTGGAAGGAAATGCCATGAGGGTTGGTCATGGCTCTCCCTCTCTCCTACTCCACTCAGGTTGCTTGGGTCTCTCCTGTCTGTATATAGACCTCCTGTTCACAGTAAACATCCCATCTTCAAGACACGTCTCCCTGCAAAACCGGACAGCAAAGCAAACATCACCTGGGATTACGCGCAGAGCAGGACAGACCTTGGCCCGTGGGCCCCAAAGCGGGGCCTGATCCCGCACTCCCTGACGGTGGTACCCGTCCTACAGCCCTGCCACCATGGTGGCCACAGGAAGCCTGCCTTGCTGGGCACCCACAAGGAGCTTCCCGAGTCTGTGTCAGCACCTTGTTAGGAAGAGATCAGAGTCACACAAAACACACTTGCAGGCATGGTTTCATTCACCCCCAAAGCACCAGGCACCCAGGCCTCTGTCTGTGTTCACCAAGTGCAGCCTTTGGACCCATCTTTCCTTGACTGGTTATCTGGAACTTTCCACTGGAGTATTTAAATACTGTAGTGGCCACACAGCAGCTAGAGGAATCCTGTTTTTAACTTGTGAGTTATGTTATTTACACATACCATCGAATCTATTTTTAACTTTTTAATTGTGGAAATTTTCAACCATACGCACAAGAAGAGAGCAAGGTATAATGCACTTTCATGCTCTCATCTCCTAGTCTCAAGATCAGCCCAAACACATGGCCCCTGGCCTGTTTCCACCTCCCCTCCCACCCCACCCCCGCCACTGGAATCTTCGGAAGCAAACACTCGACGTCATACTATGTTAACTGTAAAGCAGAGTGGTTTTTTCTTCAAACAAAGTCAAATTGTGTCATTTTTCAAAATCCTTCTAACTTACTAATCATAAAATCCAAACTCTGTCCTATGGTGTCACTTGGGCACTCGGCCCGTCCTCCCCCTCTCTCTCCCCAATCCCTGGCCTCCTCTCTGCTCCCCGAATGAGCAGCCACAGGGAGCCCTCAGGGTCGTCTCACATGCCTTCCCCAGACTGGACCCACCTCCACTAGACATCCTCACTCCCACCTTTCATTCACAACTTTTTCAACCGCCACTTCCTCTGAGAACCCTTCTTGACCCCTACCTGGGCCATAGCAGGGACTCGGCAAATACGTAACAACAGAACACATGTGATGAATCAATAATCCTGTGAAGGCAGGTAGACTAGATTAAACTGTTCCTATTTTACAGATGAAAAAATAGGCTCATAATGGTTCAGTAAATTGCCCACAGACACACAGCTCTTAAATGGTGTAACCAGCCCTTGAACACAGGTCTTCTGATGCCAAGTTCCATACTCTTTCCATTCCTCAGTTGCTTCTCTGCAATGAAACGCTGCATAAGTTGATGTAATGCAGATACGGGCTTATACTAAACATAGGCACTCATTCAACAAGGATCTATTGAACACTTGGTATATGATGGGGACTCTTCTAAGGAGGTGGCAGGTAGAATAACAGTCCCCAGAGATGTCCACATCTAAATCCCATATTATGCTACATGGCAAGGGGGCATTGAGGCTGCCAATGGAATTAAGGTTGCTGACCAGCTGACCTTGAGATGGGAAGGTTATCCTGCATTATACAGTGTTCAGCATCACCATCAGGGTCCTTACAAGTGGCAGAGGAAGGCAAGAGTCAGAGAGCTTGGAAGATGCTCTGCTGCTGGCCTTGAAGATGGAGGGAGGAATGCGGGCACAAACCAGGGAACGCGGGCAGCCTCTGAAAATGGCCAGGAATGGATTCTTCCCCAGTGCGTCCAGAAAGGAACACAGCCTTGCCTATGCCTTGGTATTGGCCTGGTAAGCCCTTCTCGGACTTCTGACTTTCAGAACTGTGAGCCAGCTGTTTGCTACTAAATGTGTGGTGATCTGTTCCAGCAGCCCTAGGAAACAAATAGAAGGTGAAGAAGAAGGGTGGAGTCAGGCCACCTTCAAAGGGGCTGCTCTGAATATAAATGTCTCCTAACAGCGAACTCTGTGTTCTAAGGACACTCCAGCTGTTCCTGTTTAGACACGTCCTTTGGTGCCTCGGGAGCACGCTCTTTTGTTATTAAATGAAGTCCATGTGCCTAATTTCCTTGTCACGAATGACATTCACAGGCTTCATAGGCCCTTTGGTTTGTATTTGAACCAGACTTAGGAAATAAGGTGCACAAAAGTAGAAAGCAAAGGGAGGGAGAGGCAGGAATGGAGGGGAGAGGAGGGGAGGGGAGGGGAGGGGAGGGGAGGGGAGAAACACACAACCAGATAAAGAGCTTCTCCCATTCTTCTTCCCAAGCGCAAGGCTGTCTTGCCCACGGAGAGTCAGAGAACGGAAATTGGCCTCAACCCAGGAGGCACAGACAATGCTTCATAATTAGACGCTACTTAGAGCGTCCCAGACCAAAATACACACCAGTAAAATGTCACTGCCTGACTTGTAAGGAATCTTCCCCTAGCGGCGTGGCCGTCCTTCCCAGAACACGCCTGTCCCCCCAGAGGGGCAGCGCAGGCAGACCTGGAGGAGGGCAGACACCCAACGGGGAACAACGGACAACGGTGGGGTCTGCTGTGACAGAGAGGGTGCTGCAGGGCCAGGGGACCGGGGCCACTCTCAGGCAGAAGCTCACCCTTGCTTTGTAAGACTGCATGCTCGAGGCTTCCCTCCCCGTGCTCCTGCCTGTCCACTCCCCAGTTCGTCTCCCTCACTTCCGGCCTTCCCATAGCACTGGCTGAGGGCACGAGAGCTTGGAGTTTCCCTTCGGACTTACTACATTTATTGTAATATATAGACATGTCCTTCCTCTTTCTCTCCTGCCAGTGGCATTCTGCACCCACCCTCCTAATTTCCTCAATGACACCAACACCCCCAAACGGAACACGTCTGGGAACGGGTCTGCCCACAATGGCGGCTTTAGCCCTGCCCACACTGCTGCTGTCCCGCGGCCCAACTCAAGCGCCACCGTCACACTCTCCTTCTGCAGCTTCTGTCACCAATGTTTACACGTCCCTGGACCTCTTCAGCTGCACCACTTTCCAACTGGGAGATTCCTGAGGCTTCTTCTAAAAGGAGAGGCGGGGGCACAACCCTATCACAGTAGCTGTCGACCCCATTTTTAACAGCATATACTGGACGGGCAGGCTGCTGCTGTGTCTCTTTACCACACAGTCTTCGTTGGGTTTTCCTTTTGAGGGGGTGTCACAGGAGCGGAGGGTGGAGAGGCGGAGTATTTCCTTTATCAGGATGTCCGCGTGCACTAATTAAACGTACGGTTCTCTTGTGACAGACCGGGAAGGAAAGCAAACCAGGTATTGATCCTCTTCCACTGAAGGTGAATTCTGACGAAAACCGTTCTCCAGGGGGTGTGGGAAGGCACAGGAGGGTGAAGCAGCCCCCCAGCCTTGGTGAGGAGCAGGCCTGCAAGGGTGCTGTTGCTGCTGCCGCGGGGGGCAGGGCCTGTGTCTCCAGTAGCCGCAGGGCAAGCAAGGAGAAAACAAAGAGCAGCTCATTCAGAGCTTCTCAGAGGCCCCATTCTTCAAGGACTTACAAAGGTCAAAATTTCCTCGGACTTGAGCCACAGTCTATGAAAAGAGAACCGCTTTCTTGACCACAGAGACCGGGGCCCCAAAGAAAGAAGGAAAGAAAGCAAAGGAAGTTTCTCTTGATGTTTGTCAAGACCGAACTTGACCTCAGCTATTTGCTGCCTCTGGTCTCGTTTCTTTCTCAGGGACCCACAGAGACCCGGCGTTTCAGCCACGGCCCTGCCTGGCTGCCTCTCAGCTGTCTCTGCACATGTCGTCCTGTCCCTGTAGGAGCCTGGGAGGCGCTTGCAAACGTAGGCCGAGGGAGGCAACAGCAGCATGGCTCCACAGCACGCCAACCCGTGGGCTCCGGGAGGGCACCCCGGGACTTTGCCTTCAGCAGGTGTCCAGCTTCCAGGAAAACTTTTTTTTTTTTTTAGGATTTTATTTATTTATTTGTCAGAGAGAGAGGGAGCGCACAAGCAGGGGGAGCAGCAGGCAGAGGGAGAAGCAGGTTGTCTGCTGAGCATGGAGCCCGATGTGGGGCTCAATCCCCGGGTCGTGGGATCACAACCTGAGCCAAAGGCAGATGCTTAATGACTGAGCCACCCAGGCATCCCGACCAGGAAAACTTCTGACAGAGGAAACAAGCAAAGAGTAAACAAATCTGGGTGGTGTAAATATACTTACTGTATTATTTTCTGGAGTGCTTGAAATATCTCAAAATTAGGGGGAAGAAAGTTTGTACACTCACTAGAAGAGTCACTATAAGCCTTTGAATCAATGGGTTTTAGCATATTATCACACTATCTTGAGTAGTATGTATTATGGTAATAAAGTCTGGTCCTGGTTAGACAATACTGCTGAAATCAGCTGCAAATACTACTACTTTGAAGATAGGTTTCTTCTTTTAAAAAACATAATTCAGTCAAGTATCATGTATCTTAAATCTAGTAATAGTTTGGTAAATTGTAAGTGATCACCTCACAAAGATAAACTTATTTATAGTTCTATATGAATTTGCTACAGGGAATGCATTTTAACATTTCAAAGATTTAATATTTTATTCAGAATTTTTTCTTTAGGTACCATTCTGAGGTCAAGGCTGCACTTCTGGTCCGTAATTAGAGATGAAAAACAGCTTGTTTGGGGCACCTGGGTGGCTCAGTCGTTAAGCTATCTAAATAAAAACTCGTACATAAATGCTTAAAGCAGCTTTACTCATAAAAGGCAAAAGGTGGAAACAATCTAAATGTTCATCACCTGATGAATGGATAAACAAAATGTAGGGCATCCACACGATGGAATATTAGTCAGCCATGAAAAAGAAGGAAGCACTGATTCAAGTTACAATGTGGATGAACACTGATAACATGCTAAGTGAAAGACACAGAGTGCATGATTCCATTTATATGAAATGTTCAGATGAGGCAAATCTAGAGGCAGAAAGCAGCCAAGGGCTGGGGGACTTAGGAAGAAATGGAGAATGACTGTTAATGGGTTTAAAATGAAGTGTAGCAACAGCTGCACAATCTTAATATACTAGACTCCACCGAACTGTGCACTTGAAATGAGTAAATGATATGGTCTGTGAATTATATCTCAATAAAGCTGGGTTTTTTTAAAGATTTTATTTATTTATTTGAGAGAGAGAGAGAGACAGCATGCGCAGCGGGGAAAGGAAGAAGCAGGCTTCCTGCTGAGCAGGGACCCCAACGCAGGGCTCCATTCCAGGACCCTGGGATCATGACCTGAGCTGAAGGCAGATGCTTCACTGACTCAGCCCCCCAGGCGCCCCTCAATAAAGCTGTTTTTAAAAAAGAGAGGTAATACTCTACACACTGATAATCCACACAGAAACAAATGCTGACAAAAGCGTTTATCAGTTAATTTTATTTCCAACCACTAAAACTCCAGGATGGATTATCCAAAAAAGATGAAAGCATGGCTCAGCTGCTTCGGAGGTGAACCAGGGAATGAAAACAAAAAGCTTATGAGATGGAAGCTCTGAGCAAGTCTAGAACGGGTGCGGGAGTGGGCAGGAAAAGAGCTCCCTTGTCAAGGAAAAGGTAAACAGAGAATTGCACACCATAGCTCTTTTCAGAAACACAGGGAGGGACCATCTCAGGCACCAGGAAGTAATGAACATACCGTTGACCCTTGAACAACCCAGGTTTGAACTGCACAGGTGTACTTAAATGCAGATTTTTTATAGTACGGTACTGTAAACACATTTTGTTATGATTTTCTAATAACATTTTCTTTTCTCTAGCTGACTTTCTTGTAAGAGTAAGTATATTACATGTAACACACACAACATGTGTTCTCAGGAAGGCTTCCAGGCAACAGTAGGTATTAGTAATTACGTTTTGGGGGAGTCCAAAGTTATACATGGATTTTCAACTGTGTGGGGGGTCAGCACCCCTAACCCCCACGTTGTTCAAGGGTCCACTGTATTTTAAAAGCCACAGGAGGGCAAACATTATCTCTACAGTTTCAGATTTCTTAACAGGAAATTCATTTTGGATAAAACATTGTGGGAGTGTGTAAACGTAAAGCTCAGTGGGAGAAGACTGAGGTAGATGTCTGAAAAGAAGTTCCAGGCCAGACGAAGTGGAGCCCCAAAGTACGCAGAGCAAGAGAACCCAATAGAAGCCTGTGGCAGACAAATTATGATGACCAAGTAATTGTTCACCTCTGTGTGAATCCATACCCTGTTTATGCCCATGTAGTCTTCTCACTTCCTCTAAAGGCTGTGTCCAGCTATCATTTGACTTTGGGCTAAGCCATCTGACTTGCCTTGGAAAATGGAATATAGGCAGGTGTCACGTGCTCGTTCTAACCCTAGCATTAAAAGCCTTGAATCTGTGCCTTGCTCCTCGTGCTTCTGCACTGAGGAGAGTTTCCTCAGGTAGCTGCTGTCTCTCTAACCCCAGAAGGAACAAGCAAGTAGACTCCCCCCGGCCCCCACAGAGACCCACAGTTTGTAGCAGAGCCGCCTCGGCTAGAGAGCTCCGTAATATTCTTGTAACTTTTCTGTAAGTACCAGAGTATTCTTTTTTTTGTAGGCTCCACCCCAGTGTGAAGCCCAACATGGCGCTTGAACTCATGACCCTGAGATCAAGACCTGAGTGGAGATCAGGAGTCATATATTTAACCAACTGAGCCACCCAGGGGACCCAGTATAAGAGTGCTTTTAAATAAAAAGATTTAAAAAAAAGAATTAACATACAGCCATGTGTCAATTGTCAGAATTAATAATTCTAAATTCTAAATAAAGTCTTGTTTATTTAAGGTCATATTTAGATTTCTACAACATCTCAATCTATTATTAGATAATACGGGTCCTATATAGTGTTCAATATTGTTCTTACTTGGCATTTCTTTCATTTTCAGTGTTCTATCAATTTTTTTACAATACCCAAAAAAGACAGTAGTTAAAAATTATATAACTTCCTACACAAATCTTTGCATCATGTCATTTTACCATTACCTTCAAAGCTCCATAATTCCTGGTAAGTATTGGGAAGTGGGGGGGGGGCTATTTTTTAGTCTGCACGTGCGTTCTCCAATTTCATCTTTAAAAAGTATGTAATGATGAGCTTGATTTCAGAAGTCAATCTATTCAACTTCAGATGTGTTAGTAGTGTCAGAGGAGAGCTTTTATTCTAACCGAAGAACCATCAATTCACCTTCGCGGAATGTGTGACTGTGGTGCATTTGAAACCCAAATTTTACAAATACAACTATTCTGACTGAAGCACTAGGGCAGATAGACAGCCATAACACTGACTTCAACCCAACTGAAACAAGATAATAAGATGATGTTAGTATCTGTTCATGTTAGATACTTAGAACAATATTACTCTGATGGATCAGATCAGGAAAATGAAGCACGGAATTCTCCCAAGATACGAACATTTTAATGGTATTATCCTATGGATTGCAATTGTGTTTTAAAGCAAAAACAGAATGACTTGGAAGCACACCTCTAAAACATGGAGGCTGCAATTCCTATTGACGAGACTTTTTTTTTGAGAGGGAGAGAGAGTGGGGAGGGCAGAAGGAGAGGGAGAGAGAGAATCCCAAGCAGTCTCCACACTCAGCACAGAGCCCAATGCAGGGTTTGATCTCACAACCCTGACACCAAGACCTGAGCTGAAATCAAGAGTCAGCCACTTAACCAACTGAGCCACCCGGGTTCCCCGAAAACAATTTTTAGTAACAATGAGGATACTCTAGTCCCCAATTTATGCGGAAAAACAAAGAAGGTAGTCAAAAGGAAACCCAAAGGGAAAGATGGATGTGTTGACACATTACGACAGCAGTCTCGTCTTCCCATCACAAACCCTGATCAGTGGGAGATAGGAGGATGAAGCTGGGCAGATAAATTCCTTTCTCTCCCCTGGGACCACTTTGAGCTCCTCTGTATATCCTTCCAGAGGCGTCTGCTGACCTACTGCTGAGTTCTCCTCACAGCTCCATGCAAAGCAGAAACCAGCACAGCAACTCATTCCGAGAGGACAGGATGAAAACCCCCAAAAGCCCACACCAACACTACAACACAGGCACTCCAATGGCACTCTTGCCCCCTCTACACCCCTCTTGGCAGCAACAAACTGAATGCACAAACCTTGAAAATGTTAAGCTTCTAATAAATTGGATTCAACAATCACTTGGTTATTGAAAATGGTTACATTTGAAAAAAAAATTTTTATAGAGGCAATCTATGTCTTACCATTTGCCATCGAAAGGATCAAAAGATGTCCGTCATATACAGTTGAATGAAAAGCATAATTAGGACAGCATATCAAGAACGAACACTCTGTTCTACAAAGAGGGGGAGGAAAAGAGGGATCCTTTTACAGTTCCAGTGCTCAGACGGGAGAGTGATTTTTCATGAGTACGAATTTGTGCCACAAATGTAGTCCCGAATTAATATCGTGTATGATAGGCAGAAGTGGTTCGATAGCTCCGCAAATAAACAAATACTGAGTAATTAACACATACAAAGCACTGCACTGAGTATTATCACCCTTTGAGGACCCAGAATCCATGTCTTTATATGATCAAATAATAAATCCAAAGAGATTTTGTTTGTTTAGAATTGTGAAGACTAAGAAGAACAGTAACCGATTTCTACAAGGATAAGGAGGGATAATAAAGCGCGCTGGACTCCAACAATTAATGAGACAGAACGAGCAGCAGTAGGCACACGCAGCAGCAGGGAAGGTATTTTTAGCTCCAACATTAGGCAATGTCATTACAAGCACGATTAAATCCAGCAACAAGCTGCCAAAATGACTGAGAAATTGCCATCACTGGAGAGATGCGAGACTGCACGGAGGGACAGCAGACAAGGGCGGCCTGAGGATAACTGCATCAGACCTTCAAGGGTTAGAGGGATCGATGACCACAAAGGCTGTGCAGACGTTTCTCACATGCTCTCCACAATTCTAGATTCTAAAGAGCATCCACCTGAAGTTACCATCCAAAAGTCAGTCCGTCCTCCCTGAAGCACTGCTGTGCACTTGGCCTTGCACACATAATACTAACAATTATGATAACAAATACTACTAAGAATACATATAACACTGATACCATAATACTATACCTAATATATAATATGTGGAATACAATAACATATGCAATACTACGCTTTTAAAATTACAGACAGCAATATAGGCACAGATGTCTATCAACTCTATAGTCAAATTTCTGGAAAAAAATTAGAATAATTAGAAATATGGTCATACGGAAAATTTTCTATTGCTATTTTGCTTTGAGATGGTCAAGGTGCAAGCTACAAACTACCGTAGTCACTTTAGAGGACCAAATTTTACCAAAAGCAGTCACCTACTTAAATATTATATCAGAACAGGTAAGGAGACGTCAAATACTCTGTTTAGATCATACAGAAATCTCTCTTCAGGAACACTGTTATTACCAAGTGAAAACGGCAGGTAATAAAGAACCCTGAGCCCTTTGATATGAAGTCACCAACACACAGATCGTGATATGTCTGAAGAATGGTCATCTGATGTCAATAGCGGAAATTAGACTTATTGTGGAGATCATTTCATAATGTCTAAAAATATCAATTCACTACCATGTACACCTGAAGCTAATATTGTATGTCAATTATCCTTCAATTTAAAAACTAAATTTAAAAAACAGTGGAAATATCTGGGTGGTGGGATCTTGCGTAATTTTACTCTCGGCTGCATGGCCTTTGTGTGATTTTTCTAGCAGAACAAAACTACAAAGCAAAGCTCAGGACCCAGACTGCTGGGCTCACATTTCAGCTTTCCGCATAATTGGCTGTGTGATCTTGAGCAAGTTACTTAACCTCTCTGTCCCTTCGTGACCTCACTTCTAAATAGGGATAAAAACAGTCCCCACTTCAGAGTGCTGCGAGAGGACTAAGCGTGTTAGGGCACGGAAGGCACTCAGAACACTGCGTGGAACATAGCTAGCCCTCGGGAAATACCCACCAATAGTAGAGGCAGTAGTACCACTAATACTAAGCCAGCTATCAGTAAAATTGGCCGATACTCATTAAAAGTGGCTGCAAAAGCAACAACTTCATGGCCAAAAGTTAAAATGGGGATAAGAAAACCTCTCTGCTTAAGTTTAAATAACAACCAAAAAACCAAACCCCAAAACCCAAAAACCTAGCAGATCTACATACTATAAATAAACGTACACAGTAGGTAAAAAGGAAGCTATGTAAAGATGAGATCCCTGAGTCGACCTTTTCTCCTAGGATCTGTCCTCTCATTTCAGAGGTCAGCAGGCACAGCGGACTAAAGAGTGAAAGAGGAGCTCTAGGTAGGGGCTTCGTGTGTGCAAGTCTGTGCTCTCAACTCAGCAGCAAAATAGAAGACGTTCTAATGAGGTTAGCATTTGCAGGCCAGAAGGTCCGTCCTGATTAAGAAGAAAGACGTCTTCAAAACCCTAGTAGCCTTCATCTGCAAATGCTGGAGCGGGGACTTACATAAAATGAAAGTTACAGAAACACACACTTGACTTCTTAGGAGCTGACAATGAAAAGGATGCTTTATCCCGAACCCTTGATTCTCTTCCTTTGAGAGAGAGATAATCAATAATTGAAGTAAACAGCATATTAGAACAGGGTAAGAGCTGTGGAGAAAAAGGAAGTGAGTGGAGCAGGGACGGAAAAAGAGGAAGTGTTGACATTTGAAAAGGGGAGGTAGAGAAGGTGACACATAAGCCTGGATCAGACAAGGGGAAATTCAACCCATTTTACTCTGTAATCATTAGCTCTGATGAAAGTTTTGAGCAGGCTGGAAGCCCCCAGGGAAGACAAGCTATTGGTTATTCTGTGTGTCACTTATTCTGACCCCCCTTTCGACTTTCATAATATACGCTCTAGTGATTACACAAATATCCTGTTATAGACAGTCTGTGTTGGTATTGTTTCACTTTTTAAAATCTAAAAACAAGAGCTTCTTAAATAATCTTCCCCCTAAATATTTTTGGCAAATAAAAGGAATTAAGAATAAGAGACAAGTCATTGGCTGTTTCTGCTAACCCAACGTCCATTGCCCCGTTTTCCAGTAAGAGAATCCAGATTTTCCTTGGGTAACTAGCCTACCGCACGCCCAACCAATGTGGCTCAGGTGGGGCTGAGGGCAGCCCCTACCTCTAGGGGTTAAGTGTATTACTGGGCCCTACAAGTAGGAGCACCAAATCCCCCTTAAACGCTACTACACAGTGTCAAGTTCAGGAGTGGAACATGGGACCAAACCAGGCACTGAGACGCGGGGTGCGACTCGCGGAAAAGAGGTACTGTCCTTGATGGGACCGCTCAGGTGGCAGAATGCAGGCCTGGCATCACTGACCGAGCCACCCTTGCCACCCTTGGGAAAGGGAAAGAGGTGAGTCTGCCTAAAAATGAAGCCAGCCTAGACGGCAGCAAGCAGAGAAACAGGAACAGAGCCGGGTGCCTCTGACAATACATTTGGGGGACTTGAACTCGGCCCTATCTCAAGACAGCCAACCCATTCATTTTTCGCACAGTGGAGGAGCACGTTTCCTTTTTTGATGAAATCACTGAAGCTGGGTTCCTGTCACTTGCAACCGAGTCTTGCCAAGTACGAAGAAACCTTCAGGAACCTCAGTATTTTCCCTAGAAAGCCAACAACGTGTACACTTACCCGTTCCTGCCCAGCAGTATCCCAGATGAGGAACTTATGAAGCTCATTTCCACAAGGCACGGTTTTGGTCATAAAGGATGCCCTGAAAAAGAGAATCAACATCTCCACATTACCAGGCGCCCCTACAATCCTCACAAAGACTCCTGTTTGACACAAGTTCATCTTGCCTCAGCAAGACTTCACAAGCTCCCTCCTGGGGGCGGGGGGGCTGCTAAAAGGAAAGATGGGCGGTTAGAGTCCCGTCACCCAGAAAAAAATATTCCGCATCTTCTGTTAGTCCAGCTGGAAGTTTGGGGAAGGAAAATTTTTTTTTTTAAAGATTTTATTTATTTATTCGACAGAGATAGAGACAGCCAGCGAGAGAGGGAACACAAGCAGGGGGAATGGGAGGGGAAGAAGCAGGCTCATAGCGGAGGAGCCTGATGTGGGGCTCGATCCCACAACGCCGGGATCACGCCCCAAGCCGAAGGCAGACGCTCAACCGCTGTGCCACCCAGGCGCCCCTGGGGAAGGAAAGTTTTTTTAAAAAGCCAAGAATGCATTCAAAGCCCTCTGCTTCCAAAAACAGTCCTAAGATAGTATGCTCAACTGTTCTAAGATAATGTGCCCCCCACATCAGGAAAGAAAACAAAACCTAAGATTTTAGAAACGTATTATTAAAACAGTGCAGAATGAAAAGGACAGCTAGCCTTTGGGCACGTCACAGTGTGGGCCTTGCGATGACACACACGGAAAACTGCCTTCCATATGCACCCATGCTATGCATGCAACACTCGCAGCAACTAATAGAATACCATAGCTCATTCCCACCCGGCTCTTACACATGCAGGGATAAAGGTTGGTAGTTTACCAAATATTTATGTTTTCTCCATTAAAAAAAAAAAGGAAGGATTCAAAACTCTCAGTAGAAAATGAAACACTTGATACTCTCTTTTTTGTACGGTTCCTGTTAATAAACGTTTTCTTTGTGTTCATGAAAGACGAAAAGATACAATACGTGGAAAGTTTATACCCTTGACTTTTATTTTTTTTTTTCTGTGAGATAAAGCTTCCCATTCATTAAAAACTAATGAGTCTCCCCAACGGTGGGACAACCGACATAAGCCTCCTCATGTGATGGTGTAAGAAGCGCATACATCACCTGTGCAGCATTCTGGCCAAAACCTGAATGCAATTCATGAAGAAACAGATCAGGCAGACCCAGAACGTGGAGCATTCGACAAGACAACCGGCCCAAATGCTCCAAGCAAGTCAAAGTCATGAAAAGCGAACAAAATAAAAGGCAGGAAGATTGTTCTAGAATCTAGATTAAGAGAGAAGAAAGAGATAAAACAACCAAATGCCCTTTGGCTGCACCTGGAATTAGGAGGGAAATATCTTTAAAAGACATTTTGAGGGGGTGCCTGGGTGGCTCAGTAGTTAAGCGTCTGCCTTTGGCTCAGGGCGTGATCCCGGTGTTCCGGGATCGAGTCCCACATCGGGCTCCTCCACTGGGAGCCTGCTTCTTCCTCTCCCACTCCTCTGTTGTGTTCCCTCTCTCGCTGGCTGTCTCTCTGTCACATAAATAAATTAAAAAAAAAAAAACTTAAAAAAAAAAAAGACATTTTGAGGACAACTGGAGAAATTTAAATTTAGACTGTATGTCAGATATTAACATTGAATCAAAATTAATTTTCTAGGGGAGCCTGGGTGGCTCAGTCGGTTAAGAGTCCAACTCTTGGTTTCAGCTCAGGTCATGATCTCAGGGTCGTGGGATCAAGCCTGTCATTCGGCTCCACACTCAACATGGAGTCTGCTTGTCCCTTTCCTCTGCTCCTCCCATACCCTCTCCATCCTCTCTCTCTCAAACAAATAAAATCTTCTTTAAAAAATTAATTTTCTACATGTGATAATGGTATCCTCATTATGTTCTTATTCTCAGGAGAGGCAGAGTAGAGGTTTTAGGGGTAAGGTGTCAGGCTATCTACCCCACTTCCTATGGCCCAGCTGACGCACCCCATCCAGCACACAGTCCAGCCCTACGTCACTCAGCACCCATCCCAGTAATGTTTCCTCAACTTTTCCCCAAGACTAAGAGGCAAACTACACAAGTCCCAAGTAGAAAAGCATATGTCCTTGCAATTCCCACACAACCCTCACAACATACTCACACAATGCCAAAAGTTAACAGTTCTATTTATCAACCTATGATTGCACTAAATGGAAATTCTAAGTATTTTTCTAAGTGATATGACCCAATATTATAAAAACCACAACTGCTCCATGATGCTTTATTTCTTTTAACGTGCTTAAAATATACACAAACTACTGATAAGAGTAAATATATTCCAAAAATAGAAATGCCTTTATTACTTTTCCCATTACAAAAGCAATATAAGGACATCCCAAAAAAGAAATTCAAAAAATGAAAGCAAAGGAGGAAACAGAAATCAATCATCATGTCACCGCCTAGCCACAATCACTGCTAATAAGTTGGTATATGTCCTTCCAAATTATTTTTATACAATGTTTACGCCCATAATTGATCATACTCTACATACATTTTGTTTTCACTCCACTCGATGTATCATGGACATCCTTCCATTTCTGTGAATACAGATCAACATCATTACCTAAAATAACTATTCTACACCATGTTATGGCTTTATTCACTAGCCCACTGATGGACATTTTGGTCACCTATTTTCCACTGTGATGACAATGATTAAATGAATATCTTTGTACTTATATCTTCGTGTCCTTGTACAGCTATTTCTTTAGACTTACTCTTAGACATGCCACACTGGGTGGGACCAGCCTACACGCAATACCCATGACAATGTAGAAGATAACCTTCTCCTCAGCCAATCCTGGTCTTTCGAATCTTTTCCAGTACGATAAGGAGAAATGATATGTCACTCCCATTTTTATTATGCTTCTTCTAATTTTAGTGTTTACTGTTCACTTGCATTTTTCTTCAGTAAATATTTAGCTTGTGACCTTTGCCCACTTTCTGGTGGGGGTGCTCATCCTTTTCTTAATCACTTTTTGAGTATTTTACACTAACCTTTTGTAATAGTATATTTTAAATAATATTTTTTCCGGTTTAACCTTTGGCCTTTAACTTTGTTTAGAGAATTTTTCCATAAACACCTTTGGTTTTGTTTTTACTTTGATGGAGGTCAGATTTTCATTCATTCTTCAATAAATTCTAGTCACTAGGATAAATAATATGTCAACCCTGCCCTTAAAAAGTTCTCAGGCTTAGAAAACTAAGTTCATGCCTTTAAAATCTTAGAACCAGAGACTTTTGGAGATGGAAAAAACATGAACTATCCAGGCCGACCTCTTCACTCTACAGATAAGGTGGGGGCGGGGAATCTGAGTCTTGAAAGACTGCCTTGTCCACGGTCGAAGAGTCTACCAGCACAGTGAGGAACAAAATGCAGAGGTCTGCCCTCGATGCCAGGAGGGCAGAAGGAGCATGTAGATAGCCCCTCAGTTTTGGCATCTGAGAAACAGCCAGTATCTACTTTTCATATCTGGGGGGCTGTTGTAGGATCATATGAGGGAATGACATCTGTGAAATTCCTGCTTGATACACAGTAAGCCTGCGAGGAACAGCCTCAGTATAGTCATCACGCAGATCTCTCTCTCTCACACACACACACACACACACACACACGCTCATGTACACACCCCTCTCGGTTCCTCATTTCCTGCCACTAGAGAAAAGACGACTAATATTTGAAATGACAACTGACAATCCTTGTTCTTTTGGTTGTTGTTTTTCTTTCACAACTTTGCTAGCATTCAATCTTAAGGAGCTCAAGCGTCTTTTCTTCTGTGTAGATTACCTTCCAGAGTGGTGGTGGGGGGGGGAGCCTTGGCAATGCCGAACTGACTTCATTATCTGTGGGGACCAGAAATCTGGCAGAGAAGTAACACAATTACCTTGTAAAAGTCGCAACAGAAAGGGCGACACACACACACACACACACAAACACATATATGTTCAAGATGTCAACACAATCTGCTTGAATAGCAAAGCCAAGATTTTTATTGTGAGTCACAGAAGACGGTAAAAATGAACTCTTTCGATGCTGAAACAATGACATTTTACAGCCCGTGGCCTTTCTCCAGTGGTAGTTTGATCACAGTGGGAAGAACAAGGGTAGACTTTGAAAGCGGCTGTGTGTGCCAAAACAAGTCACGTTGCTGTTACAGTGAAAAAGGCCCTGGGCCTGGGGTCTGAAGTCAAATGTCTACCGGACAAGGCAGCAACCATATAAATGAGCCAAGTGGACTAGGTGTAAAAGTAATACTGATAAAAATAATGGTAACAATAAACAGTGGGAGCGCCGTGGAAAGGAGAGAGCCCGCCCGCCCACACGGAGCACCCAAGGCTCGGGTCCAGCTGGCTGCAGCCACGTGGACACTTGCACCCGGTATGCCAAGACTACTGATTTTTTAAAAGAAGCCAGAAATGCAAGTTTATTATGTAAAAATCTCCTGATTCTTCATTACTGGCTTAAAAATGTTAAAGCACTGTGCAGGCTAAACAAAACACATCTATAAGCCAGAGTCCCAGCTCACCAAACCCAGCAGCTGGAGGATGAGCGCGGCAGCCCGTATACAACACCTTCCAAGAAATGCGTTTGCTCCTGCTAGCTTTAGTTTTCTGAAGCTGGAGTGTGGAAACATTTTTTTCAAAATCATAAGAGGGAATAAGTTTTGAGTGGGTTTTTTAATTGGGCAATTGAACTATATCAGGAAAGACAACAGTTTAGAATGGAAGAGCCCATCTCAACCTTGACTCCAGAAGAAAAGTGAGGAATGCAGACAGAAAACAAAACAGCACAGAATTTACAATCACTTAATATTATATTCATGAAGAAATTTTAAGGTATGAGAAAACGCTTAAGTTTGAAGTTTAGTGGAAAATAACAATTCAAAATCATATATACAAAAATTTTTCAAGACCTAAAGCTGGTAAATATACAGAAAAATAAGGACAACCTTTCTGAAAAACAATTTGGCAGTATCCATCAAGAGCCTTAAATATGCTCATATTCTTTGTCTGAATTATTCCATTGCTATAAATTTAACCTAATGAAATGATCAGAGGTACATGCAAATATTTACGCCTCAGGATATACATCATACATTATTTAAAAAGTAAAAAAAAACAAAACAACAACAAAAAACTATAAATAACCTCAGTGCCTTAAATGGAAAATGCAGCCAATTAAAAATCATTGCTCTTTTAAAAAAGTTTTTACTTATTTATTTGTTTGAGAGCGAGAGAGAGGGGGGACAGAGAGGGCAGGGAAGGAGCAGGAGGAGAGGGACAAGCAGACTCCACGCTGAATGCAGAGCCCAACACGGGGCTCGATCCAGCGACCCTGAGATCATGACCTGAGCTGAAACCAAGAGTCAGATGCCTAACCAACTGAGCCACCCAGGTGCCCCAAAATCACTGCTTTTTTATACAATGATGTATGTCAATAATATCTCCGTAGAACTGGGGAAACTTGTTTTTAAAGACCATTTAGTAAAATGGCATTCATAATATAATATTGAATTACTAAAGATTTTATATACACATAGCAAAACACTAGAAAACGATAGACTAGATATTTACGGTAGCTACTCCAGAAGGCAGATTATGTATGTGTGTTTTTCTTTTAAGATTTTATCTATTTATTTGAGAGAGAGAGAGCAAGAGATGGAGCATGAGCAATGGGGAGAGGGAGAAGCAGGCTCCCCGGCATGGGGCTCGATCCCAGGACCCTGGGATCATGATCTGAGCCCAAGGCAGACATTTAACCAACTGAGCCACCCAGGCACCCCAGATTATGGGTGGTTTTCATATTTTCTTCACAGTTTTCTTCATTTTCAATTTTTTATGAATATATAATACTTTTATAAAAAGAGAAAATATATTTCCATCATGTTTCTAAAGATTATGTGATATTATAAGAAAATGTTCTAAATATATTAAGAAGAAAACAGGATAAAAAACTATGTGTACTATGATTCCAATTTTTATAAATTCTGTGGTTGTTTTTAGAATGAACATGAACTTTTATAATCAGAAGAATTAGACTTTAATCTTGACTCTGTCAAGGAAATATACAGACAGTATGTAAAGTGTACCATTTATTTGTCTTCTAAGAAATTTGTATTCATGAAAGAAAAATAAGGCAGAGGATGGAGAATGCATGCTGTGGCATGTCAGATAGAATGTGATGCCATTTCTGGTTTCAGAAATTATGTATTTGTACAATTGCATATACACAGAAAATACTTATAAACAGTATGTTAGATATGCAGTTTAGACTCTAAATATTGGTAATACAAATTGAAGAAAATGGGATCAGAGAGCTAGTAAAATCCTCTGACTTCGATTTTTATTTTACATTTTTATGTATGGTCTGAACTTTTCATAATGAGCATTATAATTTGAGGAATGAATATATAATTTTTTAATTAATGGTCTTTTTTAGAGAAGTATTAGGTTTACAGAAAAAAATGAGGATAAAGTACAGAGAGTTTTCATATAATACATAATTTTTTAAAAAACCCAAAACCACCACAATGCATTTATTAGACAAAGCAGGGTCAACAGGGTTTGACTGACTGCCTCCAAAATGGGTACCAATGATCCATACTGCTCCCTCTCTGAATGTTACCCCTCCCACCATGAGGTGGGATTTATTTCCCCTCCCTTGAATCTGGACTGGCATTATGACTTGCTTTGACAAAGATATTGTGACTAAAATGATCTACGTATTATAGACACAATGATGCTTATACCTATGTGTAAAAGTCATGCTTAACACTTATCATAATTTATGGTAAGAACGTGCATTGTCTTTTGTTTAGAAAAATCATTACAACAGGAAAACAGATTTGTTATTTAAAATGAATATTTTTAAGTTTAAAAACGGAGAAGATGAGTCTCCTCTATTTTCTAAAACCACACTTCAGAGTTAATCACTTTTAGGGGTTTTGCTTTAATTAAACACACAAAGTGGAAAATTAAGGAAAATAAAAGTACGTCACAGAAAAGAGTGAAAAGAATTTCATCTATAAAACTGTCCCTGGGCACCTGGGTGGCTCAGTCGGTTAAGCATCTGCCTTCAGCTCAGGTCATGACCCCAGGGTCCTGGGATCGAGTCTCACATCGGGCTCCCTGCTCAGCAGGGAGTCTGATTCTCCTTCTCCCTCTGTCCCTCCTCCACCTTCGTGTGCTCTCTCTCTGGTTCTGCTCTCTCTCTTTCAAATAAATAAATAAAAATTTTTTAATAAATAAATAAATAAAACTGCCCCTGATAGGGCGCCTCGGGGGCTCAGTTTGTTAATTGTCCAACTCTTGGCATGTCATCTGATCCTCTTCATGTCACTCTACAGGAAATTAGTGCTCCAGGAACCAATACAAAATGAGAATACTCCAACTGCTGCTACTTCCCCTGTGACTGATCCAAGAGTCATGTGGCCTCTGCCAGCATCCATGAAATGGGCACAACTAACTTAACAAGTTAGCTTGCAGTCACAGTTCCTGATGCATATTTTTGTGAACATGTTTCTTTAAGCCATTTTTAAACTACAAAATGCAGTGGATTTTCTCATCTACCCCACTCCAACCGAAGGCCTCCCAACCAACTGCTGGAGCATCTACTTACGCCCTGCGATGAATCTTCTCCACTTACAAGTGATAGAGACAAGAGTCCCTGTCCTCATCAATCCTACAGTGTTCCTAAAACAGACGCACATTCTTTCCCTTCTGAAGAAACAAAACCTTTGCTCTCTGCAAAGAGCATGATATCTTCAGGGAGAAAATGTAGTGAGGCCAAGTTCTGAGAGAGTGAAAAAGCAAAGCACCTGCAAAATGGCACAGCAAAGCACATCTGGCAAAAACATCTGTAGGAAATGGGAAAATGGAATAGGAAAATGCTCCTATATTCAAGGTTGGGGTCTCAGAAGTGAACAATCTATCTCCCCTCCCCAAGCATAAGAATGGAAATGCTAACACTCGATTAATCCAGAAAGGAAAATCCATCTGCCCCACAGACTGTGTAGACAACTGTGCTGTGTGAGTGGACAGTGTTTCCAGGTTTACTGGCAGGCAACTTAACGCGGGACCTTCAGGGATTTGTCCTGTGTCTCATCTTCCATCTGGAAATAAAGCCTGCATGATTTGCAGAGGAATGCTCTTAGAGATTAAGGAGATGGTCTTAGGCTGAAGCCCAAGAGGACAGTTGGCTAGGAAAAAAGAATTATTGACAGGGACAGTAAGCCCGGACATCCTGCCTAAAAGTCACTGCATTTCTCTTAAAGTCCTTACAGTTGGGACTGATTCTCACTGGCTGGGGTGAAAACTGCTTGAAGGCACAGGCATAAAGCGACCTCTCTGAGCGCTTTGGAAGGAAGAAATGTGAACGAGAAAAACATACAGGAACTTACCCAATGGTCGGGCTGATGTTGTGGTCAAAGTGATCCTGGACAAATCGACACACGATGCTTGATTTCCCAACCCCGGTATCCTGGAAAAGAATGAGGACACAGCCATGAAGACCAAGGGTATCAGTTCTGACCTAGTATAAACGCAGAGCCAGACGTCAGGAGAGGTTATCTCTCGTTGGAGGCAGTAGGAGAGGAGGATATTTTCTTCTATTTCCTACCAGGATTTTCTAAAAGGAAACTGTATTGTTTTCATAGAAAGGAAAGCAGTACGGTAAAAAAAGGCTTTAGAAACATGGCCCACATATATACAATAATTAACCTAGAACTCACATGTTCACAATATATTATTTCCAAAAATTCGAAAAAAATGTGAAGGGGTCTAGAGGAGACGTATGGTAACACACTGCACTGTTTTGGTAGAGATAGAACTGATTTTGTTCAAAACCTTAGCTCTCAAAAACTACATAATCTATTTCTCTAGGTTTCACCCTGTAAGACTTATGAGTTCTAATCTCTGCATTTCTAACATTTGCTCTTCAGAATCTAATAGCTTCATAATAACCTCCAGTTCTGCTTAAGTATATAAAGGTCTCATCTCAATGCTCTCTCTGTTAAATAATTCTTTAAAGCTGATTAGGATAGAGGTCCATTATACATTGGAAATCAAATACATGCATTTCTATCCACTCCCTCCAAACACCCTTGTCAAATGGCTTAAGGAATAAAAGACACAAATTCACAAGGTCAAACAGAGAGGAGACGAGACACCAGACAAGTGATGTCAAAGAAAAGCATGTGGCCTAGTGGTCACTGAGAAAGAAGTGGAGCCTTAAGGGCCACCAGATAGGAGAGCCACTCAGAAGCAAGACAATTCATGCCACAGAATCCCTGAACACATCAAGAATTGGAGAACAAGGCTGAAAGCAGCAGTAACTGTTGAAAGCTGCACAGAAACATACTCTTGGTGCCCCTGACCACAAACCCAGAGGACAGACTTCCCTGCATTCCAGGAAGAGGTGGAAGTTGAGTCTCCAGGAAACCTCTATCAGACGGGGCTGGGCTTGGGGCCTTGAGATGCAGCTCAGGGAGCGCCTGTGTGACCCTGTTGCCCTGTGCGGAGCCAGAGAGAAGTGGGGAGTCCCCTCTGGGTAAGAGGGGAAATCCTGCCGATCCTGACATGTGGAGTCCCCCAACTAAAAGCCACGTTGCACCAGTCTACAACACAAGCTCCCGTGCTAACAGACCTTTCAGGACACATTTTCATCTATCAAAAATAAACACTCAGCTAAGAAATTCCAGATGTTTATACCCACACACAAAAGAGCAGGATGTTATTTTAGAAGAGTATTCAGAGAATAAGACTGACCTTAGAAATTAAAATTATGATGGTAGAAATGGAAATGTCAAAGGAAGAGAGGTATACGGTAAAGTCAGGAGACTGCCCAGGAAGTAGAACATACTAGAACAAAGCAACTGGCCTCAGCTGCCAGTCACTGCTCTTCCAAGAGGGGTGCAAGGCAAGGAGACACAGGATTCAGACTACTGACACAGAGACGTCCTCCTTGACACATGCTTATCGGCAAGGATCGGGGTGACGTTTTGAGATCTATATGTGAAAGGGAGACAAGACATAGTCCAAGAAGAAAAAAAAGAGTGACGTGGTTCTCTTCTGTTAAAGGTGTCTAAAAGCCCAAAGATCAAGGAGGAGATGTTGAAAAAGAGAAATCTGCTTTTCTTTACACCGAAATACAAAATTAGATTTGAAATACCAACTGGAAATCCCAATTATTTCTACTCCTTCTCTCCCGCCGTGCTCAGAGGACAGTTCCTGCAAACGCGGAGCCAGAGGGGCCCCGGCTGGTGACACTCATCAGAACATCATTCTCCAGAAGCCCTCCTATCCCACGGAGAGCGGCCCTCGTGAGCCGTAACGGACCAAAAGCACCGAAGGCCGTTCATCTGCAGCGTGCACATCGACGTGCAGAGTTCAAAGAGGTGGTGACAGAGTCAAAACGCCAGCTCTCAGATTCCAGATGAGTATGTGGCTGCTGTTTCTGAGCTGACCCTTCAGGATGGATTCCGGCTCATGTGCCTCAGTTCCCCAAACCCCACAACTCAGTTCGTTTTATCTCCGTTGCTTTGAACTCCCCTGCCCCACCCCGGCCCCACAGATGAGGGGCCCTTACCCTTTAACGCACGCAACCTCCGGAGAACCTGAAAACCAAAGGATGGTGCTGCCCCACCCTTGAAGAGCAGGAAAACTCGCTCTCGCAAGGCGAACTGCTTTCTGTGAACGGCCCGGTGGGCAAGGGGGGGACCGCTGTGTACTTTTACATATTTTTATGTCACCAAGTTTATAGCGTGCGACTCCTCCCATAGGAAGCTCTCAAGTTCACCATCCCACAAGAAATGCTAAATGATCCGTCTCTGCGGTCTGTGCAGCCCCAGAAGCCGTCGCCGAGATGGGAAGGCAGGGCTGAGGCGAGCGCCTGCCCCGGCCCTCTCTGGGGCCTCTCGTCCCCAGTGTAGGAATGCTCTCTCTCGGGCTCACGCCTGGGCCAGCAGGCAGTCCCAGACCGAGAGGACGTAGAGGCCAACCCCCCCCCCACCTCCCCACCCCCTCCCACCCCCGGTCACAGCCCAGAGAGGCGCCTGGCGGAGGGAGTACCCGCGCTCACAGGCGGGCAGGGCCGGTCTGCTCAGGGCTCGGCAGGCAAGCCCGCACCTCCCGAGCTTTGTCCTTTTTGGCCCTCTTCAGTGTCCTTTCGCTTACACCCAGGCTCCCCCTGCCTCCCAGCCGGGGCACCCAGCCCTGTGGAATGCCTCCAGCTCACAGCAGCCCTCCAGGCCCTTCCCTGTGGGCACCATGGCGCTCACTCTCTGCGAGGGACGGCCCCTGGTGCACAGGCTTGGCGGTCCGCGCACCTCCGGATGAGGACTCTGCTCTGGGAAGCACACTGCGGGGCTCTCCTTTCACCCTACTCGAGGGCTCCGCTCAGAACCACTGGCTCCACATCCCCAAGCAGCCCAACAGATCCTGCAAGGCCATCCTCGAAATGCCCTTGAGGCTGAAAAACTCAAAAGCCATCTGGAGATGATTCCTTTCTACTCATCATATTCTGCAGACAACTCGGGCTTAAAATACCAGCTTTTCTGCACAAAGCAGCAAGCCTGCTCAAATTTAGACTGAACAATGCATTCTTCAGCCAAACACGCTCCGTGTTTCTTCTTTTTACCATTTCACTCTCAAAGTTTCTCTTTCTCTCTCTCATATATTTGACAGGAAAAAAAATTAAAATAAAAAAAAAGGAGAGGCAAAGATGAAGTCTGTCTCAGGAGAGACAATATTCTTAACAAAGAACTGCTTCAAATAATCTGTGGCCGGTGGCTGTGCGAGGTTCCAGAAACGACCTCCGGGGGCGACTGCTGTCCCCCCGCCGGCCACCAGGGGAAGGCCCTGCTCAAGGATTGTGAGGGAGCCGGCTGCCACCGGGAAGCGGGCCGCTTTTCCGGACTCGCCGGCCTTGGTGAGCTCCCCTTCCTGCAGGGACCTCGCCGGCCGGTGACACACACACACAAGAGGGCAGCGCCGGTGAGTCAGGACTCGCGCCCGCAGAAACGCACGGGGTTCAAGCAGGAAAAGCCCAAAGCGCCTGGGTGAAGGACGGCGTCTGTGAGAAAAGAGAGGACGACAAGAGAGGGGGGCCGCAGCTGCCCAGCATTCTCTAAAAGGCTATTTTATTTTTAGTGGATTTACGGGGACGGAAGGAAACTCGTCTCTGCAGATATTTTTCCGTTGCACAAGATTATGAGACTAGCATAGCCCATCTTGTCCAGTCTCCTAGTTCTTCAAAAGAGGAAGCCGGGGGACTTCCTCAGGGTCACACAGCTGGCTGGTCGAGTCAGAACCTAAATGTTCTGAGTTCAGTGAAATCCTCTTAAGGCTCTCACCGGGTTAAATCTACCTCCCTGCCAAATGTAAATTTCTTCCTCCAAAAGTCCATTTTCTAGAACTCCCAAGGAGTACTAGTATTCTTGTTTCACTGTGTTCCACTGTAGCATCGTGTGTCCTCAAAAGAGATCTGCTGGGGTTTGGCCTGTCGTGAAAGGCGGACATACTACCAGCTACTGGGGAGGCACAAAATAAAACCAGTTCTGATTCCACAAACCAGGAATACAGTTCAGCAGAATCATCCCCGGGGGGTAATCAATGTGCTTTGTATTCTCACTTGTGTGGTTGGCACCAGACCCACGCTGAGGCCAAGCGATCGGTTCCTTCTACTTACAGGGAAATGGATACCTTCAATGATATTCCTTCTATATAAGTCACTATCTGGGGCCACTAATGCAGTCCTCCGAGAACCAGCTCTTACTCTGATGTGACAATCTCTGCTGTTCAAACATTCGTTAATCAAGTGTAAATCTCTGATTCTGAAATCACAAACCACAAAATTGCAGCTGTTGTCCTATAAAACGCAAGGCATCCCTTGATTCCCTCCTAGATGACTGTGACAGGCTTCAAGGAGGTGTTCCTCCCTCTCAACATAAAGAACGGTAGGTCCTAGGCAATTATGCCACCCCTACCTCCTCCTGCTCTCATGGAAGACATCACTAATCAGTAAGGATGTGTTATGTTATTGAACCTGAAAAGGGCCTCAAAATCTTTGCAACCCAGCTCTGCAGACCATCAGTATGACTCAAGCCATGTGTTTTTCCACAAATGGCCATCCTCGACCGTTGCCCTACTCTCCCCAACAGTCAACACGCTCCTACCGTCTCCTCCTCTCCAAACTCACAAAGTGCGTTATAAGCCAACATGCTTCCTACGGAAAGGAAATGACAAGCTAGACCAAGAATCACAGACTCAGAAATTCCATTCCTCGGAATGTAGTTAAAAGAAGAAAAAAAAATAAGCACAAAAAAGTTCATGGAAGTATTTATAAAAATTAGAAATGGCCTCAAAAAGCCACCACAAATCAAATAACTTGTGGTACAGACAAGAATCTCTTGAGCTTTAATTTCATGCCAACCAATATGTCAAAGAGGCAGAATATGATTTGCCCATTATGTGAACTATGGAAATGATCATTTCAGCATCTGTCTCTAGTCTAGGAATCAGAGAGAACCCACATGGCAAGGGGGTTTTTGCATTTATTTGTTTTTTTTCAGTCATCCATTTAGTTAAGTGTTTAGACTTTGAGCCTTACACACTTCTGAAAAGTCTTAAATGCTTACACGTTGATAGGGAGTTAAGTTAGGGATTTAGGAGAGCTGTGGAGGCCAGCCAGATTTTATGGATGGAGAGAAATAATACAGAGGGAACAGGCAGAACCATGGGATGGCGAATGGCTTGATCTTTTGACCCCAAAGGTACCGGAAGCCGACAGCACCGTAGAGTCTGACCCAGTGGAGCAAAGGTCTCTTCAATGACAGTGGACATGCCCCTCCATATGCATGAGATGACCTTGTGGGGACAAACTGCAGGCAAATCCAGAAAACAGTGACTAGGGATTTGGGGCAGTGTTGTGTGTGCCTGCTTATTGGTTCCACTTTGGGGCAGATGGGGAAGAAACGTCTAGAGGAAGCAAGTGCTGCTGCTGAAGAGATGAGGTCATGGAGGAGACAATTTCCATTTCCTGCGGCTGTAGGGCACCTGGCCCAGGGCCTCACCACCATGCCCTGTGTCAGCTGGCCAGGTCCCCGCCATCCCTGCCAGGACTCCTCGATGGCACCACCTGTCCTTCCCCAAACCCTGGATCCACCCCGAAGAGAAAGCAGAACGGGAATTGACACAAAGGAATATGCTCTCTCAAGCATATCCCAATCCTCGAAGCTCTGCGGTCTGCACCTAATTCCAAAGAAACCCCGCAGAAAGGCGGCACAAATTCCATTTTAACCCACCAAGTATTTTTCTAAAGCTTTGGCTGAGGGGCAGAGGATACACGCCCTCATTCCACTCCTCTGCATGGGATTTATGACAAAGCAATGGGCAAAATACCCCAACCACACAGTCAGGCCCCTGCTTCTGAGGAACCTGAATTGGCCAGACTAAGCACTCAAGGTCAAAACACTGCACATCACCCCCAGAGCTTCCAGTAAGCTCCGCAGAGAGCTCCCATGCATCACTTCGGTTCTGTCTCTGCAACACCCTTTCCACAGGAGAACTGAAGTACTTTGTTCCTGGATGACATTTAAAGGCTTATTGGAATTACAGACTTAATGGGCCTGTTTGCCTGTGAGCCCTAAATATCTTTGGCACCAAAATGAAGAGAGTTCGATATTTATAAATCACAGTTACCACTACCAAAAGAAAAAAATAGTGCCATAAAAGCAACAAATATCATTAAACTCAAGTCTATAATATGCTTGTTTTATTATCACACATTCTACAAGATTTCCTTTGGTGGTGTGAGACCTCCATCCAAACAGAGTAAATTTCAGCCTCCATGCTACTTTCTGGGAAAATTTTGAACTAGCAATGCAAGAAAATCCAACGATAGGCATCCCACTGCATTTAGGAAAGCACACCACAAAATTATTTGAGGAAAATAACAATATAAATTAAAAGCCCCTGAGCATTCCCACAAGCAACTTTGCTGTAGCTCTGTCGTGGTTATTTTGAAACATGTCAGTGGTGTGCATGATAACAAACGTCTCAAAATCCATTTACAAAGGGAAGCTAACTACATATATGACAAAAGAAAACTGAATTGTCTCATAAAGAAAAAGGTGGGTTCTACCACGAGTCTGAGAGTCACTGAACTATTTTCTCTATCTAACTCATGGGGACGAAAATGCTTACAGACATTATTCTACGCATGTAAATAGCATAAGTGAATTTTTTAAAAAGATTTTATTTATTTACTTGACAAAGAGAGACAGCATGATCGGGGGAGGGGCAGAGGGAGAAGCAGGCTCCCTGCTGAGCAGGGAGCTGGACGGACATGGGGCTCAGGACCCCAGGATCATGACCTGAGCTGATGGCAGACGCTTAACTGAGCCACCCAGGCGCCCCGATAGCATAAGTGAATTTATACATTAGATCAATGCCCCTTGGGCACTAATGAACAAAGCTTGGAAAGGTCCACAATTGTCTAGATGTACATGAGAATAATGTGAAGCTCACATGCAGAGAATAACAGGTTATTGTTTGGGTGCAAAAAGTGACCAGGAGAGATGTAAAAATATCCTCCTAGGTAATAAAAAGAAATTAGCAGGAACAAGGAGCATGAAAGCCACAAGAAGGAGATAATTAAATGGCTCCAAAGGGAACAGAGACACATGTATTCACTTACTCTCTCTTACTGGGTCCTCACAACAGCCCTTTGTAAAGCGGAGGACAGAAGGCATTGTCCACATTTCCCATGTAAGGAAACCACGGTCTATGGTCCTACAACTAGTAAAAGCATCATGAAGGTTCACACATCCCTTTCCCCACACATTACCGGCCAAACCATCTCTCTCCCGAAGGCGTGCATCCATCACACATCCACTCGTCTATTCAGTGCCTGTGCAGTCAGCAATATGCAAAGACAGGCCACGAGAAAATTAAGCCCAATTCCTGCAGTCTGGACACTTACACTCAGACTTAAACTTCACAAAGGAATCAAAGACAGGAGGTTAGAGTGATCACAAGAGGTCACTGTCCAGGCAATCGCGAATACATCAAATGAATGATCATTGACCATTTTCAAACACTGCATTTGCTGGCTAATCATTTGAAATTCAGAGAGCATTTTTCTGCTGTAAATAAATAATGATTATTTCCCAAATTCGCCGCTGAACTATAGCACTCTACAATGGAGGAGCCTGATCTCTGTTTGTATCTATAGGGTAACTTATTGTTTCCATGGGAAAACTTACTCTAATTTCAAACCGGGGATTTTAGCCAGTGAGAACCAGATGCTCAGGCTTTCAGCGCAAGCAGAATGCCCTGGGAGACTACAAAGATCTTTGTTGAACAAATGGTCTAGCAGATTTGGACTCCAGCAATATTGCCAACAGCACAAATCTTTCATAGGAGCAGGACTGAGCAAAATAGTAATATGGGCAATAAGAAAAACTGACATTTACTGAACACATAAAAAGTTCCAGGCACCAAGCTGGGCGTTTCCAAACACTTATTATCTCTTTGAGTATTGCTTCTGCTGTATTATATCTCTTCTCTCCTTCTGGGATTCCAGATATGCTCGCATTAAACTTTTTCACCTTATCTTATATCTCTCTTATATTCTTTTCCCTGTTTTCCATATTTTGTCTGAGTTTCAGGTAGGAGATCTTCTGATCTAATTTCTAGTTCTTTCTACCAATGTATCTAACATGATGGTAACCCCATCTATTGATTCCCTGACATCAATCATTGTATTTTTTCTGTTGTAAAATTTTCTTTTTTATGGTTTTTAATTGCTTGCCAAATTTTAAAATCATGACTCTTGCTTGAGCATAGTAGACATATTTATATTTTACATATTTTAAAGTCCACGTCTGATAATTCCACTATCCACATCCTCTGTGGGTCTGTTTCTGTTGTCTGTGGAAAGGTTAAACTGCCTTGTCTCCTCAGATCTCTCGTCATGTCTGATTAAGTCTCAGCATCCTCATTTCATAGCAGCAACCTGTCCAAGGACATGGATGTCGAGGCTAAGACCCCACCCCAGATCTTCCGTGACTCTTAGGTAAGTGTTTAAAAAGAAGAGATGGTCATGCTTCTGAGACATCATCCAGCCCCAGAGAAACCAATGCTAGGAAGAAAATATTTATGATATTTAAAACTCCATCCGCTTTCTACTGTGGTTATGTTTATTTGCCTCTCATTGTTCCAGAGTTGGCAGAGCTGGGGAGTTCTGAAGTTTCGAAATCTTTCAGGCATGGAACTTCTGGCCCCATGAGTGCCTCTCAGCCCAGCTGGTGGCAACGTCCTTGGAGTCGCAGGGAAGCCAAAGACACAGACGTAGCAGGAATGAGGAAAGAGGAATACCAGGAGCTCCGTCCCTCTCCTTCCCCAGCTCTTAAGGAAGTCCTTCGCAGATAAGTTGAAGAAGGAAGACCCTCTTTAAAAGAGGAAGGGCAGTTCCCTAGCTCCTTTACTTTCGTTATTCTTACAACAGCCCCACTGCTTCTTGGCATTTCTCAGAGAGCAGTCTGTCCTCATGTACCGACTCTGCAGCTAAGCAGAGATTTCAGTTTATCTCATGAATCTTAGCAGGTGTGACCTTAACCTCTTAAAAACAAAAAAGCTAACACAATTTTTTACTTAAATTGTACTTCTTGCCCAAGGAACCAACCGTTCTTTGGCCACTTTTCTTTCCTCACAAGCATCCTACGTGTGGGCTCTCGGGTGGGCAAGGCGGGTCACTGGACAAATGACAAAGACATAGGCTCCCTCTTCATAGAGGGAAAATCCACTGATTTCATGAAATACCTGGCCTACAACAGGCATCAAGCACCAAACCTCAGATTTTATTATATTCTGGAATTTTTCTTACAAAACACTAAATATTCATTGTTCCTGATTTGCAGAGCTCGCAAATAAGGATAAGCAATGATCATAATTATAGTAGCCAGCTTCTAAAATGGTTCCCAATGATCCACCCCACCCCATCTCCCAGTATTTGGTTCCCTGCGTGCATGTGGCCTGAACCTAATGACTTGCTTTTAAAAAACAGAATATGAAAAAAATGAGTATCACTCCCGAGGTTAGGTTGTAAAAACTGATTGCCCTCTTTCTGATATTCCTGCTGGCCCCCTCTCACCTGCCAGCTCTGAGGAAGCAAGCCGCCATTCATGGGCGGACCACGACACCGGCAAAACCAACTGCCACCAAAGCCTCCGAGCACATCTACAGGGGGTCTCAGCAACTGCGGGCTGCCAGAAACCACTGAGGGAGCTTGGAAGCAGACCCTGCCCCCGTCCTGTTCCAAGGTGACTGCAGCCCCAGCTGACACCTGATTGCAGCCTTGTAAGCGACCCTGAGCTGGAGGACCAGTGAAGCTGCGCCCAGATTCCTGACCCACAAAACGATGAGACAGTAAGTGCATGGTGTCTTAAGCTGTTAAATTTTGGTGCAACTTGTTACACAGCAGTGGATAACTAAGACAGATGTAACAGACAACATGTATTAAGCACTGACTCGGAACCAATTTTATTTCATCCGTGCAACAACCCTAATGAAGTAGAGTTATGCTTCCCTTGCAGAGTGGGAAGTGAAAGCTGAGGGCAGGGTCAGAAATAGGGGGTGGCCGGGACACATGATGACGGCAAAGCCGTATGGAACTCACGAGACTCTGCCCCAAGAGCAGAGATTCCGAGTCCTCCTCCAGGAGCCTACTCTCAGGCCCGTGAGAGAGGAAAGATATTAAGTGACTTTAACCGACAAAACCTATTTTAGAGTGACTTAAGCACTGAAAATCAACCCAAAGTCAGCAAATACAGTTATGGTAGATAAAGAGCTACAATGTAAAGCAATAATTCAATCTTAAGGGTAAACCTCGAGGGAAAAGATCACAGCATGCAAGATCAGAAAGCAAAGACCTGAGGATTTCAGAATTTGCTTTTAAGATCTCATTACAGACATTCCAGAGTTGCTCTGAGGAACCGCTCACACGGCTCCCTGTGCAGGGTTGCACTGTTTTATTAAGTGCCTTTTCACCTCATTAGAAACATTCTCCTTCATTCAGTATCATTTCCACACAGTGAGTCAGCACAGACGCCAACAGCAGCGCGTGGGGCGGGAGCTGTTTCGGTTCTTCTCCTCCTCCCCCATCCACGCACCCTCACTGTGGTCCTTAGGAGCCATGACAAGACAGTTCAGGGGACGCATAGGAATGTCCTCCCACCCAGCAGTCAGACCACGGCCTGGATGGTTGGTGCTGGAGAGTGGGAAGACTGAGGGAGAAAGGAAGTGCGAAGGACCCATCCCGGGAGCTCATTTCCTCATCTCTGGACTTGAGAGAATCCTATTATTCCACCTCAAGACTGTTCTAAAGAACAGCTCATTAAATCAATCCTAAATCTCTCTGGTGAAAATGTGCAATGGCAAAGTCTTAGACAAAAGGCAAGGTGAATGATGATTCAACAGTGTGCCTGCCCAACAGCCCCACGAACGAAGGTGCTTATCAGGGAGCTCCCTGTGATGCTCCCCCTTTCTCACCACAGCCTCCCCTCTCTAGCCGGGGGGTTTCTCTCTCTCTCTCTCTCTCTCTCTCACACACACACACACACACACACGATCCTAATAGCGGACATGTCAATACAACAGAGCACATCACAGCCACAGCACCCGAGGACCAGCCAGGACCCTGTGCCCTTGTTAGAATCTGATGGCCTCACATTACTTCCCCCACTGCCATAACCAGGCAAAAGTCAAGCTGCAGTTCGGCTGGGGCACAGCTATGAACTGAAAGAGCAAGCCTCTCTTCTGTCCCCCCCAGCCGCTTGACCCCAGGCAAGCACATTGCCTCTTCACTCCTGTCACCCCTCTGCAGGATGAGTCATGGGTGTCAGGCATCTGACACCCCCAAAATCACACATTACTTTTGCGGGTAGGTAAGTGTTTTCTGGTGAGAAGGTCCCTCATCAGATCCTCACTGTTACTTATGACCTAAATACTCATAAGATCTGCTGAATCCACAGATGCCCTCTGACTCCTTCCCATTCTGAAAGCTGAGCGTCTATGTTTCAGGCTACACCCCTCCCCATCTCTGAATGTCTGTGTTCAAGGCAACAGTGGGTCCAAAACCTAGAAAGAACAAAGCTACCACTGCTTGTCCATCTCAAATCCACACACTGCTTGATCTCAAGATCAGTTCTGCTGAATCTTCTACGGCCTTGTTTCCTGTTCCCACCCACCAAGGCGATCTGGTGAACTGTGAAGATGTTGTAAGGTACACTGTCCTCAGGTCCCGCCCTCCGTGCTGCACTGTCAGAGCGGAGGTCCTAGCAGCAGTGGTCAACTGCTCATCCCCACAGGGGAATGGATGAACCATTCACACACACACACACACACACACACTCACGCATGCTCACACACACAGCTTAGAACTTGGAATCAGAAAGGCCAGCACTTATCACTCATATGACATCAAGAAGGGAAGAAATGGTGCTTGCTGATAAATCCCAGCAAGATCCTATGTCCCTACCCCCACAGAACTCCTGGTCCAGGGAAGAAGAGACAAGTCAACTGGAGAGTATCACATACGGTGCGTGGTAAGTGCTTTGATGAGGAAACAAAAGGACATCTAACCTATGTTTGAGAGATCCAGGAGGCTTTGTGGAGGCAGGGACATTAAATCTGAAACCAAAAGGATGTATTAGCTGGGCAAGGCAGAGAGCAGGACTGGAGAACAGAGGAAGAGAGGTGAGGGAGCTGAATTCTACCAACAGGAGCAGAGCAAGAGGTGAAAGAAAGTCTGTCCAAGAATTGAATTTGGTGGAGGTTTGGGGGGTTTTTTCCTCTGTGAGGCAAAGATGTCAGCAGCTCCCCATGACCATGTGGATGGAGAGCCCAGAGACTAACAGATGCCCCTTCTGCCCCTTCCACTGCCCTCTCCTGCCAATCCCGCTCTGACTGGAACCCAGTCAGAAGCTTAAAGAAGCTGTCTAATCCAGAGGCTCTATGTCCCCACTTCTAATATTCTCACACATTCCTCTGCAGGGGATCTGAAGCACATGTGTGCATGTGAGACATGCACCATACACCCACACACGCACGTGCGTACACAAGCATACAAAAGCATGCACACATGCATACATGCCCACACAGGCTCTGCAACACCGGCCTGCTGTGCAGCATCCCGGATTATCCTACTTCAACTTGGCTAAAGCAGGGAGACAGTTCCCAGGATCCCTTCCTCCATACGGTTCTGGGTTAGAATTGGCCAAAAGGGGGGAGCCTGGGTGGCACAGCGGTTAAGCGTCTGCCTTCAGCTCAGGGCGTGATCCCGGCGATCTGGGATCGAGCCCCACATCAGGCTCTTCTGCTATGAGCCTGCTTCTTCCTCTCCCACTCCCCCTGCTTGTGTTCCCTCTCTCGCTGGCTGTCTCTATCTCTGTTGAATAAATAAATAAAATCTTTAAAAAAAAAAAAAAGAATTGGCCAAAAGGGCAATTTGCAGGGAGTCGAGAATTGCTGTTACACTACTGAAGGTCTTCACACAC
Organism: Ursus maritimus; assembly: GCF_017311325.1. Taxonomy (NCBI): domain Eukaryota; kingdom Metazoa; phylum Chordata; class Mammalia; order Carnivora; family Ursidae; genus Ursus; species Ursus maritimus. Next base: position 56,864,854 of record NW_024424230.1, on the reverse strand, counting down.
AGGTAGAAAGAGGTTCCCAGTAGAGCCCACTTCCGTATTCATCTCCTCTCCAAACTGTGGCCCCAGGCCTCCCTCCAGATACAGGCGAGAGGCAGCAGCTGTCCATAGACAGCTAGCTACCCCACCCCTCTGCAGGCCACTTGCTATTGCCTGTGTCAGCCTCTCAGAGCTTCCATGACAGCCCCCCGCTCCGGACCGCCATGCTGGTACTTCTCTGGTTTGAGGGGTTTCCGCTGATTTTCAAGCTCCTTCTTCCAGACCTCCCCTTGTCCCTCCGCCCACACTGGTGTCAAGTGTGACAAGTGCAATGAATCCTTTCCCATAACACAGTAGCTCTGCTTCCCTGAAGGAACCCTAATTAACGCTGATACACCCACCAGGAAGAAGCACCTAGAAACAGAAGCAGGAGAATGCAAACAAATGTTTCACAGGCTAGTGAGAGGTGAGGCCAGCAGGAGCAATGTCAGGATGATTTAACCACCAGCACAAAGAACGTCACTCAATCAGAACAGACCCCAGAACACCCACAGGCCAAGGACATTGTTCTACCTTGCTTAAGGAGTCCAGAACTTGTCTGAGAACAGTGGGAACAAATAAAATCCACCCAGTTGTGGAGCTTTAAGGGGATCAGAGGGAACCAAAGGAGGAAACAAAGGCCATTTAAAAGGCTGCTCTTTCATCGGCCGCATTTTTAATGAGCACCTACTAGGTGCCATCATAGGTGATGGCGGCCAAAGCCTACCATGTTGCTGCTAAGACTCTACAAGAGCTTGGCCTGTACTCTATGCTCAGTTCTGCGGGGCAGACAAAAGAAACAGTTCATACATCCCGACTAGAGTCACCTTGAAAAGTTGGCATCTTCAGCCACCTCACTCAAGTGAACGAACACTCAACGCTTCTCAGATCACCTGAGATTCGGTGTAATAGAGCTACCTGTAGTGATCCCTTCATCAAGATACTAGCTGACAGCACGTGTGACTTAATCAAATGAGACGCATGCACACTTGCAGGCTGCGTAAAGAGCAAGCCGGGGAGATGACCGTCTGCTCACAATTGACCCACCTTCCATACTCTATCACGGTTCCAACGAAGTAGTCGTCTTGACCCATGATGCATTAGGAATCATCCTATACTTATGAAGGTCAACTATATCAAGGCCTAGACTCGATGATTAGCACACTAGCACCAGGAAAGGCACTTGCAAGAAAGGAAGGGAGTGTGTCAGAGGAAGGGGAGTTGGCCTCTGAAGTGTGAGCAGAAACATCCCCCATCACTACCACGATAGCCTGACTTTCTTATGGTTTAGAATTCTGGTTTCATGTCATCTCACATTATGGACGTGATTAAGAGACTTTACGAAATACAAATAAAAGTCATCAATGAATTACTACCACCCTCACTTTTGGTCTATGCTCTTTGGATATAAATGCTAAATATTATATTTAGTTTAAGAATCTGACCAGGAAACACAAAACTGCCTACATCACAGATGCCTGAAGAATCCATTGCACATTGCAGCCTCCAAGCAGAAGTCAGCAGAAACCCCCACCTCCCCACCATTGCCCAAGCCCCCAAGATCAAAAATGCAGTTCTGTTCTTTTATTGTCCAAATGAGAGAAAGTGAGTGTGCCTACGGATAAAGACAGACACTCAGATGTGGACAAATTTCCCAGGAACAACCTGAATAGGCGTTATGTTGATAATAAGCAGTAAAGCCATGGAAATATACTCTGAATGCAGTATGCTCTCCTACACCGTGTCCTCAACTGCCCCCCAGCCAAAGACCAGCTGAAGGTCAAGAAGAAAGCAAGTGACTGCAGATCGGCTCTTCGCTTCTGTGCTGGATATTAAATTATGGAGCCAACCTCATGTCCTTAATGCTACGGTACAACCCTGGTCTAAAAAAACACCTGCGACCCCTCCAGCATGGAAAATTAATCTAAAACCTTGCCAGAGAATAAGAAGCTCCCACTGGGGACACCTGGGTGGCTCAGTCAGTTAAGCATCTGCATTCGGCTCAGGTCATGATCCCAGGGTCCTGGGATCAAGCCCCACGTGGGGCTCCCAGCTCAGCAGGGAGCCTGCTTCTCCTTCTCCCTCTGCCTGCCACTCCCCCTTCTTGTGCTCTCTCTCTTTCTCTCTGTCAAATAAACAAAATCTTAAAAGAAGAAAAAAAAAGGAGTTCCCACTGACAGAGGTTAAGTTGAAGGGCACTGAATTGAGCCTGCCCTAAAAAGTCAGTGCACTCATCCAGGTAAGCTGAAATTGGCGTCACCCACGAAAATGGTGACTAAGGGAAAATTAAATGGAAGACAGTTAAAGACATCAAGGCAAAAATGGAGCTTCTGGGCTTCCAAGTTCTAAATCACAGTGTCAGTGAGCTTTAATAATGCCAATCATGTTATTCATAATGACAATGATGACAGTTGACATTTTGTTAAGTTAGACTCTGTTAAGCTGGACATCCCAACCCTATTGCCTCTTGATGAACACCGTCTGGGCTCCCAATCCTCTGACAAGCCCCAGAGATGCAGAGAGGCATGATGATCATTTCTCTTCTACACTAAGCATATCCTGCATGCCTAAGCCGTACCTGGCACTGTGTCAGGCACTGGAGATTCAATAGGATCTCTCTCTCTCTTTTTTTTTAAAGATATTATTTATTTATTTGAGAGAGAGCACGAGCGGGGTGAGGGGCAAAGGGAGAAGCAGACTCCCTGCTCAGCAGGGAACCCAGCTCGGGGCTTTATCCCAGGACTCCTGGATCAGGATCTGAGCCGAAGGCAGATGCCCAACCAACTGAGCCACCCAGACACCCCTCAATAGGATATCTCTTATTCCATAAATGCACAGGTTACACATATGGGAACAAGAAATGGAGGCAGACCTCAAGGCCTTAACAGCCCAGAAGAGGTGGACTTTTGTCTTTAATTTCATGACACAGAGACAAGCAGTGGTACACCATACGTGGGAACAATCTCTGGCCCACCCAGGGGTATGACTGCTCAGATCCAGTGGTGAGTTCCTTGGCACCCCACAATTCCCCTCAGGCATGATGTGTGAGAATATGCCCTTTGTCAAAAGTTCATGAGAAGCTAAAACAATGGCCTCTCTTTACCTTAATCTACATTCTAAAGGCTCTGTGGTTCATAGAGCAGACTCAGATTTATTATTGCATTTGACCTTCATGGTGACTCTGAGGTCATTATTCCCATCTTATGGGTAGAGAACTTGAGGCATAGCGCAATTCACAGTGGAATGGGGTAAGGCCAATTCCAGCCTCTGTCTCCCGGTACTTTCTTTCCCTATCACTAACCCATCTTCAGGCGACATCTGAGTCCTAGGATGTCCACAAAAACATATAGGATCTCAGCATGTGGTACTTCCAAACACTGGGGAGGAAAAAGTCCAGAGCTAAGAAATCTCAAAGTGAAGTAACAGTTTGTAACTTATAAACAACTTTGGTTAACTTTGATATTAAAAAATAATTTAATACAAATAAGTACAGACAACGGGACAATCCCACAGCGCTGGCCACCTTCCTGTTCACGATGATATAAGGGCATCAGTGCATGTTGGAGCTTCATACACCAACACTGAAACCATTGCGTGCATCCTCTAACAAGTGTGTGTCTACTTACAACCTGTGTACATGTGCTACTGTACTAAGATATTACACAACATATAAAACGTATACATAAACGCAATTTTAAAAGAATGACATGTCAGTTAGGATCTTCTCAATACCATGCCATCAAAGCCCAGAAATCTACGGGACGCCGAAGCTGGCGAACTGATTTCACGTTTCTGTTCATCAAAAAAGCCTCACTGGCGCTGCAGAGAGACTTCTAATAACTGCGAGCAAGCACTAGGGAAGGGACTCTCAGTGTGTCCTTCCACACAGAGGCCAGGAAACACAGAGAGATGAAGCTCCCGGAAGCTACTACTGCGTCACATGAGGTGGAAGCTGGGGACGGCCATCTTTTCACTCCCTCAGAAGGGAGAAGGAAGGAAGCCGCCCAGAGACACCATGCCCAGGGCTGCTAGTGACCCCAGGATGCTCCCTGTCTTCCTGAGGCGTTGGTACATATGGGAACCGCCTAAGGTAGCCCGGCAGCGGGCTCCCCATCTGAAGCTTCACGTGCACACACACGCACACACACACACACACACACACACCCCGCCCCAGGGAAAGAGTTGTAAGGACTTTCTAGATAAGCCCTGGTCACGTTACATCATTACCAAGCCCCTCTTAACTTGACCCCTTCACTTCTTTGTCACTTGTCACACACACTGTTTTTTTACAGGCACTAGCTGAAGTCAGTTTCTGCCACAGGTATTTTTTACTACATCCTGCTCCACCCCAGTGGCTGGAGAATGGTACATCAAAATAACGATTTCTCCTACCTAGAAAAAGTCAACATGTGAAGCCTGGAAAAGATCTCCACAGCCTGATGTTCAGGCCCTGCCAATGAAGTCCGTCTGCCTCTGGCCAAAGCACCAAGAGTGCTCACTTGGCCACGTTTTACACGTGAGCATATTTCGTCCACACTGTGGGCCACAGGCATCACCACAATGCATGCACTCAGAACCTAAGTTACAGAAAGCGATGAGCAACCTCTAATTTACCAGCGAATGTTCATTTCCATACTCTAGCGTTACGAAAATACCACTGACTGTTTTTTAAAAACAGAGAGAAAAGAGGGGTTCCTGGTTGGCTCAGTCACAAAAGCGTGCAATTCCTGATCTTGGGGTCATGAGTTCAAGCCCCACGTTGGGGATAGAGATTACATAAATAAATAAATAATTTAAAAAAAATAAACTTGAAAGAAAAATAAATGTGCTAGGAAAGAGGATGTGCAAGGAAAGACAGCAGTGAAATCATCATTCTGGCTTCAATTTGGACCCTATGCCTGCTCATGTTTTGACTCTGGAGACCAATGATCCTCTGTCCCCACGTCCCCCGCTGGATTCTCTCTCAACCAGGCAGGAAGATTGCAGCTCAACTGAGGCAACCAGGCCAAGAGTTTACAGATAGTAATTTGGTCAGATGAGCCAAAGGAAGTATGTTTCTTCACTTAGTGGTTTGGACAACTCCGGAGATCAAGAAAGATATTGCAGACCTTCTCTGAACTCAGAGCACAAACTTCTGCTTCTCCATGACCCAACCATATGACCTTAGCAGCTAATTTCAAACTCTGGTTTCCTACCTGTCAGCCTGGCACCTTGCCCACAGTGGCACAAAACCGACTCCCCCGAGTACACGACGCGCATGGAAACACGCTGGCAAATCGCCCAGAGTCCCTGTTTTGTGCCCTACCCTCTCCCAGAAAGAGGTCAGTATATTTCAGAATGAGTCCCCAGAGTCCCGGCATATGCCAAGCCTGCATTTTTACCACAAGACAGGATCTTTTTCTGCTAAATGGATCTAAATGGTAAACTGTAACTGCGGGGGCCAGGAACACAGGGTCAGCCAGGACACACAGACGGCGGGAGCATCCTGTCATTTTGCTGACCAAGGGAAAAAATTGGGGAGCTTGCATTTTCTATTACCTTTTTTCTTGACTCTTGATCCAAACTAGTTCGCTGCTTATGTTCTTGCAAGACAGGAGCCAAAAGGCTGGCTGGCCTTGCTGTGCTGTTTCCTTCTTTCTCCACAAAAGCCAAAACATAAATCCCCAGTATACAGCTGTTCTTGCCAACACACATCTCCGAAATCTGCCCTCATCAGTGCATGTGCCACAAATTCATAGAGCATCCCATACCCTACCCTCTGACTTGTGTGTTAGTTGAGCTACAGGCCACATTTCAATCTGGAGCTCAGTCTGGGGAGACACAATGACCTGATATGAAGAAAAGAAAGAAAGGAACAGCCCATGGCCCACTAGCCCACGGGTCGAGGGCTTTCTTGGCCCCCCCTTTCATTCTGGGACACAGTCATTGTGTGGCAGGGCAGGCAGAGGAGACCAGTACAGTCTCAGTGTTTCTGTGTGGGATCCGAAAAGAACAACTAGGACCTGCCTCCCCTATAGGCGAGAAGAGCAGTTGCTAAAGATTTCTTTTAGTATGTACACCATGCAATAAAAATTATAGACACTCTCTTTTCTGGGCCAAAAAATCAAGCCCTGGCAGTCATTCTTGGGAAAAATTTTGAAAATCTTCACCATTATTGTTTTACTTTTCTTAGTTATTCCCTAGCTCTTTTAATAGGAGAAAGACAACATTAAGAGAACTCCAATAAAACACAGAGCTCGAGAGGTCATGGCCTGGAGTGTGAGATTAACAGCACATTTTAGGGGAAACTGAAAACAATCAAGGAGTAGAATGCATGAAAGCTGTAAATAATGATAACACCCAGCTCTCCCACAAACTGTGAAGGGGAACAGAATTTTGTGGGGGTCAGAGCATGGGTTTGGGATCACACACAAGGAATTTAAATTTCTTGCTCAGTCTCTCTGGGCAATGTTGCTTCATTTGTAAAATAGAAGCAGTGGCAGGTCCTATCTCAGAGGATTTTTGTGAAGATTAAATGAGGTAATGTATCTACAGCACTTAGAACAGCACTGGCTCATTGCAAGTGTTCAATAAATGCTAATTATTACCATGATGATTACATAGCCATTTGTTTTTTTAAGCTTTTATTTCTTTATTTGAGAGAGAGAGTGAGCGAGAGAGAGAGCACGAGTAGGGGAGGAGTAGAGGGAGAGGGGGAATTGAATTGAACCACTTGCTGAGCAGAGACCCCAACTCCAGGCTCCATCCCAGGACTCCGGGATCATGACCCGAGCTGAAGGCAGACGCCCAACCAACTGAGCCACCCAGGTGCCCTCCATAGTACATCGGTAGACCTTGTATGTATGGAAGGAGCTCTAGGATTTGCTGCTTGAGAAAGAGCCAAACAGACTGTTGGTTGCCAGAGGTTGGGGCAAAGGTGGGTAAAATGAGGGAAGGTGGTCAAAAGGTACAAAATTTCTGTTGTAAAACAAATAAGTCCTGGGGATATGATGTACAGCATGGTGACTAAAGTTAACAGTACTGTATTGTATATTAGTAAGTCACTAATACAGCAGATCTTAGAAGTTCAAATCATAAGAAAAAAATGTGTAACTGTGTGGTGACAGATGTTAACTACACTTATTGTGGTGATCATTTTGCAATATATATATACAAGTATCGAATCACTATGTTGTACTCCTAAAACTAATACATTATTATATGTCAACTGTATCTCAGTAAAAGAGGAAAAAACCATATGCAAGTCTGTAATGACTTCTTTATTTTTTTAAGAAGATCTATGTGTGTGAGCACAAACACACAAGCATGAAACAGTTCTTTAAAAAAAAATCACAAGAACATATTAACAGTGATTGTCCAAGGTAGAGAAGCCTTCCCTTTTCATTTTTTGCCTTCCTGTATCACTTGAATTTCATAATTCTACACAAAGTATTCCTTGTATTTATTTTAAATAGGAACAGATGTAATCTATGTGGAGGAATTAGGGTACATATTTTGTATTCTTCCTTAAGCTTTTCTCTTTTTTTTAAAGATTTATTTATATTTGTGAGAGAGGGATGCAGAAGGAGAAGCAGACTCCCCGCTGAGCAGGGGAGCCCAATGCAGGAGTCGATCCCAGGACCCCGGGATCATGACCTGAGCCGAAGACAGATGCCCAACCAACTGAGCCACCCAGGTGCCCTCCTTAAACGTTTCTTAATAAATATTTTACACTAACATTTTTCCCCACACTCCTGTCCTGCCCCCCACCTTCACAAGATCAAAATTTAAAATGACCATTACCTAAATCACAGATTCTTGACTCTGTAAGATACGCCATGAGTAATCTGTAACAAAGCTGGTGAGGTGGAATCACAGGAAACTCACTGGAAATTGCACATAATCCTGAGAACCCCTGGGAGGTGCTTCCTACCTGAATGCCATTGGCCAGAGGTGTTCTATGTGGTTTTGGTGGGAAAATACTAATACTGCTGATCTAAACGCTCTTCCTCCTGGGAACTAATTCCTCACATTTAAACTATATAGAACCTGAAAATTGCTTACCCTTGCCTTTTGCAGTAGTAGTGGTTGTTAAGGCACAATCTGCATAACACATAATTAGCTATTTTAAAGTGAACAGCTCAGTGGCACTTAGTAATTCACAATATTGTGCAGCCACGACCTCTACTCAGTTCCAAAGTATTTTCTTCATCCGCAAATAACTCCATGCTCATTAAGCAATTACTCCCCCATTCCCCACTTCCCACAGCCCCTGGCAATCACATATCTACTTTGTCTCTGGATTTACCTGTTCTGGGTATTTCATATAAATGGAATCATACAATAAGTGACCTTTTGTGACTGGCTTCTTTCTATTAGCATAGTGTTTCCAGGTTCATCCCAGTGTATCAGGATTTCACTCCTTTTTATTTTATTTTTTTTTTATTTTTTTATTTTTTTTTTTTTTAAAGATTTTATTTATTTATGTGACAGAGAGACAGCCAGTGAGAGAGGGAACACAGCAGGGGGAGTGGGAGAGGAAGAAGCAGGCTCCCAGCGGAGGAGCCTGATGTGGGACTCGATCCTGGAACGCCAGGATCACGCCCTGAGCCGAAGGCAGACGCTTTAACGACTGCGCTACCCAGGCGCCCCTCACTCCTTTTTAAAGCTCCGTTTCATCATGTGTATAAACCACCATTTGTTTACCCATTCATCCATCCAAACTTCGTGGGTCGTTTCCACCTTTTGGCTATTGTGAATAACGCTGCTATGAACATTCATGTACAAGTATTTGTTTGAGTACCTGTTTTCAATTGTTTGTGTATATACCTCAGAGTGAAATTGCTGGGTCATATGGTAATTCTGTTTAACTTTTTGAGGGATGGCCAAACTTCTGTTTTCTGCAGCAGCTATACCATTTTATGTTTCCACCAGCTATATACGAAGGTTCCAAATTTTTCCCACATCTTCAACATTTATTATTTTCTTTTTTTTTTTAATTACAGCTATCTTAATGGATGTGAAGTGGTATTTCACTGAGGTTTTAATTTGCATTTCCCTAATAACTAATGATGTCAAGCATCTTTTCATGTACTCTTGGCCATTTGTATATCGTCTTTGGAGAAATGTCTATTCAAATCCTTTGTCCATTTTTAAATTGGGTCATCTGTCTTTTTGGTTTTGAACTGTAAGTCTATTTTACATATCTGGATGTTAGATCCTTACCAGACATTTGATTTGCAAATATTTCTTCCCATTCTGTAAGTTGTCTTTTTACTTTCTTAATATTGTCCTTCGATGCACATAATTTTTTTTTTATTTAAATGGAGTCCAACCTACACACTTTTTTCTTTTGTTGCTTATGCTTTTGTTGTCATATCTAAGAATCTATTGGCAAATCCAAGGTCATGAAGATTTAACCCTGTTTTCCATTAGGAATTTAATAGATTTAGATCTTACATTTACATCATTGATCCACTTTGAGTTAATTTTTGTATATGGTATGAAGTAGGATTCAATTAAAACATGCGGCTATCCGGTTGTCCCAACACCATGTGTTGAAGAGACTCCTGGTCCCTCATTAAATGATCTCAGCACTCTTGTCAAAAATCAGTTGCCCATAGATGTATGGATTTATTTCTGGAATTTCAATTCTATTCCTTTGGTCTACATGTCTATTCTTATGCCAGTACCACACTGTTCAGCTTACTGCCAATTTGTAGTGAGTTTTGAAATCAGGAAGTGTGAGTCCTCCAACTTTGTTCTTCTTTTTCAAGATTATTTTAGCTACTTGGAGCCCCTTGCAGTTCCATATGAATTTAAAGATTGGCTTTTCCATTTGTGCAAAAAAAAAAAAAAAGCCACTGGAATTTAGACAGGAATTGCACTGAATCTGTTCATCACTTTGGGTATTATTGCCATCTTAACAATAGTAAGTCTTCCACAGCCTCTTCAACAAATGGTGTTGGGAAAACTGGACAGCAGCATGCAAAAGAAGGATCACTTTCTTACCCCATACACAAAAATAAATTCAAAATGGATTGAAGACCTAATGTGAGACATTAAATCATAAAAATCCTAAAAAAGAACACCAGCAATAACTTCTTTGACATTGGCCGTAGCAACTGCTTTCTAGATGTGTCTCCTGAGGCAAAAGAAACAAAAGCAAAAACCCGAAGGGGAACACTTGTACTGATGAGCACCACGTGTTGTATGAAAGTGTTGGATCACTGTATTGTACACCTGAAACTAATATAACACAACACTATATGTCGACTAACTGGAATTAAAATAAAAAAACTTTACGGGCACCTGGGTGACTCAGTCGGTTAAGTAGCTGCCTTCGGCTCAGGTCATGATTTCAGGGTCTTGGGAGGGAGCCCTGCATCGGCCTCGCTGCTTCTCCCTCTCCCTCTGCCACTCCCCCTGCTTGAGCGCTCTAGCTCGTTCTCTCTCTCTCTCTCTCTCAGATAAACGAATAAAATATTTTAAAAAGTAAATAAAATAAAAAACATAAAGAAAAAATATAAAATTCTGAGTAAAAGTCAAAATTATGATAATCTGATTTTTAAAATTTTATACCTTGTTGGATGGATTTTTAAAGATTTAGTTAAAAGTGCCACTGAGTATGGACTTTATTAAACTTTTCTCTTTATGAAAAAAATTAAAAATAAGAATAGAAACACTTATACCTTAAAAAAATAATAATAAGTCTTCCAGTCCATAATTGTGATATATTTACTTAGGTCTTCTTTGATTTCTTTCAGCAATGTTTTTAGTTCTCAGTGTACAAGTCTTTTACCTCTTTGGTTAAATTTATTTCTATGTATTTCATTCTTTTGGATCCTGCTGTAAATGGAACCATGTTGTTAATTTCCTTTTCAGATTGTTCACTACTGGTATACAGAAACATGACTGACTTTTGTGTGTTTATTTTGAACCTTGTGGATTCCTGTGAATTAAACTTTGTTGAATTCATTTTTTAGCTCTAGTAGTCATTGTGTGTGTGTGTGTGTATTCTTTGACATTTTTTATATCTATGATCATGTCATCTGCAAAGAGATAATTTTACTTCTTTCTTTCTAATTTGGATGCCTTTTAAACTTGCCTAATTGCTCTGACTAGAACTTCTAGCACAGGGGCAAAAGTGTGCCTCCTTGCCTTACTCCTTGTTTTCAAAGGAAAGCTTTCAGTCTTTGACTACTGAACACAGTGGGTTTTTCATAATGCTTTTTATCATGTGGAGGTAGTTTTCTTCTATTTCTCATTTTTTTCATGTTTTTATCGTGAAAGGGTGCTGGAATTTGTCAAATGCTTTTTCTGATAGAGATGATCATGTGGGCTTTTTTCCTTCATTCTATTAATGTGGTGTATTACATTGATTGAACTTACATTGAACTGCTTTTGCACTCCTGGGATAAATCCCACTTGGTTATGGTGGATAATCCTTTTACTATGAAGCTGAATTCCCTTTGCTAGTATTTTGTTGAGGATTTTTGCATCAGTATCATAAGGAATCTTGGTCTGTAGTTTTCTTATCTTGACCTTAGTATCAGGGCAATGCCAGCCTCATAAAACGAGACAGGAAGTATTCCCTTCTTTTCTATTTTTTTGGAAGAGTTTGAGAGAGATTGATGCTATTCTTTAAATGTTTAGTAGAATTCACCAGTAAGGCCATCTGGTCCTGAACTTTTTAATAACTGATTCAATCTCTTGTTATAGGTCTGTTCAGATTTTCTATTTGGGGGGGGGCAGTTTGGGCAATGTGTAGATAGATTCTAGGAATCAACCCATTTAATCTAGATTATCTAATTTTTTGGCATACTACTGCTCATGATATTCTCCCATAATTCATTTCATTTCTACAAGGTCAGCAGTAACATCTTCACTTTCATTTTTTAATTTAGTTATTTGCTTCTCTTTTTTCTTAGCAACCTAGCTAAAGGTTCATCAATTCTGTTGATCTTCAAAGAACCAACTTTTGGGGTGCCTGGATGGCTCACCTGGTTAAGCATCGGACTCTTGATTTCAGCTCAGGTCATGATCTCAGGATCCTAAGATCGAGCCCCACATCGGGCTCCACACTGGGCAAGGAGTCTGCTTGAGACACTTTCATCTCCCTCTCCTGCTGCCCCTCCCCCCACTCAGGCCCACTCTCTCGCTTTCTCTCTCAAATAAATAAATAAATAAATTTTTTTTAAAAGAACCAACTTTTGGTTTCATTAATTTTCCCTCTGATTTGTCTAATCTCTATTTCATGTACATTAGGCTATTGATTTAAAATCTTTTTAATGCTTGCATTTATAGCTATAAATTTCCCTCTGAGCACTGCCTTTACAACATCCCATAAATTTGAGTGTGTTGTGTTTTCATTTTAATTCATCTCAAATTATTTTCGAAATTCCATTGCAATTTCTTCTTTGACCCATTGGTTGTTTACGAGTCTATATAGTCATTTTTACAATATTAAGAGAAAACCTTCCAATGTTTTGAACCCCTTAGGATTAGTTAGTCCTTCCACTTTTTGGATCCAAGTTCCTCTTACTAGGGTCCATTCCTGTCACTGGTTAAAAAAAGCACATCACCTTCACTATTTTTAATAGAGACCATAAATGTTATGTTAAGGAATAATTACCAAAGGTAAAACCATGACCCTCATAAGATATAAAATAAACATGTGTTAAAGATTTTATTGACCTCATTATTAATGAGGGTATTAACAAGGTGTTATAATCAGTTCACAGAAGAAGTCAGAGAAGCACAAATTTATACAGATTAAAGGAATGATCGAATTAATGGTTGAAACGAATTTACAGATAGACAAACTGGCTTTTTTTCATAATGCAGAGGGATAGTCATTTTAACCACACAAACAGCTTTTTTCCATGTCTATAGATAGTAATTATTTTGCATTGCTACCAGTTACCTACAACCTGTAGAGCTGTAAAACACATCAAAGGCAAGGAAAAGGCAGAGTCAGATAGCTTGGAAGGGTGCTCTCTACACAAGGCAGTTTTCCACTGGAGGAAACACCCAGTAATCTTTTCTGCTTATTCCAAATCTCCTCACGATAGGACATAGAAAAGAAAAAAAGAAAAATTAAAGGCGTGGATGAGAAAAGGAACGAGCAGAGGCAAGTCCACCGTGGAGCAAAAAATGAGAACTGAACTGAAAGAAGTTTACCAGGCCCGGGTGCACCATGAGGCCCCACACCTGCAGGGTTGTTGGGAGGTGGTGGGGGTGGGGAGAGCCCCAAGCGCTGACAGCGAAGTGAGCCTGCTGCCCCGCAGGCGCTGAGCACCCCACGTCACGGAGTCCACAGTGGAGAATCTGTGGGCCACCAGTCAGATCTCTCTGCAAAGGGAGATCCATCCCTCCAAGGGAGGGGCCCCAAAGGCACTGAGCGCAGGACCAAAATAACCAATCTGGACAGCAAGACGGCCACACCTGGTGCTGCAGGTGTCACCAGCCAGACCCCAAGCCCTGACCTTCACTGCCCACCTGCTCGTACTCACGAACCGTGGTCTTATACTTTTTCTTAAGCTCTTCTTTCCGGCTTGCCTCTTAACTCAGGAAAACGGAAATTGACACCACTCTCAAGTGACAGCGACTGCCCTGACAAGACCTCCTGCTGGCCCAGACCACCCAGACCCTTTGAGCTAAACCCCTGACTGCCGCTTGTGCGGGTGGACTGTGGAGTGACCCCTGGAGTAACCCGCAACTGCCTTTCCCTCACACTAACACTACATTCTCCACCCAAGGAGGAGCACAGCCTCGTTTACATGACACACCATAGAGGTATAGGCATGTTTCCTTAAGGCGCGTGAGCAACCTTACGCCCACCTCCACATAGGAGGACAAGGCTTCCCTACCTATTCATCCTAACTCTACGAAGGAACCCGTTCACCCTCTCTCAAGGCGTCATGCCTTTAGAAGCCATTCCCTGTGATCTTATTTGCTGTAAAGAAAGTTTTTCTTTGTGTGACACTCAACTTGGTGCGGTTTCTGACTCACCAGGGAGCGAGCTCACGTTGGTTCGGTGACACAGTGGCTGACACTGCTTCCTGGGGTGCTGTGGGGACTCAGAGTGTGTCAGGGATGACTAACAGAACTGGTTCTACACAGGCGCCAGGAAGGGAGGCGCCCTGGAGCCCAGCGGCAGGGCACACACGTGGGCAGTGAAGACCCAGGACTTTTCCCACCCACAGTCCAACTCCACATCCATCTGGGAGTTGGGATAAAGATCAGATGGGCTTCAATCTTCAAACCAATCAGCCCCTGAGTGAACCAGCCCTTCTAGAAATCAAGAAAATAATCATTAAGTTTCCAATACTTTTCAGATAGGCCCTGTGTAAGCATTCAGGTTTTATGATGTGACTGAAGGCAACATTTCATGGTCAAGTAAGCTAGACAGATAATTCAGATGTTACGTATATTCTGTTGATTTTCAGTAACAATTGTTTTACAGCTTTCAAGCATATTTTCAAGCAAATTCATTATTTGTACATCTGTTAGGCATTCTCCTCAGATGCCAGTAATGCCTGTACAGGGAAACTTACCACACAGAACTAAAGAAGAGAATCGCAAAATCAAGGAAAAGAAATTATTTCAAACAAAACTGTATCTATCTATCAAAAGTAGGTCTGGGGGCTGAATTATTAAAGCACTATCATAGGTCTTCATTGTGCTGGTAAGCGTGTCAGGGCCTGTTTGTAAGTGCTTTATAAATAGTCATTTATCCCATCTACGTTTATGAATAAAAACATATCTTTTATTAGAGACAAAAGGCCGTGCAGAAAACACTGGGAATGAACGTCCTCACCTCGGACACTTGCCCCCTCCGGGCTACTTTAACAGGACTTGGCTGTTGCTCCGTGCCATTAGCATTTCTTTACCCTTCCTGCCCAGACAAATGGGATGATTGTTCCGACAGGAACTTCCCAGAAGGCCCAAGGACTCTTCAATCAGACACAGCAACACACAGTTCACACCCCAGGATTTTTGAACCCCTCAAAAACTTCATCTTGCCATTTCCACCAATCCTGCACCATATCATGATTCTTACCCAGTGCCATCCAAGTTCCTCCTTTGGAAAGACCACCTTAACTCGAACTTACAATTCCCCATCATCAGCCTGTGTCTCCCCGCCCTGAGAGGCTGCCGATGCTTTGGCTTTGCCAGGTGCTCAGCAAGGAGGTCAACCCTGTGACCAATAGGCTGCTGGTGAGATCTGAGGTCAGCTCTGGACAGGAGAGAGGGCGGCGAGCTGGAGTCCCCAGGACACGACAGGCCTGGAAGCCACTTTAAGAAGCCACAGACTCCCTTTCCTTGCCTGTCCCAAGAACACCGGTAGCATCGGGAGGCCTGTGGGTATTGAGCAAGGGATAGGTTCTGTTCATAAAAGACGAAGGAGTCACGGGGATAAACAAGGCAAGTGTTTCCAAATGAAATCTACCCCGCAAATGGCCTTCTCAGGATTCACGTGAAAGCTTAGCTCACCATTGGGAGCTAAGAGGCTCCTGCCACTTCCCAAGGCTAGAGCAGCAGCAGGGGCTGCCAGTGCGCAGTGACGCAGATGGTGAGAGCGCGCCCTGCGGCTGCAAGACCCCCAGGCTGGGAGGCAAGGCCCTCCACTGCCCCTCACAGCCCGATGGATGCCAGCAAAAGCCTTTGTAGAACTGCCTGTGTGCACGCAGGTGTGCACCCTGGTCGGGGAGGGGTGTCAGCACACACGTGTACAGGACAGTAGTGATGTGGAGGAATGTGGCTTCCCCGTGGCCTGCCTGAGAGGGCATGAATCCCTGCAGGCTGCTTCGCAGGGCAGAGAAAGGAAGACCCTCCGGACAAATTACGTGCCATTCCCAGGTCTAAAGAAAAAAACAACAGCTGAGTAAATTTTAAAGACCTTACTGGGTTTACTCAATAACTCATGAATCAGACAGCATCCCATCTAGCAGATAGAGGAGTTCCAAACAGCTGTACAAAATGAGAGGCTTTTATAGGCAGAGGAAGGAAGGCAAAGGGAGTTTCTAGCATAGAGTGGGTTGTTTCAGACAAGATCACCTTCCTGTTGGGGACGAAAGGGATCTCACAGGAGGATGACCTCACTAGTACTGACCAGGTACCTCCAGACTGTCTGCTTAGAGGCTAAACGTCCTGGCAGAGGCTGAACCTGCAGTGAGATCAGGTATGAGGTCTTGGGTTGCTGACCTAGGTTTAACACAAGTGACTCCATTGTGGGCCTGTTGTCTCTTCTTTAACACCAGGAAAGCCTCATAAATTCGGACTCCACCAATCAGTTCTCATGATGGTCTCTGTCACTTAGCGCCGGCATCTGGTTCTGGAGCTGCCTCCCTAAGGACCTCATTTGCCACATCCCGGGGGTGCCGTTAGCTACCTCTCACACTTCACAGCACACAGTGCTCCAGCAGAGTCTCACCTCCTCAAAGCAGCACCTGCCAGGGGCTTGGCTGGGACCACAGGCTAGAGTCCACGAAGAGCACATCTACCCTGTGGTGAGCACTGCACCTCGTCATGGCCTCCAAGCCTCCTCTGAGGCCATGTGCTGCCGCTCAGATCCCCGTGAGACAGTGTCACACATCATTTCCCCAAGGAAACCTGCTTTTCTGTTTACCCCTTTTATGCTACATATTGATACCCTGATGGCATTGGTATGACAGGGCCTGGAGAAGATGGGTCATCACAGCATCAGTTGCCTCTGGGTGAACATCAGCCCATCAACAGAATTTTAAAATTTGCATTTGGAAGAGTAAAAATATCTTTACTGTAAAGTGATGTAATCCTTGTGCAATAATGCAAATTAAATTAAGTTTCTGAGCAAACCAACTTGTTCATCTACAAGCATTCAGGAAGTTGGTGACATCTCCAGTTCTTCCTAGAGAGGAAGAATGGACTTTTACTGGGAACTTAGCACGTGACAGGACGATCCTGGATGTTCTCATTTTACTTCTGCTGTGTAACTATCACAACAACTCTGTGAGGCAGACATCGTTGCAACGTTCTATAGTGAGGCATCTGAGTGTCACAGAGGCTCAACAGCACAACATGAGGTCATAAGCAAGTGACAGTCAGGATTCAGTCAGTGGGTCTCACCGGAACTATCTGCTCTTACACGACGCCATCTTGCTTCTCTTTCTTTAAAGTCCAGAGTCTGAGAGAAGAATCAATTCAAAGTTCTAGTCAAGGCCTGAATTCGTATTCTTTGATTTCATATCGTGGCAATGACCTGGTGGGAACGTAAAAGGTGCTGATGGAGGAACCTGTTGGGGGCCGTGTTCCCCACTCTCCCCTCATCTATTAGAAATAGAAGCCCAAGTTTTAGCTGGGCACTCAGTCACCCTTGCTGCTACCAGCAGCAACCAAGGGTCCAGGTTCCAGCCAACAGGATGGAAGCAGAGACAACGTGTTGACCTCATAAGCCACCAAACTCACCCTGAACCAGCACCAGGACTAACAGAGAAGAAAGAAGTTATTTCCATCCTGGTTAAGTCACCACATTTTGAAGTCTCTTGTTTCAGCAACTTCACCCAGATCCTAATCACTGCAGCTCATCTAAGAAACTTAAAAACCTGCATATTCCTCTCAATAGGCTAAGAATTATCCTTACAGCTTGTTGAACCTATAAATTTGCTTCACACCCCGCTTCTTCAGAAGGGGTACAACATAAATTCATCCTGTGCCCAGTGTCTGAATTCACACAAACTGTAAATCTTAATTTATGAGATTGATTTGTAAAGTATGACACTATACCAGTATCCCAATCCATTTCTTTAAACCCGTATTCTTCCCAATGTCCTTATTCAGAAAATGCCACCCACCCATATTTAGCTATTGGGCAGGTGGCCACCATGGCTTCCCAGTGGCCCAGGCTGGCATGACATCGGTCGAACCAAGGCCATGCCCACTGGGCCGCTGGGCTGCACCTCTTCTTCAGCAGCTGCATCGACTTGCACCCACGGAAGGCCCAGTGGGGTTGCCACGGCAGCAAGCATCATTGAAATGCTGGCAGGCTGGCTGCCCGCCAGGACCAAGTTGTTGGTAATCCTGTCTTGTTGGTAAGCAGTAGGATAGACAAAACTCTTTTTATGACCATTCAGTAATAAGAGCTTTTAAAAGAAGCAGAAGGGGGTAGGGTATCTGGTGGAACCCTCTGACCCATTTAGAGACCCCGGCTCGGATGCCTTCTGCAATGGAGTATTTCAGTCCCTCCAAGCATAACTCACCATCATTACTTGAGATTACATAATAGGTGTGGGTCAATGTGCTCTAGCCTGCCATTTTCTGCCTTCATGAACACCTATTACCAATCCAAGACTGATTTGCTGTGGCACCTGCTACTATCCCATGACGAGAATAATAAACACCAGCAAATCCCTTTGGCCATTTCATTTCTGGTGAAGAGCTACAGTACAGGATGACATATGTGTGCTCATTAGAGGTAACACATGATTAACAGCATTATTTAGCCACCCAATCCCAAGCCATATATGGAAAACAAATTGTTTCACAAGGGGAAAGCAGCAGCATCCTCTAGATACTGAATTACAGATACTCTACCACCCACTCAGCCTCTATTACAACCTAAATAAATATACTTTAATATTTAATTACATATAATATCCTCTTATATTATATGTGCTATATATTCATATTATATTATATAAGGAATTATATTACATTACACATATTACCTGCTACAAAAGCATGACTGAGGCTAATCTTAAATTGAAACAGATGGAATCACTAGCTATGCTGACAAAAAGACTACTACAGAATTAAACTGACATATGGAACTGTGCTTTCTATGGCATTTGATTGGGATTTTTATGTGCTTGACCTTGTCACAGCAGCAGAATCCATCATCTATGGAAAGTCATAAAACTGAGAGTGTCACCTTGGCACACTATTCAAAACTAATTAACTGAACCTGTTAGATGCATAAATCCATTGATCCATTCCCACAACTGATACCTTTATAAGGCAAATACGGTACTAAATTTCAATAGATATTTGAAAGAGTAGGATAGAGATATCACAGATTTAAAACAAAAATAATGAGCCGTTGCCCACTCTCATGCAACAATAATTCAAAACGCTGCCATCGAAACCTTCCTAGCATTAGGAGAAAACTTAGAAATTCAAGTAAAATAAAAAAGTACTGTGCTTTCAAAATAAAATAGTGTATTCTAACACAAATTATACACAATTTGAAAGCAAGTTAATTACCACCATGGTCTGAGGCTTTTTAGAAACTGAAAGCATAACCCACTTAGGACTTCCCCTGCCCTTTGGCAAATCTAATTATTAACAAACATTTCCCGAATTGGCTTCCGATGCATGATATCATATTAACACAAACAACAAATATTTACAAAAAATTCCCAAGATGACTGCCACTCTTCTGATGTTCTGAGCCATCAAGGAATTTATAAATGCAAACACACAAACAAGGGAAAATGTCAGCTCTACCAGTCAACAAATGAACAAGAGGGAAGCAGGAGGGTAGGATGCCCCCTCAGTGACAGAGAAGGTCCCTCCACACAGCCTCCAGGGTCACTGAGTGTCACCTATGAGGAGGCCCTGGGCCAGCTCTGGTCCTGCACTGTACCCCAGGGAGAAAGGACCCATGTTAAAAGATCAGTAACAACAATGGGCAGCGTGCTTGTAAAGTGTCTAAGTTCTAGGTTTACAATCTAGAATAAAAATTCAATGGTTTAATAATGACAAAGAAGATATTACTTTCTACATTAAGATGGTCAAGACTGAGGGAAAAAAACACTCTTTTTTAAAAGAAGAAATAGATGTTGACAGAATAAAATCACATACAACATGTCTGGCACACCACGCTGAGGCAAAAGAGGCAGGCTTTTGATCACGTGGGGAGTCTTTCCCTTCATGAGGCTCATGGACACAGTGATTTCGTCCTAGAGCCAAAGGTGGCCACCCCTGGAAGCTTCTGGTGGCCAGAGCCAAGGACTGCCTCCCAGTGCCCCTTCTGACTTTTGGCTGTGTCATCCCCTGGTCATGTCCGCTGTCTCTTCTGCACCAGTGTCTGAAGCCAGCTCTGCAAGGGCTATGTGGCCTCCAGGCCCTGTACGTCTCCACCGTGCCGACTGCTTATCCCTACATGGGCTGGCTGGGCCCACAGAGCTGGTTGGGAGCCAAGACCAGGTTGACGTGCCATGTGGTGAAGACTCGCACAGATGCTTCTTCCATGGGGATGATTCTCTGGACCTCCTTGGTATCTCTGATCTGGGATGATTTCCCCACCCCCGCCCTGCCTCTCCTTTCCTCCTGCTGCTCAGGACCTTCACTTAATATGACTCATTCCTCCACACTTGCCCGCCGCCGACCTGGATTGCTGGCTGCACCTCATCAAGCCCATGGCCACATTTCCCACCTGGCCTGACAACCTCACCACGCCCTAGAGTTAGGGTTGGAGGTTGAAGTGGTGTCTTTAAGCAGAGAGGAAATTTACAAGAAAAAATACTGGCATAGAAATAAAAAGACACACAATGAACACAGCAAAATGGTCAGAGCTGTGTAGAGGGCCTGGAGTGGAGTCAAGAAAGAAGAACAAATTAATTAGAGCCAAAATATACGAAAGGCTGTACATGGGCCTGGGATAATAATTTGGCATGAACTGAGAAGTATGGTTCATTGAACCCTCCACACCTGAAGGACACAAATATGGGGTGGGGTAAGGGCCATAATGCCGGTTAACTCAACGGGGTTTTCAGGAAATTAGAGAACCCAGTTGAGGAAACAGATTTTGGTGCCAGCCAAAATAACCCCACGATGTCAGGCTGGCAAGGCAAGTCTGCTGGACACCGTTCACCACGGCCTGCCTGCCAGGGTCACTGGCATTCCCAGACAAATGTATCCTCTCCCACCCCAGCTCCTGGGGCTCGGGGCCGAGCAGGGGCCAGGGCGCATGCCTCCGATTGGTCGGACTAGGTCACCTGTCCATGACCAGGTGGCCACAGAGGTATCTGGCCTTCTTAGCCTTTAATCCAAAGGCAGGAAGTGCTTCCCTCGGAAATTAATGCCAAAAGGAATTTCCTAAAGTAAAAGACCAACGTCTATCACATTCTTTTCATCCAGTTTCATGGTTTGTACAACTCAGACTTGCTGCGGCACCCACATCCAGAAAAAAACTGTTTAGTACAAAGGGAGAAGCAGCTCTTGACTCCGACGCCTTTCAGGTTCTCTGAGAAGTGTTCTCTACGTGTGATCTGGAAACTAAGCCAACGAAGTCTCCCATCCCATGATAACTGAGGATTGCAGGCAACAAAAGCATGAACATTCCAGCTAAGGCGAGGCCTGTCAATTAAGAGAGCAATGACACATGTCATACGTGTGAGAGGTCACCGTTCACGGGCGGGAATTCACATGCGAATGGGAAACTGAATGGGGCAGTGTTGGTTCCACCTGAGAGCCAAGTAACACATGTTCCAGCTCACTGTGACTCCATTTCCCTACCACTTTCCAGAAGAGAGTGCCATAGCAAAAAAATCAAGGTACTATTCCTAGACCATCAGCAACCAGAGCTGAAAGACCCCAACCCCAACCCCAGTCCTTCACTGAAGCAGGCTGGAGCCTGTGGAATCGCTGTAAAAGAGCATTTAGGTCAGACCCTTACTGATTTGTCTTTCCAGTTTCACACACTTACACTTAAACTGGCTCTCATAAAAGATCTGGCTACTTTGAACTATTCTTTTCAACAAACTTGAACAAGTGTATGCAGTTTTAGAAAGAACACTGCAAAATACTTTCAACGTCTCATTTCAATACCCAGCGGCCTAATTCCTCTAAGAGGGCAGCATGGGAAAGGCACAGCAACGACTTCCAGTTAAGGCCAAAAGGCTGAGTGAGGGCCAGGGCCTCTCCCTCCTCAGCAGCTACTAGAAGGTTCCTGGCAGACATCTCCCAGCCCAGAACCATGGTCTTCCTCCTGCTTCCACCAGTGACCAGAAGTCCGCCTGCGCAAAATGCTATCCTGAGCTTCCAAAAATACCTAGTGAGCACGTCTGTGCCCCCACCACGTGGTCCCCCAGCTCTGTTTCAACACCTCCTGGGGCAAAGAAAATCCCTTCAGTCGTTCTTCAAACGTCACCACTGAAGCCACCTTCATCCGGATAGGCTCCATCCTGCACAAAACTGCAGCCCTGGGAGTAGACAAACACCCCCCAGCTAAAACCAAGGGTCCAGGGACATGGGTTTCCCCCTTCCTCACTGAGGACGAGCACACCAATAACCAAGCCTTGGCCACTATCATTTTTGAGGCTGACGCAGAGCTTAATAACAACTTACGTACCAAACTTTGACCACACTCCCTGGTTAGATGGGTCACCTCATCCTGCCCCTTTAAGGGAGGCAGTTGGCATAGTGGTTTAACAGCAGTTTCTGGAATCCATGGGCCTGGAGGTGAACATCAGTCCTGCCGCTAACTGACCAAGGGGCCCGAACCATGTTGTTAACTTCTTCGGGCTTCGTTTTCAACTGTGCAACAATGATAATAAGAGTTGCACCTTAATGGGCTGGGGTAAGATGATGCAGGGAGAGTCTGCGCAGTGCCCAGCAAGGGCAGTCTGATAGATACTATGACAGTTGACCTTTGAACAATGCAGGGATTAGGGATGCTGATTCCCTGCCCAGGTGAAAATCTGCATGTAACTTCTGACTCCCCAAAAACTTAACTAATAGCCTACTAATGACCAGGAAGCCTTACTGATGACACAAACCACTTAACACGTGTTTTGTATGTTATGTGTATTACACGCTATATTCTTATAATAAAGTAAGCAAGAGAAAAGGTTAAGAAAAGCATAAGGAAAACACATCTACAGTACTGTACTGCACTTACTGAAAAAAATCCACGTATAAGTGAAAGCATGTAGTTCAAACCCATGTTGTTCAACGGTCATCTGTATTTTCTTTCTACAACTTCACTTAAGGGGACCAAGTGCTTCACCTGTCTTACCCCTCCCACCTTTCCCCATCTTTAGACCCACGAAACAGGTGTAGGTCCCCTGTTACAGCAATACTCTCCAGAAAATAGAACACACTCCTTTCCCTCTACATTTTCATATATCCCTCCCTTCTCAGGGAGAATTAGACACACATCAGCAGAATTCACCTATTTTTGTGCCTAAGTATAAGAAACAGAAACTTGTTTTTAAATAATTTTTATCTATATATATATAATATAGAGAGAGATATATTATGTATCTATATATACATTTCTTTTTGTAAATAGTAACTTCATTTTACCAACCACCCTTCCCCATTAAAAAAAAAAAAAAAACTGCTTCCTTAGTTGCTTCTTTCTGAAAGCTACCACCTCCAACTTCAGGGACCTAATTTACCTAGACGAACACCAGAAGACTGTCTGAGGCTCTCTCAGTCTGGGAGGGAGGGTGGGCCAGAGTCTAAAGACTAATGGAGAGGCCAGCTGCAGAAGGGCTGGAAGTTGTGCCAGAGGGCATACAGATCTGACCAACAGAGCAGCAGAGAGGGAGCTGGGTGGCCCACAGAGTCCTGGTCCCAGAAGTTCTGGCCACACCCACTTTGGGTTGACTACGGAGGTAATGACAGCTCAGGAAGATGGCACGGGGCTTGGGGTCTGGTTGGGACTGCAAGCAGACAGTAGGAATCAGAATTCTAAGCTAACCTAGTAATCAGAATAAAGGAGAAGCTGTGTCTCTAGAATGGCTATTGATATTGAGGAATGGGGCAGCTCTGGGCACAGATAGTGCCGTCTTCCTGGAAGCAGCCTATCCCCGGTGTGACTGGCAACAAGCAGCATCAGACCCCACTAGAGTGTGGGGTCACTGTTTCATCCACCAGAGCATGTACGTGCACCGGAAACAGGGTGCCACGATGACTCCAGCACCGCCCACTAGCTGGGGGAGATGCAGAACCGAGATCTAGGATCATTTTAAGTGGACTGTGTTACATGTGAAGCTCAATTTATTCCCAACACAGACTCACAGTTCCCACTGACAGCAATTTCTGGACTAACCCCAATGGAAGGGATCCTGCTCACAATGAAGTGGAAAAAAATAAAGATTTACAGCATGGAAAATACCCAAATGCTGTGGATGGTGGAAAGTGCAACTCATCACGCCACTTGCTTATTTTTCTACCACCGATCCAAACACGTGAGCCACCACACTTCAGAGCCAGGCCCACCCCAGCTAAGACTCAGCTCCCAACAATACTCTTTCCGTGTAGCTACCCTGAACTTTTCACTCATCAAAGTATCTTCCAGTAAACACCAAATTAAGTCAATATATGCAGTGTTCCAAATTACTATTCTCAGTGAGATGCGATTGTCATAGACAATCAAAACTCACCATACACTTGGCACCTAGCAAAACTCCTGCATGTTAATAGTGGCTAATAGTGTTAATAAGGGTGCCATAAATATCTGTTGAATGAGCAAATCAATTAACTAGTTCCAACTTGCAGTCCTGGATGTTCAAGGCACCTTATGCCATTCAGCTACCATAAACCGATTCCTTCATACTATTTCTAAATTTTCCTGAATATGATTGATTCAGAAATCAATGGATTTGTTTAATAGAACAATATGGAATACAGAAATAGACCCACGTATACATGGGGGTTTCATTTATGACACAAATAGCATATCAGATCAGTAAATAAAGATGAATTAATCAGTAAACTGGAATATTTGAAATAAAAAATGAAATAAAAAATAAAAAAAAAAAACAAAAAAACCTAAATCCCAACCTGGATCTTGGTACCAAAATAAATTCCATTTGATCAAAAAAGTTTAATTTAAAAAAACGCACTATAAAAGTAGAAGAGCAAAATAAAAATATAGGTTAAAAACTTTTATAATATTATTTAATATTATTTATATATTAATATATACATTAGTATTATTTAATTTTATAATATTTCCAAGCAAGACATAAAACACCAGAACCACAAAAGAAGACTGCCATATTTGGCTAAATAAAGGTTTTTAAATATTTGGTATGATTTTTAAAATACAGTAAACAAAGTATACTAGAAACCAACAAACTGAGGAAAAATACGTGTAATATAAATGACAAAGGATTTGGTTTCTTAATATGCAAAGAGTTTTCACAAATCAATGAGAAAAACAACCCAATTAAAAATGGGTAAATGATGTGACTGGGTAAGTAACAGAAAAAAATTGTCAGTAAACATATAAAAAGATATTCATTATTTAAGAAGTGCAAATCAGAACAGGTTATCATTTTTAACCTGTAATATTAGCAGAGATAAAAAATCTTGATGATATTCATTGTTAGTAAAGGTGTGGAAAATCATACTCTAAACACTTAAAAGGAAGGTAAGTTGGTACAATATTTTGGACGTTACTTTTACAATATCTTTTTAAAGATATAAACTTCATATATCTCTGACTCAAAGCTCTATTTCTGGAAATTATCCTACAGATATATTTTACACACATACATTAAAATTTAGATACAAAGATTTTATTGCAAATTATTTGTAAAAACCAAAATTGGAACTATCCAAACACCTATCATTAGGACACCAATTAAGTAAATCATGGTATACTGTTGTGAGAGAATTCTATGTGACCCTTAAAATAACTGAGGTAGACCTCGATGTGAGACAGGAATCCATCAAAATCCTAGAGGAGAACATAGGCAGCAACCTATACGACATCGGCCAAAGCAACCTTTTTCATGACACATCTCCAAAGGCAAGAGAAACAAAAGATAAAATGAACTTGTGGGACTTCATCAAGATAAAAAGCTTCTGCACAGCCAAGGAAACAGTCAAAAAAACTAAGAGGCAGCCCACGGAATGGGAGAATATATTTGCAAATGACACTACAGATAAAAGACTGGTATCCAAGATCTACAAAGAACTTATATCTTCTCCCATTCAGTAGATTACCCTTTTGTTTTATTGATGGCTTCCTTTGCTGTGTAAAAGCTTTTTATTTTGGTGTAGTCCCAACAGTTTACTTTTGCTTTTGTTTCCCTTGTCTGAGGAGACATATTTAGAAAAATGTTTCTACAGCTGATGTCAAAGAAATTACTGCCTATGTTTTCTTCTAGGAGTTTTATAGTATCAGGTCTCACATTTAGGTCTTTAATCCATTTTGAGTTTATTTCTGTGTGTGATGTAAGAAAGTGGTCCAGTTTCAGATAACAAAGATGTGGTATACAAATATAAATGGAATATTACTCAGCCATTAAAAAGAACGATTTCTCAACATTTGCTGCAACATGGACGGCACTGGAGGAGATAATGCTAAGTGAAACAAGTCAAGCAGAGAAAGACAATTATCATATGATTCCTCTCATCTATGGAACATAAGAACTAGGAAGATCGGTAGGGGAAGAAAGGGATAAAGAAAGGGGGGTAATCAGAGGGGCAATGAAGCATGAGAGACTATGGACTCTGAGAAACAAACTGAGGGCTTCAGAGGGGAGGGGGTGGGGGAATGGGATAGACTGGTGATGGGTAGTAAGGAGGGCACATATTGCATGGTGCACTGCGTGTTATACACAACTAATGAATCATTGAACTTTACATCGGAAACCGGGGATGTACTGTATGGTGACTAACATAATATAATAAAAAAAAATTAAAATAAAAAAAAATAACTGAGGTAGATCAATACATCCTGACAAGAAAAGATAGTCAAGGTTTACCTCTAGGTGAAAGATGCAGGAAAAGAACACTTGCATGTGCACAGACCGTATCTAGAAAACTACATAAGAAACATAAGACATTACCAGAGGAAGGTGGTCTTTGCGCTTTTCATTTTGGAACCTTTCTGTACCATCTGTATTCTTTACAAGTATGTATTAAGTCTAGTCATTAAAAAGAACTTTAGGGAAGAGGTGTCCGGGTGGCTCAGCTGGTTAAGCATCCGACTCTTGATTTTGGCTCAGGTCATGATCTCAGGGTTGTGAGATCGAGCCCCAAGTTGGGCGCCACACTGACCACAGAGCCTGCTAAAGAGTCTCTCTCTCCCTCGTTCCCTTCCCCTCCCCCACCATTCTCACATGTGCCTTCTCTCTTTCAAAAAAAACAGAAGAAGAAGAAGAAGAAGAAGAGAAGGAGGAGGAAGGAGAAAAACTTTAAGGAAGATGGATCTTAACAAAGGCTTTCTTCACAGAAAGGTTTTCTTCATGAAAAATAGGAAGAGTATTTTTAATACTTGACAGAATTGCTTTCAAACACCTTTGAACACTTTTAAAAGGCTTATTTATCTACAACTAATAATGCTTCCCATTTAATTAATTTATTAAAATAGGTTTCCATTGCTTTCCAACCTCCTTCATATCCCAGCAAACATGGGAAATGATATTATTTGTGTAGCACTGGACACATGGACACAGGTGGCTGCAGTCTGCTCAGCTCCAACTGCCAAGGCCAGCCTGAGTCCCTGCACCCGTGACAGGACGGCAGCCCCCGCCCACCAGCTGGGAGGCTCCTGTTCCAGGAGCTTCTATTAAACAACACCACTTTAGTATAATTACTTTAAACTAATGAAAAGCCTTCAGTAAGTATGTTATAATTTTAAAACAAGTGAAATTGGGCACCTGGGTGGCTCAGTTGGTTAAGTACCTGCCTTCAGCTCAGGTCATGACCCCAGGGTCTTGGGATAGAGCCCCGCATTGGGCTCCCTGCTCAGCAGGGAGTCTGCTTCTCCCTCTCCCTATACGCCTTCCTCCCACTTGCGCTCTCTCTGAAATACATAAACTCTTTTTAAAATTTTAAAAATAAATAAATAAAAAAAATAAAAATGAGCGAAAATACAGTTGACCCTTGAACAACACAGGTTTGAACTGCATGAGTCTATTCACACACAGATTTTCTTCAGTGAATACACTCTAGTACAATAAATGTTATTTTCTTTATAATTTTCTTAATAACATTTTCTTTTCTCTGAAGTTAGAGAAAACTTTATTATTATTGTGATAATACATTATATAATATACACAAAATAGGTATTAATTTACTGTTTATATTATTGGTAAGACTTCTGGTCAACAGTAGGCTATCAACAGTTAAGTTTCGGGAGGTATCAACAGTTATACATGAATTTTCAACTGTGCAGGATGTCAGTGCCCCTAATCCCCACATTGTTCAAGGGTCAACTGTAATCGTATGGTGTTAGAAGTCAGAAGAATAGGTTAGTTTTCTTTCTTTTTGCTTCTCTTTTCTTTTTTCTTTCCTTTTGAAGGCTAGTGCCAGGAAGGAGGAACAGGCTGGGCTTCTGAGGGACTGGTCACGGTTTCTGGATCTGCATGTGTGTGGTTATATAGGTCTACTCCTTTGGTGAAAATCCATTTTGCACTACACTTAAGATCTGTGCAGTTTTTTTATATGAATATTTATTTCAATATAAAAGTTTAACAAGTATGTTATAAATTTGGTCAAGTTAGTAAAAATAATGAAGTTCTACAATACAGAGTAAATCAAAAGCTATTACTTAACACTCACGTCTTACAGATCCTGTAGCAGAGAAGATTAAAGAAAATTCTAAATTGGCATCCTCTGGTAGAAACAATCAATTCAAACCCCCTAAGCCTTGAGGTTATCAGGATGTAAAATGGTTCATGGCGGAAGAGGTAAGAGAATTTTCTGACTATGATTTCCCAGGCTGGATTCCCTGTTAGGAGGGTTACTTATGCAAATAGTCAGCATTTTCCAAAGGAGGAAACTGAGCCCCAGAAGTTACGTGAGTTAGTTAAATGGCAAAGACAGAAAAGGTCCTCCTGTCTCCCTGCCCAGAGGCGTATCCACGCTCCACTGTACTGCCTGGCAGGAGGCCGGCACAGTTTTGATGACAGTTGTACCAGCAGACCCAGAAACCTCTACCATCTAACAGGCCCCACCCATCTAGCAGGCTGGCCTTCCTGATTGATCACAATTTGCAAACTGACATTCCTGACATAGCGCTTAACAGGCATCCAAGGAGAGAGTAAAGGAATAAACGGACCAAAGTAAAACGCTGCTTCCTGGACATGTGAGCCAGGAAATGGGAAAAGGCCAGAAAGCATGGGTTCCAGGCTGCTCCCCCCACCACAGGCTCTGGACCTGGACCAAAGCAGTCAACATCCCAAGACTCAGGGCCTCACACCTGCAAATCAGGGACAGGAAGCATGCCCCGTACACAGACCGCACACTGCGACCATACAAAGCGCTGTCGCTTTGCTGTCATTGTCATCGTGCATTAGAGCAGCTGGGGACGTGTCAGAACCTCCCTACTGTCATCAAGATCCTGATAGTGCACTTTGCCTCTTCATATGTAATACATTCGCAGGAGTGAGAATCAGTCGTCTTACCTCCCCAAACACCTGGCCGGACCCTAACGTTGTGGGAATTTGCCTCCTTTTCTTCCATGGACATACTTCAAACCTGGTTCAGTGATTATTACTTTTTAAACACAAAACCTTTTATTGTTTAATAATCCCGTTCTATTGAACCAGTGGCACTCTGTCATCACTGCATGCGGGCTGTGAACAAGGAACTGTGACTAATAACGATCAAGGTTTGCTGCCCAGAGAAGTAGTTAAGGGCACTGGGTTCTGGAGTCACACAAAGCTAGTTCTGATCCTCACTTATTAGCAGTAAGTGTTTGTGCATGTTACTAACCCCTGAGCTTCAGTCCCCTCATCAGCAAGGTGTGGGCAGTAACAGAACTCACCCTTAAGTCCCATAATGCCATGATGTATGCAAAGCACTTACTCAATTGGGGAGATTAAAGACGGCCAGATTCTTGGCATTCCTCCCATGAAGAGGTGGAGCATAAATCTCCTCCCTTTGCTTCTGGGCTGGCCTTGGTGACTCGCTCCATCAATTACACTCGGCAGAAATGACAAGCTGGGTTCTAAGAGGCTAGGTCACAAGAAGCTTCTGCCAGAAGCTCCTGGAACACTCGCTCTGGAAACAGTCAGCCCCCAGGTGACAAGTCTGCCCCCCCTGAGACTCCAGACTCCAGAGAAGCCCACACTAACGGCGTGGAGAGGCCACGTGGAGAGAGGCACCGGTTTAGCCCCAGCGGGTCCCGCCACCCCAGCGGAGGCACCAGACAGGTGAGCGACACACCCTGCAGGTGGCTCCAGCCCCAGCCACCACGGGCCTGTATGAGCAAGGAAACCCAGGCAAGAGCTACCCTCTGAGCCCAGTCAAACCACCCAACTGGGAGAAAAAATACCTTGTTCTTTCAAGCTACTCAGTGTGGGGTGGCTTGTTACCCAGCAATGGATAACTGACACACTGAGACGGTGCGTGGCACATGAGTTAGACGTAGCACGTGTCAGCTGTTAGGGTTAGGGAGATACACATACACCAGCCTGATCCAAGCTCATCTGTAGAGCGAGCCTTCTTAATCAAAGTCATTCTAAAGTGCTTTCTTGATCGGGGAAGAACAGAGTACGTTTTACTTTCGGTTCCAGGACTGTGCACCAATCCTTCCCAACTATTACTGACCCCACTGGGATTAGGGGTAGGGGCAATTATAAACCATTATAGTGCTTGTAAGGAAGAAGCCAAGGACATATGAAGACACAAGCCGAGTGTCTGTAACTACCCTGCTAAAAAACAAGAACAAGGATGTGCACATCTGGTTAGCGGTGACACAACAGTGGTGATTCACAAGTCAGAAGCGCGGGGCTGACGGAAGTGAAATGTGCAATAACACAATTCACATCAACAGCGGCAACATACTCAAATCAGTAAATCATACAACCAAAATCATAACAATATTTGTTAAATATTTCTATTTTTATTGTGCAATAGTATGTATTAGGTTATGCTACTAAGATTAACCTATGAGGGAGAGGTCTACAAATAATACAACGTGTCTGTTTAAATAAAGATCTTTCTTTTAAAAATCTATAGACAAAAAAAAATCTATAGACCATATTTATTACTAGTTCCTTTTAAACTGAATTATTCTGGAAGATCTTTAAATGACTGAGTTCATGATTCTCAAGTTTACATAAATAATGCTTTTACGAGAACACTCTTTAAAAAGCCTAATGCATTATTTGGCCACATACACAACAGAATCCAGGGATCCCTATGAAAGGGTCTAAGATTTTCAAGGCTGTCCGTGAGCTGCATCACACCAGAAAAAGTAGCAAGACTGCACGGCTGAGGCCTCCTCCTCTGGGAATAGCATCCTGGGCCAGCACTTGGCATAGCTAAGAACACAC
The DNA here is from genome assembly GCF_017311325.1 of Ursus maritimus. Lineage (NCBI taxonomy): Eukaryota > Metazoa > Chordata > Mammalia > Carnivora > Ursidae > Ursus > Ursus maritimus. The sequence goes on along the minus strand of NW_024424230.1, from coordinate 56,833,628 downwards.
CTCCACATTGCAGCGGACCCTGATTCCTGAAATACAGCCTCCTTGCCCACAGTCATGCCAACACTGGACACTTCATGAGGGACAACAGCTCCATTAACCCAGGGCCAACTTTAATGGTTAGAGCAGTGTTTCTCAGGATCTTTTAAGACTCCATAGGCTTTTTTAAGGGGAAAAGCAATCCCATGGATCCCAATGTAGACATTAATGATAGTGTAAATAAACGCACATAATGAAAGTACATACGAACTGCTCATGCTATTCTGGAACTATAAGATAAATGTTAAAACTAAAAAGATAAACTATAAAACCAACAACATTCAGATGAATATCAGTCTACTGTGATGAATAATGTTGCTCTGCTAAACTGAAATAGCTCAGGGCTGTGGAGCAGTCTGAAGTCAGCATGCTGTCACCATGTGATGGTATGGTTCCCTCCTACTCCATACATGATCTGTCGGCAAAGTATTGACTTCTACCTTCAAACAGCCTGAGTGGGACCCCACATGCAGCCTAGGCTGCTACATCCTGGTGGAAATCACCGTGACCTGGCCTTCCACCAGTTCCCCTGCCTGTGGTCCACCCTCCACCCAGCTGCTAGAGCCATCTGCAGAAAAGGGAGGTCAGACCATTGCTACTACTCAGCACCAAACCTCCAACAGCCCCCCCACCCCACCACATGCCCAGGAAACGCCACCATTCCCACACTGCCCACAACACCCAAAAGACTCAGGTCCCAAACTTCCTCCTGCTCCCTTCACAGTGGTCACTCCACTCTGGTCACACTGGCCTGCCCGCTGGCGCTCAAACTCACCAGGCATGCCCCTCCCACCCCAGCCTTTGGTCCCCTCTGCCAACTTAGGAATATTGCCTCCGTGTCTTTACTCAAAGGCCTTCTCAGTGAAGCCTTCCTCAAGCCCCTACTTTACTGCCCCCAGGCAGCACTTTCAGGGTCCCCCATTCCACCCCCACCCCCGCCATCTTTCTCTCCACTGCAGGTATCACCAGGACTAGGTATTTATGAGCAGTGGTCACTCCTGCTGGAATGTCGGCTTCACAAGGTCAGGACAGTGGGTCAGATTTGTTACCCACTGTATGCCCAAGCCTGGCACAGTGCCTGGTAAATATCTGTGACGTGTCACAGGATTACCGGCTCTTCATGTGGCCCCGTGCATTATTTCTGTCCTTACTGCCTGGGCTCTTGTCTCATGAGCCAGTTTTTATGGGCACTGAAGTTGACACAGGATGTAATTTTATTTATTTTTTAAAGAACAGCATCAAAAATGAACAGGCACAGAAAGCTACAGTCACCACGTGACAGAATGACAGACCCCCCAACTTTCCAAAACCCCATTTCGAGAAAGACTGGCTTTGAGATGGGTGGGGCAGTGGGAGTTGTTGATGCCGCAGAGGTCGCAACGGGACCAAACAAGGACGCGCGCAGATAAGAATACAGCGTGCCTGATAAGCTCCTGAGTGTGTGTCCCGCTGAGGACAGACCTGGCCTCTCATGGCTCAAAGGCATAACCTGCACATTTCAAGGGCCTCTCACAGTCTAACCAAAATTACTTTCCCGTTTTATTATCAAATTATCAGTCATTGCCAGTAACAACCAAAGGGATCTCTACCCGCCAAACATCTCCTTGGCCCTGAAGCAAATTTTTATAGGTTTTAAATTATTGACACAAGCAACGCCAGCTTATTAAATAAACCAAGGAAGAAAAAGAGTAAGTTGTTTTTAAGTGCAAATTAGACCCCGCCCCACAGCGATCACCACCACTTTGACAAATGAGTCTTTCTAGAACCTTTTCCTGTTAATGAATGCATATTGTAACCGCTGCCTCTCCCACTCACGCCCTCCACATTTCCCTCCTCTGCCCTGGGCCTACACCACTCCGCAGCAGGCACTCACACGCCCTCCCTGGCCTCTCCCAAATTTCCCAGCCCTTCCTTGGGAACACAGGGCCATGAAGTATCATGGACATCCCACAGGGTCACCTGGGGTTGATTCCCATTTGTGCCCCATCACACCAAGTACACTGCTGGCCTATAAACTCAAGGACATTGTCCCCTCCTCTCTGTGTAACTGTTCTATGTGCCTATAGCCTAGCAGCCACGTGGCACAACTCCAGTGAGCAGCTCTACTCCTCTCTCAACGCACACGGCCCTCAGTTAAACCCTCATTCACTTTACACAGATCCCCATTTGCCTGCGTTACTCTCCAAAGGGTAAGTCTGGCTGGGTTTTCTGGTCTACACTGGCAGCAGAAGGGAAGGTCACCAGGCTCAGCTCAGCACACACTCCCCCACTCAGCAGTGGGGGAGCAAGTAAAGAGGAGGTTAGAAACATTCCCTTTAAGAGCTCAGCCCCGGATGCCTCTTTCAAGAAGGACAGTCTGATGATTCATCGATGAGAGGTGGGGAGAATAAAACAAATTAAGAGGATGGAAGAAAATTATCCTGTGGGGCAGGAAAGAACAGAGACAACAACAAAAAAAAAAAACATAGAGCAAGACGGTGAACTTGATGTTGACCAGAAAATTAAGAGCGGTCATCTGAATGTAACACCAAAGACAGGGAAAGAAGAGGAGCTACAAGAAGGGGAACCAGGAGCACAAGGAAGGAAGGGGGCAGGCCGACTTCTTCACACCTGCAGGATTTCCCAGTAACAGGAGGAAACAAGACTGCGGCAAGTTTGTACAATTATATATCATTATAAAGAAATAAGGCTAAAGGCATCGTCCTGGATCCCTTGTCTTTGTGGTCTTAAACAAAAATTAGCATTTATCATTTCACTACTCAGTCACTGCCCCCACCTCGTAACTAGATTCAAAATTTAATTAAGATGAGCGTGTATTACTTTATAAGGAAGAAATCGCCTCAGAAGATTATTATGAAAAAGTTCAGAAAATATTTTAGCTCTGGAAATGAAAGATAAGTCTATGAAGTATGGAGTATTGATGCTATCCTTTTTTTTCCTTAAAAAAAAAAAAAGACTTTCTTAATTAAACTTGCCGTAAGTGTAAATGCCGTGGCCAATAGTTTGACCAGGAAAAAACAAAAAAAACAAAAAACCCCACAGGAACACTTTGCTCTTTCCCTTTGCCAGCAGAGGCCAGTGGGCAACTTTCATGATACTCTTCAGGCCAGAGCATGCATGCTGCACACGCATTCCTCTCTCTCCCTCTCTCGCTCCCTTTCTTCCCCCAACCCTCCTCCCCTTCTCTTTTCTTCCTTTCTCTTTCCCCACCACTCCCTCTCCCTCTCGCTTCCCTTTCAGGGAAGTCTCTGACAGAGGCACCTTCTAAGACTATGCATTCTACCAGCAGGTCCTAGTTAGAATACTGACTCCAGGAGAGCAGAAAGGAAGTGATACTGGATAATGCAGGTACTTTTTTCTTCTAGAAAAACAAATACTGTTGACAAAAAGGGATCCAGGTCTCTGCTACTTTGTTCAGAGTAGAGAAAATAGGAGGGAAATGATTTCCCCTAGGTTCTGCTTGCTCTCCCACAGGTCCCCCAGGTATGGGGGAACTGAAAGCAGCCTGGGGCTACCTTTTGGGCTAAATCTTGAGCAAGCAGAAGCCAAGTTCATGACCTCCAAAGAAGTCAGAGCAGGTCTGAGGCCACAGGAGCCAGGAAATACATCAGAAAAAGATTCACCAGAACAGAAGATTCAGTGACCCTGATGTGAAATCCTCCATTTCTTTTCCGTATTTCTGTTAACAAAGTGAGGCAACAAGAAAGACAACTTTGGGTCCTCAGAAGCTACACGACTCTCAGCAGCTCAGTGGCCACACCATGCAACCAACGCTGCAAAACCAAAGTCAACCCACAGGTAAAGCAGAGGCCCCATCTGGTCTCCGCCAGAGACTGAGCACTCCCACCCACCAACCTACCTACCTGCTCCGCGCCTCCCGGAGCTCCTGCGCCCCTCCGCCAGCTCTGGGACCACCTTCTAACCAGCCATAGAATCTGTTTTCCCACCTTTCTGCTAAAATGTTAGTAAGCTCCACAAGGTCAAAGCCCTTTGTTTTGCTCCGACATACCACAACTTGGCACTTGTAGAAGCTAAGAGATACTCTTTGAATGAGTACCATAGAGGTAAATGGGAAAGAAAATGTTACTACTATACATGAACACCTACAAAACAAGATCAACACCAACTGTGTTGTCTTCTCACCAAAATGCATGACCCAGAAGGAGCAAGGGGGTAGCAATCAGACAAATCAAGACCTTGGGATTTTCTGCAAGACAAGTGGCCTGGATTCATGGCAGAAAAAAGGAGAGGAACTGTTTAAATGACAGACGTGATAAGCAAATGTAGTACATGGTATCTTACTGTGGATTTTTAAACAGCTATAAAGGACATTTGGGGACTACTGGAAAATCTAAATATGAACATTATGCTCGATACCATTACATCTGTGTTCAATTCTGGGGGTATTACAGGTGTGCAGGACAATGTCCTTTCTCCTGAAAGATACATATTTAAGTATTTAGGATTCAAGTGGCATAATGTCTGCAGTTGACTTTCCAATGATTCAGGAAAAAGAAATAGTATTATTTATTACATTAGAGAAAGAGAGATACAGCAAGACTGGCAAAAATGTCATCCCCACTGACTCTAGGTGAGAGATCTACAGACATTCATCGTACTACTCTTTCAAACATTTTGTGAATTTGAGACTTTTCAACATAAAACAAGGGAAGGAAAGTTAAAAGTAAAAGACCCCATGCTAGGGAGATAGTGGGATCAACAGGACGGTGCTCAGCCTGGGAGTGGAAGGGCTGCGCTCCTTGTCTCCCACACCCTCCAGCCACCTCAGCCCTCCAGAAAATACTGTGAGATCCGCAGCCCCGCCTGCTCTTCCCAGTGCCTGGGGTCCACACCCACCTTTCCATTCTTGTCAAAGTGTCCTCTGAGGCACTGTTCAAATCCTTCCCTCTTGGAGAGACTTTCCCAGATTGTTCCTTCCCAGCCCCTCCTGGGTTGGGCGGCTCCCACTATGCCACGGACACGTCCAACATCCCCCTAATCACCGTGGCCAGGAACGCTGGTTCCTGTGCACATGCCTGTCTTTCCTGCCCAACCAGGAACCTCTCCATCACCAGCAGGGACCAGAGCCCCACCTTCCCTGTTCCTGTCTCCACAGAGCTGGTCCAGCAGCTGCTCAAAACCTACTTGATGCAAAAACTTTCTGTCCCTCACCCGTTCTCACATCTAACAAGATGGACGACAGTTAGTATTTGTCATCATCTTGCTCTACTACTTCTGCTGTGCATGGCTCTGTGGCAGGTGCTGTCGCAGGAATCCAAGTGACATCATTTAGTTCACTGCTGATGTGTCCCTGTCCCAGGAACCACAGAGCGCTTCAAAGATAAGGATCGCGGCTGTCCTGTCTACCTGCAGCCCCCACGGCTCCTGGCATGAAAGCAGCACAGGATAAATGGTTGAGTGAATGAATGCTTATTCATTTTCAAGCAAGTATTGGAAATTATAAAAGCAAAGATAAATGAAGGGCACCTGGGTGGCTCAAGCGGTTGAGCAGCCAAGCCGCCGACACTTGCTTTCAGCTCAGGTCACCACGATCTCAGGGTCATGGAATGGAGCCCTGCTAGTCGCTCCGCGCTCAGTGGACAGTCTGCGTGAGATTCTTTCTCTCCCTCTGCCCCTCCCCCCTTCACACTCGCATGTACGCGCACCCTCTCTTTAAATAAATAAATCTTTAAAAAAAAACAAAGATAAAGTGTAATATTTGCATAGACGCGCAAGCACTAAAAGTAGCCTCACTTGTTGGACAAAATTAAATCTGAAGACCTTTTCTAATTCGTGAGTTCAAAATCTTTTCATGTCCTGGCATCTTATATGTGAAGTTTTGTATTTTCCAACGGCAGTGGCCTTGGAGCAGTCCTGAAGGATACAACACACTCATGAGAACAGCGACACTGGGCCAGGGGAAGGGGTGGGGGCCACATGCCTGACAAGGGATGGGGAGGGACCATGAGATGCTTGAAAATGCTCCGCAAGGGACTCTGAGGCACATCCAGAGACGCACTGAGCTCTAGAAGCTGAGGGACACATGCAGCCATGCTGACCCTGAACAAAAGAGGAACAAAGAGACCCTGGTGGATTCCAGCCACCTGACCTGGGTGCTCGGTGTTACCATGTGTTGTGCACTCCTGGGAAGACACTCCACCATGTCGTTTATATTTATTTTCAAGCCAGAACCACACTTTCCACAAAGGGTTCAATTTAATAGACGAATCAAGTTTGGTAAGAAAGAAATTAGGTTTGGGCCGCCTGGGTGGCTCAGTCGGTTAGTTGTCTGCCTTTGGCTCAAGTCATGATCCTGAGGTCCTGGGATCGATCCCTGCCTCAGGCTCCCTGCTCAGTGGGGAGTCTGCTTCTCCCTCGCCCTCTGCCGCCCTGCTCTTGCTCTCTCTCTAATAAATAAAATCTTTAAAAGAAAGAAGGAAAGAAAGAAAGAGAAAGAAAAGAAGGAAGGAAGGAAGGAAGGAAGGAAGGAAGGAAGGAAGGAAGGGAGGAAGGAAGGAAGGAAGGAAAATTAGGTTTCTAGCCTGTCTGCACCCTCCCCCCCCCAGCCCCCACCCATGAAATGCTGGTTTCTGAGAACAACTGAAAATGAACATGTTAGAATCTCAGACTTGGAAAGCAATTCTAATGATTGCCTGGCCCAGTCCTCCCCATTCTACCCACTCCTTCCTTCCACAATGACCCTAACAGATTGATATAACCTTATGAATACTTTTGGTGACAGGACACTCACTATCACTCAAAACGGTCCATTTGAGGTTCCATGGCTCTGACTGATCTGCTTACTGTGAGCAAAATCTGTCCCACCCTTGGCTCCTAGGGCCTTTGGGGATCACAACAGCCCCTTCATGTGAAGGCCTTGCACACTTCTGAAGTCTCCACTGCCCAGATGTCACACCAAATCCCAGGTGTTTGCTCCGTGAAGAACCATCACACAGATTCTAACAAAGGCCAGAAGGATAGGCTTCCCCAAGCTCCTTCCCAGAAGCAGGACACCCTTGGTTGTCTTTTAACCATGACACTCAGTTGTTGAGGAAGTGGCAGATATCTCTAAACTGTCGTCAAGACAACAAAAGTCCAAATATAAATCTCTTTGGGATTCCATCCGGAAACAGTTCTTAAGTGTACACACCCAGAGGAAATAATAAAATAAAGAAAGCTCCTCTCCTCCCCCTCCTCTGCCCCTCCTCCTACCCCTCCTCTTCTCCCTTCTCTCCCTCTCTCTCTCCCCTTGCTTTTTGCCACGTGGTGATGTGTGTTAAAAACGCATACTGGGAAGCTTTCCACCTTTGGGGTCGGAACAGCTGCTGCCTCGATATTGTTTTTGTTAGGTTTTTTTTTTTTAACATACTTTGCTGTTTTGAAGGGGGTTGTTTTTAAGCTACATGTTTCATAATACTAGTTCAGATTACAAAGTGGGATGATTGGTACTTTATTGACAAGAACAAGACTCCTGAGTCCCATGTGTCTAATAAGGACCCTTTCCCAGTGTGTGACCCTGTCAAGCACACCGTCCTGCATGGCTGGCCTCCACAGGTGGCCTGCCATATCCCAGGAAAGGGCATTCACTGAGGCCTAGGGAAAACATGAGGAAGTCCACCCATGAAAATAATGAGAGCCAAGAATTTATAACAGGTAGCCTAAATAAACACAAAGCTCTTAAGTCCTTGATTTTTCTAAGAGCACAAAGCTTTCAGAGAATGCTCCACAGACTGTCGTGGACTCCATCTGGGAGCGCTCACCAAAAGACATAAGATAGACACGCTGAAACTCAGAGTCCTGGAAGGCACAGGTACAGGTGGAGAGGATATGCCTTCCGGCTTACTCTTACTCTGGCTTCCACCTGTTGCAAATGACCCTCCTGGCGGGAACCTCCCACCACACAGAGGTTACAGACCACAGCTAAGAGGCATAAAGGTCTGCACTGTCCATGCCTCAAACAACCTGGTGCCTCAAACGGGAAGTGCATCCTCGAGTAACTAACCACGGAGCCATCAGGGCAAAGAGCCGGGCACAAAAAGACTAGCCCCTCACACTCCCCAGTGAGACAACCAGACTTCAGTTAGGAGGTCCACACTCTCCATCACCTTCCCAAAGGGGCCCGAAAGAAAGTGACAGGAACAGAAGGCATAGCTCGTAGGATCTCTGTCATACTGAGACTTCAGGAAGATGTGGTGGTGGCTGAAAAACAGGAAGCTGAGTGCTAGCCACATGCAAGACTGCATCCAGAAAAGATGGACCTCCCAACACAGAGAACAAAGGAGCTCGGGGCTCCTGCTAAAATTTTGAGGGGACTTTTGGACTTGGCCTTGATCCCTTCTTTTAGTCACCTACCTACAAGGTTCTTTCTCAAATCAAGAGTGAACCCAAGGTGGTTAAAGTGGCTTTGACCTCCCTCAAATGCTATCTCACTCAAAGAAACCCCCCATATGGATGGGCAGCTGAGAATACAGCCTATCACGCACATCTTGCCCAGGACAGGCGGGCCAAACCACAGGACTTAACAAATTTTACTCAGTGTGGGTGACAAGGTTATTGGCCCTCTGACCTAAACAAGACAAAAACCTAGAGCCTCTCTCAAAACAACAGAAGGACACAGATGTCGTATTCCACGGATGAAACGTCAGAGTCTCCATCTGCCCAGAAATACCTTCTCATTCTGGCCGGGCTCTTTCCTCGCAAGCCAATCTCCTACTAACAGAGCCACTGCAAAGACCCAGCAAACAAGGGTGAGGCACCATCTCCAGGAAGCCACTAAAAGAGTATGCTTCATTCTTAGAGATAAAAGAAAAGAAGTGAAGGGACTTCTTCCAGCTATCTCATCTCCCAGGCTTGCTAATTGTCACCCTGGAATCACAGGTTAGCAGGAAATGGTACCACATATCATAGCAGATCATCTGGTGTCATCCTCCGCCTTAAAAGGGAAGATGTTATGATGTCCATTGTACAGATGAGGCAACGGAAGACCTCGCCAAGAATCGCACAGAGAGTGATCCATTTCCTTGTGGAAGGCTATAGAGACTCGTCCCCGAACAGTGAAGATGATTCGTGTGATGGGCAGGCCTGTGCCACCTAAGTAGGTGGCAGGGGAGAAGGCAAGGGGCAGCGGGCAAGGAGACAGAACGCTTCCTACTTCATTTACTCCCAAGGCCGATCCCCGGGCACATAACACACGTCAAAGTTGCCCTTGATTCCTTGGGACACAACATTCCTTCTAAGTCTCTGGGGCCTTCCAGGAGGCTGAAATGACCCCTCACAAGGAAAACATGAGATGCCTGGGATTTATGTCGGGACTATGTTGGAAAGCCCGGCTGAGCGTGAAATCCACCCCTGCAACAGAGGAAGACCAGGACAGGATCCTTTGCAGATCGCAGCTCTGGCTGAGCAAGCCAGGAGGGTGGCCACACCAGGGAGTTTGTGCCCAGGCTAACAGCAAAGGGAGCGCCTTCACCAGGTCTTCTGGAATTCTAGGCGAACCAGACAATCTAGTGTAAATAACAGTTCTGGCAAAAGGCAGTGACGGGAGACAGTCAAGAACATTGTCCAGCCAAAGGTTCCAAAGGAGCCTAGATGGAACCTAGACACTTGGCTGGTCTGATACAATTCAATCCTAACCTGGAATCATTTCTTCATTATGAGCGTCTCTGCATCCCTCCTGACAGTCCAGTTAGCATGCCTTTTCAATAACAACAGGTCTACTACCCCTTTGCTGCTCTTTTTGTAGGAAATAGTTTTCTTGGGAGACCGGATTTGCCAGGGGCAGTACGCTCAATACGGATGCCAAAGGCTGCTGGAAACACGGCTTAAAACCAGCTCTTTCAAAAGAAGAGATTCTGGAATTTGATGTGGGCACCCAAAAGGAAATGACCCTTATTATTATCTGAGCTCTCTGCGGCGGGTTTCCAGAGGCTGTCCTGCATCACCTGACAGGGCTGCCGAGGCGAAGGGCTGGGGTATTTGTTTCTATCTGTGTTTCTGGCTTCTTTCCCATTTCCTCAGACTCAGAAAGACCCACTTTGGGAGGGGAAGCGGGGATCCGGGAGGACTTTCTCATGCTGCCTTCTATCTCCGGAGCACGGAAGTTTCCGAGGAGCTCAGCTCTCCAGTACTTACCCCTTCACCTTCCAGCCGGGGCACCCCCTCGCGTTGGCTCGCCCTCGGCTGGGCTTTCTTTCCCACCCCCCCCCGCCCCCCCCCAAAAAAGTGAAGAAACCAATTGCCCCCGGGGGCAAAAAGGATCTGGAGCCTTGGCTGAGCAACTTAAAAGTTTCCGCCGGAAGGAAATTATCAAAAGGCGAAGGAGAAAGCCCCCGGAGGCCCGAGGGAGCGCGGCGGCGGCGGCCAGGAGCGGCGGCCGCGCTGCCTGGCCCCGCGGAGGGTCCCGCGGCCCGGCCGGAGCGCCGCGGGGCCCGAGCGGATCCCGGGAGACGCGGCGGCTGGGCGAACGAGTGACAAGCTCCAGGGCAGGCTCGCACCCGACCGCCGCCGGGCTGGGAAGAGGGGGCGCATGGACGAGGGGGGCGCGGGGGCAGAGGGGGCGCACGGACGTGGGTGTCCCCGGCGGAGGGCGGCGCAGGACTCACCCCGAGAAGACACACTTTGAGCTCGCGTATCGCCATCATGTGCTCGGGGCCGAACCGGGCAGGGGCTCAGCATCCTCCGGGGCCGGGACCGCGTCGCGCCCGCGCCCAGCCAGCGGCCTCCAGTCTCCGCCTTTTGCTCGCGGCAGCCCGCGGGCGGGACCGCCGCCGCTGCTATTTCTGGGCCGCCGGCCCCGCCGCGGTCGGTCACGTGGCCGCCGGCCGGCTCCTCCCGGGGCTTCGGGTCTAACCTCCGCGGCCCCCAGCTCCCAGGAACGCCCCCAAACGGCGTCAGCCCCCCCGGGGCCGCCCCCCGGGACCTGCGGCGTCCCTGGCAGAGTGCCTCCTCCCTCAGACCCGCTCAGCGGCCGGACCCCGCTCTGCTGAGCCCCGCTCTGGCATCTGCCCCTCCACCCCCGCCCGGCCGCAATGCCCCGTGGAGTGTAAGGAGGACAGGATCTCCCCGTGGGGGGAGACCCTACGGCTGGCTGCGTCCCTGAAGATTCCATTCCTCATCTCCAAGCGGACGCTGCCAGCTGAGGTCCTCTATATGGGCGCACTTTGAAGTCCGCCTGCAGTCCATCGTTCTGTGACACTCTAGGATCCCCGCAGAAATGAAGCCGAGACATAACTGTGCGGATGAGAAGGAACAGTTAACTTTGCAACCCACCTTCTCCTGCAGTTCCTAATGTGAGGGTTTCGACTAACTCCCATGTAGTTCTTAACCCTCAGCCCTGAGTTCATTCTTCTATATGTAGTTCTAGAAGCAGGGGTCTATAACTCCCTCCAACACAGATGGGTCCCTGTCTGAAAAAGGAAACACGCATTGTAGAAAGGAAGCTGCCTTGCTCAGTATAGAAAACGCCATAATTTGCCTGGGCCGACACCCAACACTCAGAAGTATAGCTAGAAATATGTAGCTCCCCGCACAGACCATCCTGCCTGAACCAGCAAATAAAAAGAGGCTCTGGCTTGAGACAGTCAGGGAAGTCTTGTGGGACCTGTTCTCTCTTCTCCATCCATATAGCCCAGTGAACCTCAACCGCTGAGATGACTTCACTTTTTGCTACTATAGACATGTCAGCTTTTTGGACATATCCACCTGAATAATCCACTGGCGTTTCAGATCAGAAATAACATGCTTTTACTTAAACTTCATCCCTGATCCCAAACTCTCAGGCCTCTCTCCCGACTTGCCAACTTTGGTCAATGACATTTCCGTTGCACTGGTGGACCACCCACTTTCATTATCTGGCTTTGTTTCTATTAAAGCCATGTTGAAGCAACCTAGCACCCACGTAGCCCCATGCAGTGGGAGCTTCCGAATCAAGACCTCCGGAGAGAAAGATCCTACATCTCTAGAGTCAAGACAGGCCCCCAAACTGACAACTGGCAATTAAATTCCCCAGAGCAGCAGGGTCTTCTGCTAGCCAGATACAGGCTTGTGGAGAGTTACACAAATCTGGACTACATTGTTCAAAAAGCAGCCATGGACAAGATTCGGGTCTTATTCAATGTGCAGATTATTGTATCAGCATCTGTCCTTGGTTTAGTATCCAAAGTAAGGATAGCCTTTTATGTGAGCAGTGAGAAAAGAGGTCCACCCAGAGTTACCCAGCCCTGGTCACAATACCTCCCTGTTCTCAGATTTGCTGAGCAGAAAGCAAGGGCAACACAGTTGCAGAGACATATCATGGTAAAGCTGCCCCGCGACCATTGCCTGCAGCGGCCTTGCCCAACGCCTCTGCTGTCCCTGGCAGTATGGCTTGAGTCTCCGTGCACAGTCATTTGTCTTTGGCCTTTCTTCTCACTTCCCAAAAGCTGATCAAACCAGAATGGAAGCCTTTTCAGTGGGTCACCATGGGCAGGACCATCCCCAGACAAAAATGAGCTGACGAAATTTCTCTTCCATTGCCTTACCCTTTTTCAGGATTCTTCTCCTTCCGCGCTCTTCTCCACTAGCCTAGGTGTTTGGGATGCTTGTGTGGTTTCTAGGCTCTCCCAAGACAATCCCTTATTCACGTCTCTTCCTCCAAGCCCCCAGAATCACCCGTCTGTTTATCCTTCTCCCCACCTCCAGTTCCATTAAAAATCACCTCATTTGGGGCACCCGAGTGGCTCAGTTGGTTAAGCACCCAGCTCTTGATTTCAGCGCAGGTCATGATCTCAGTTTCGAGAGATTGAACCCTGTATGGGTCTCCATGCTGGGCATGGAGCCTGCTTAAGATTCTCTCTCTCCCTCCCCCCCCACTTCTCTTTCCACCCCAACCCCCACTCTAAAAAAAAAAATCACCTCATTTGTATCAAATTCTGGTCAGTCAGATGCTCTGCTTTATAGAGTAACAGTACTAGTCTGTCAACTGGACCCCCTTCATGGGTATACACGCCTTCCTCAGCCAGGTCACCTTTGGAAACTTAAAACCGGCCTCATGAAACACCTGGTCCCCATGATCACCCCAAGGTGATGCATAAGGCTCTCACCCAGGAAGGAGGGATGGTGACCACAATGACATATATTTTGGGAGTGACAAGATCCTGGGTAGCTCTCAGCTTTTAAAGATACAATGTTCTCTATGAATGCTATTATTATACTCTTTGATTACTGTGCTAAGGGCCTGTCCTGACTCCTCTGGAATTTTCTGCGTATGAAGAGGTTCTGATATAACTGAGGCAGTGATCAACATTCCATGATACATAACTGAGAACTTATGACATAAAATAAAATAGAACATGCAAGTTTTCTTTTTTTTTTTTTAAATGATTTTTTATTATATTATGTTAGTCACCATACAGTACATCCCCGGTTTCCGATGTAAGGCTCGATGATTCATTAGTTGTGTATAACACCCAGTGCACCATGCAATACGTGCCCTCCTTACTACCCATCACCGGTCTATCCCATTCCCCCACCCCCCTCCCCTCTGAAGTCCTCAGTTTGTTTCTCATAGTCCATAGTCTCTCATGTTTCATTCCCCCTTCTGATTACCCCCCCTTTCTTTATCCCTTTCCTCCCCTACCGATCATCCTAGTTCTTAGAACATGCAAGTTTTCTGAATGAGATCTTCGTAAAGTCAAACACCTGTACTAATTCAGACTCCTGCGTTTCTGCTGCTTTAAAGTCTTCAGTGACACCAAACAAGACGAAATCCGAGCTCTTCAGGACAACTTGTGAGATCCTGCCCAATCCAGCTTCTCCTCTGAGCACCTGGTGAAACCCATCATCCTTCAGAGACCCGCTCACATTTCACCTCCTTAGTTAAGTCTCCCCTCAGCTTCTACATACTTGCTTAGGCTTCTCTTAGCATTTCCTCAACATAAATAAAGGAATTAACAATTAAATCCCCTTTACAACAAGTCAGAGTCCAAACAGATCTGAAGATGGAATTATCTATCTCTATGAAAGGTAAGCATAGATTATACCAAGGACCATCTCCGTTCTATTAGGGTTTAAAAATGCGAAGTAATGTCTTTAAAAAAAAAAAAGCGACTAAGAATGAATGGTTTTTTATCTCAGCTAGGACTTTTCTCCAGCAGGATTTTTGGCCTCTTATGCTATTCGAACGAGACTACTCTTTTGTGGTCTCCGAGTCATGCATGATATGGCCCTGGGATCCACGGGCTGTGCATGGAATGGATGCTTGAGCCTGGATACTCGTCCTTGGGCTGCATCTCAGAAGGTTCTGAATGTGACGTCTTTTCAATGAAAAGAGGAATTCTCCAACAAGTGTTTGGAGTAAGTCTACCAAGTGACTAGAAAGTGACTGGGAAAACCATCCCATTCTTTCTTTAAAAACCTAGCAAAAGCCAATAAAAGCCATAAAACTAGTCATGTTTTTTGATCCAGCAAATCCGTTTTTGTATAATCACATAGAAATAAACACAAACAGTGAACCAATGTAAAGCCTGCCTATTTGTGCACAAACATGCATAGGAAGAAACGAAGAAATACGTGAGAGAAACAGAAAAATCATCTCTGCCAGGATAGAGGGAGTGGAGCTGCAACATTGAAGGGACGAGGCAACTGACATCCCTTCACCCTCGGGAGTGAGTAAGTGATGGTGGTTCGCTAGGGTATGTTTAGTGGTGCACAGTCATGTGTATTGCCTAGGTGGTAGATGAAATGTGGATACTAGGTAGACTTACAGAGAAATTTGTAGATAAGTTTCTGTGAGAATCACATGCCACAAAATTGGGTCTGCATATTAAATAGGATAAGCCACACAAATGTGTTACAGCTCCCCAGACTGCAGGCTGATCTCAGCGGGCCACGGTGAGTCATCTGGCCTGCTCGAGGGCCAGTTAAAGAAAAATTAAAATGTTTACGAACCTTGTTTTTAATAATCGTATCTTTCTTTTATGGAACTTTAGGGTCTGCAATATTGGTTAAATAACCCTTTAATATATCTCATTTTCTGAGCCCTTCTTTCCTTCCTTCCTAATTTCCTTCTTTCCCTCCTTCCTTTCTTCCTTCCTTCTTTTCCTCCTTCTTTTCCTTCCTTTCTTCTTTCTTTCTTTCTTTCTTTCTTTCCTTCATTCCTTCCTTCCTTCCTTCCTTCCTTCTTTAGTTTTGGATATTTTCTAACTAGCACATGCTGCTCTCTCTTATTTGTAATTCAGACCCTTTAAACACATTTTGAGAAGCTAAACTCCTGGACATACCAGTTAAGCCAGCAATTTGAGGGATTTTAGGAAAGCAGAACTGAAAGGGCCCCACAATTCATCCACAGACTCAGAGAAGGAGAAAGAAGCCTAAAAGGGATTCTGAGTTGCTGGGGACACCTGAGAACAGAAGGAACCTCCATCGTGGAAAGGAGAATGGTCCCTACGCACCTGGAATGGGGCAGCATGGTGAAGGGCATGGTAGGTAAGTGGATACACAGTCCTCTGTGAGTGACTGTTCTCCCTTAGCCACTCTGGTTGTCTTCATCTTCACGTGGAAAGGATGGTGGCATATCTTAGAAGCTCAGGAATGGCAACCAGAGAAGTGACTGAGCTGTCAGCTCTTCAGACAAATGAATGGAGAAGGGTCAAGACCATTTCTTCGTTTTCTCCATTACCACCTGAATGGGAGTACTCAGAAATGTTCAAGAACAACAAGATCACCCAAAATTAGAACAAGGGAGGCTTCCGTTGGGCTCTCACAAAGGAATGGCGGTAAGTGGCAATTTTTAGATTTTCCAAACATACCTCCCTGGGTCTCCACACTGAGCCCCTCCTCACCTAACTGGCCTCTTCACAGACTCTCCTGCCCATCAGCCTCTAAAGTCTTTCCAACCCATGGCTGAGCTGAGAGGGTTGAGTTAAAAGAAGATACAAGATATGTATTAACACTTCCCACAAAATATAAATGAATGGATTCAGCAGGGAGACTGCCTCCCAAAACCCATAAACAGTATGTAACCCAGTCAGTCCTCTTCTCTCTCGTTGCTTATTTGTAAAACTGAGAAATGAAATTACAATGATTCAGCCCAAAGTGAACCCAACTCACTTTCATTTCTTAGGCCATCAGTAGGTTGTTCTTTCCCACCGCTCATGTGAGTTTCACTGTAATTGCTAAGAGTCATGCTATAGAGTTTAGGATATACTTTTTTCTTAAAAGAGATTGTGTGTGACTTTGTGTGTGTGTGTGCTTTAAAATTATTTGTAACCAAACTAGAAAACTGATTTTAGCTGTTGGAAACAATTCTTATATCTTCAGGAATTCCTGTTTTTAATTGTTGACATACCCATTCAGCAAATGGTAGATGCTGACTATGGGCTAGACACTGGGCGTGGAACCAAGTGAGACAGAGAACATCCACTGGCATAGAGTCCACAATGGAAACAGGCAAACAAATAAATCGGCAACCCTCATATGCTGCTAACTGTCTGAAGTTTAGTACTTCTGTTTTATTTTTCTTACTTTTCTGATTAAGAAAATGAGTATAATTTCCAGAGTCAGCGAACTGTGAATGCAATGAAACCCAGTCCCCAAGTAAGGGGGACAATGATCAAGATGGATAGAGTTTGAACCTAGTCAATCAGGAGGTGTGTGTGTGTGTGTGTGTGTGTGTGTGTGTGTACGAGAGAGAGAAAGACTGACAGACAGACACAGGCACAGAGATCTTTGTTCTCTCTGAATTCCCAACACTGTCCTAGACTAGGAAGAGCCTAATGCTAACAATCCCCTAATTCCAAGTGCCTCGCAGAAGATCTCAGTACCTAGTTTAACGGTTAACTGAGCTGCCTTAAGGGTTTAATTACATTGGAACTCTTGCATTTTGTGTTTCTATTATTGTGGTTATTGTTGTTGAACTATCACTCTCATTATTATTCATTGACTTGCTTGATTTGCCAATGTGACAGAGCCTGTCATAAATCACCTGTAATCAGTCCTTAACACAGCACATATTTGGCACTCTGAAGGTGTTTAAGTGAGTCGATGAGAGAGTGAGTGTGTCAGCACCACGTCTAATCTCAGGAGTGGTAGGGTAGAAAGAGCACCTGACAGCAGACAGAACAAGGTTTAAATCGAGGCGCCTTCATCCCCTGCTTGTGTGAATTTAGAGAAGTTCCTGAATCTCTGAGACCTGCAGTTTCATACTGTCAAAGTGGTTATAGAAAGGCTGTTGCATTATTTTGGGGGAAGATTACATTAGATTTGTGTATGTGTGTGTATGACCAGCAAACCTGGATGACTGACTGACTATCCCAGTTTGCACGGGACTGTCCAAGTTTTAATACTTAAAGTCCTGCATCCTGGGAAACCCTCAGTCCCAGGTAAATTGTGCTGGTTGGCCACCCTACTCCTTTCCCCAAGCCTGTAAAACTCTTTCTGGGTTGCTATTATCCTTAAAAAGGAAGTGTTAACTTCCAACCAGCCTCATTTCCTTCCTTAGTTTTTCAGCTCTGAATATAGAAAGGACTCTCGATTAGAAAGCAGCACCAACACTTTACACAGACCCATAAACATCTAAATTACCTATAAGCTTTCACCACTTTACACCCGGTTCACGTGGAAGACTTAAATATGCAAATTATAACTTAAGCTAAATAACAGCTGTTTCACTGAATGACATAACTAGGTTTTTAAAAACAGGAACTAGGAAGATTACTTAGTTTTCCAGGGCCCTGGTAAGGCCCCCTTCCCCCTTTCGATGGTTTATAATTTACTCTGTCTCTCATTTCTGATGCCCACTCCATACCTTCCCACACACACATCTTAAATGTTGTATTCTTCTACTGAACTAAAACTTTCCTTCAGAACCAACCCATCATAGCTCTGGTGGAAGGGATTTTTAAGGCAAAAAATTCTTTCTTGGGTAAATATTCTGGGAAGTTGAACTTCCTCCAAACAATTATTCCCTTAGCCCACATGTGGCCACCTGAGTTTCAAGCTATGGCACCTCTCTTGGTTCTGCCATCAGCAGTTTTTCAGAAGCAGTGTGCCAAAGTCATCTGGTGGGTGGTATGCTGTGGAGAGGCTGAGGTGGGAGGGCTCTGGCTCTATTTCTCCTAAATGGAGAAAGGAAAATGCAGATTTACTTTTAAAAATCACAAGGAGAAAGACTGATAGATTTGAACACATAAAAGTTATGCTTTTTTATGCAAGAAGTATTATAAACATAATTTTTTAAACTGCAATCTAAAAGAATATTTGGCATAAATATGACTCAGTTAATGATCTTAATATGGAAAGCATTAATATATTAAAAAAGAAAGAAAGCGAAAAAATGAGCAGACACTAAGATTAGATATGAGGCAAAGATATTCCCTCTCGCCACTCCTTTTCAACATTTAACTAGAAGTTCTTGCTAATGCAATAAGACAAGAAAAGGATTAAAATGTATACAAATTGGAAAGGAAGACATAAAACTATCTTTGCTGTCAGATGACATTATTGTCTCTGTAGAAAGTCTAGAAGAATTGATTTAAAAAAAAAAAGCAAACCTGAAACTAATAAGCAATTATACCAAGGTTGTAGGATACAAGCTTGATATACAAATTCAATCACTTTCTTATATACTAGCAATGAACAAGTGGAATTTGAAATTAAAAACACAACACCATTTACACTATCACCTCAAAAATTGAAAGCCTTAGATATAAGTCTAACAAAATAAGTATAAGATCTACATGAAGAAAACTGTAAAACTCTGATGAATGAAATCAAAGAAGAACTAAATAAATGGAGAGATATTTCATGTTCATAGACAGGAACACTCAATATTGTCAGTTCTTCCCAAATTGATCTATAGATTCAACACAATGGATGTTTGTGGATGTTGACAAGCATTCTAAAGTTTATATGGAGAGGCGAAAGACCCAGAAGAGCCAACTTGATATTAAAGGAGAAGAACAAATTTGGAGGACTGACACTTCTTGACTTTAAGGCTTACTATAAAGCTACAGTAATCAAAACAGTATGGTATTGATGAAACACTAGACAAATAGATCAATGGAACAGAATAAAGGGCCCAGAAATAAATCCCCATAAATATAGTCAATTGATCTTTAACAAAAGAGCACAGGCAATACAATGAAGCAAAGATAGTCTTTTCAACAGACGGTACTAGAACAACAAATTACTGGGTTGTATGATACTACTACTATACCTATCAGAATTACCAAACTCCAGAACACTGACCACACCAAATGCTGGTGAAGATGTGGAGCAACGGGAACTCTCATTCATTGCTACTGGGAATTCAAAATGGTATGACCACTTTGGAAGACAGATTGGCAGTTTCTTATTAAACTAAACATAATCTCACCATATAATCCAAAATCATCCTCCTTAGTATTTACTCAAAGGAGTAAAAAACTTAACATCCACACAAAAACTGGCACATAGACGTTTATAGCAGTTTTATTCATAATTGCCAAAAGTTGGAAGCAACCCAGATGTCCTTCAGTATGTGAATAGATTAACTGTGATACATTCAGACAATGGAATATAATTCAATCCTAAATAGAAATGAGCTATCAAGCCATAAAAGACATGAAGGAACATTATATGCATATTACTAGGTGAAAGAAGTCAGTCTGAAAAGGCTACACACTGTATGATTCCAACTACATGACATTCTGGAAAGGGCAAAACTATGGAGACTATTTAAGATCAGTGGTTGCCAGGGATTAGGGGTCAGGGGAAGAGATGACAGAGTGGACCACAGGGATTTCCAGGGCAGCATCATACTTTGTATGATACTGTAATGAGGGATACGTTACATTATACATTTGTCCACACCCATAGAATATACAACACTTAGAGTGAACCCTGATGTAAACTGTGGACTCTGAGTGATTATGATGTCCCAACAGAGCTTATCAATTTTAAAAATCATACCCTCCGGTGAGGGACTTTTACAATAGAGGAAACTATGCATGTGTGGGGCCACAAAGTATATGGGAAATCTCTCTACAGTAGTTCCCCCCTTATCCACAGCTTTGCTTTCCGAGGTTCCAATTACCCATGGTCAACTGTGGTCCAGAAGCAGATGATCATCCTTCTGACATATCAGAAGTTCAAGAGTAGCCTAAAGCTATGTCACAATGCCTAGGTCATTCACCTCACTTCATCTCATCATGTAGGCACTTTATCATCTCACATCATGAAGGGTAAGTACAATAAGATTTTCAGAGGGAGACCACATTCACACTTTTATTACAGTATACTGTTATAATTGTTCTATTTCATTATTAGTTATCGTTGTTCTTCTCTATCATAAGTATGTGTGTGTAAGAGAAAACATAGTATATACAAGGTTCAGTCTTATCTGTGGTTCAGCATCCACTGCGGGTCTTGGAATGTATCTCCCATGGATAAGGGGAGACGGCTGTACCCTCCTCACAACTTTGCTGTGAAACTAAAAATGGTCTAGAAAAATCATCTTTAAAAAATGAGCGAACACAGCTAGGCAATCCCCAAGTAGGAAATGAATGGACAAAGAAAATGTTCAATTTCATAAGTAAAAATAAAGATTAACCATCCAGAAACTATTCTCTACTTATCAGATTAGCAGTCATAAAACCTAAAGCTCCATGCTGGTGTGGGTGGGGTAGAAAGCGAAATGGTCATTCAGGGTGCTCTGACTGTAAGCTTGTTTGACCTTTTTGGAATCACACATTGTTTCTTTCTTTTTTTATTTTTAATTGAAGTATAGTTGATATATGATATTATATTAGTTTCATGTGTACAACATAGTGATTTGACATTGATATGTTAATATCCTCACAGCCATTCTGTCATGTAGGTAACTTCACACATCTTTTCTCTGATGCAACATCTATTTATTTTCTCAGTTACTCTCCATGAGCAAAATTATACTTTCATCAAGCTTACTTTTAGATTCTGATGAGAAGGGAGATAAAGGATCTGAAAATTCTCTGCTCTTTGCCAAATATATAATATTTGCATATAGAAGATAAGGAGGGGAGGAAGAGGGACCTACAACGTTTAGGTCAGGACAATTGGGAAAATGCTCTTCTTTTGAATATGAAAACCTGGAAGGGAAGATGACTCTTAACAACCAAAGTGAACACTAATCAAGTGTTGATGGCTAGCTGGGTACCAGGTACCACTCTGCCACGTATCTGTTATCAATTATGTCACTGTCCTCCTGCCTAGAAGAAGGTGCAATTGTTCTTGAAACTGAGGCAAAGAGGTCTCTGTAAACATCTGCCTTTATGGGCTGCAGCCAGCATTCAAGCCCAGACATTGTTACTATTCAGTGAGCCCTTCGCTTGTTTTCCAGTTTGAGGGGTTGGCAAGGATATGAAGGTAAAAACGATGAACTGAGGAGAAAGTAAAATATCCAAGTTATACATAGAGAATCTGGAGTTTGCTGCAAAGATGAGAGAGTTGGTGCTGGCTCTCTCGCACACACACACACACACACACACACACACACACACACACTGCTGTTTGTACAGATCCCATTCCTCCCTGTTTACTGGAAGCTCCTAGGGGTCCAGGATGGTATCCTGAACATTTTGGAAATCTCTGCAGGGCCAAGGAGTCTCCCCAAAGGGTAAAAATAATAAATATTTGTGGAACACATGAGATCACGTGTATGAAACACAGCATTTTCCACTCACAATATTATTCTTGATGCCCTGGAGTTCTTACCTAAAGAGCAAACAATAAACCCAATAATATTTGTGATGGTGAACTTCACGTGTTAGCTTGGCTAGCCCATGGTACCCAGGTATTTGGTTAAACACTATTGTATATGTTTCTGTGAAGATATTTTGAGATGAAATTAACATTTAAATTAGTAGACTTTGAGTAAAGCAGATTACCCTCCATAATGTAATCAGTTGAAGGCCTTTATAGAAAAAGACTGACATCCCCAGAAGAAAAGGGAATTCTGCTAACAGACGGCCTTCACACTTGAAATGTGACTGTACCTTGAGTCTCCAGCCAGCTGGCCTACCCTACAGATTTTGGACTCACCAGCCACCAGAATCACAGGACTCAATTCCTTAAAATAAATCTCCTTAAAATAAAAATAAAATTCCTTAAAATAAAATAAAATAAAATAAATATATATGTGTGTGTATATATATATATATATATACACATATACACACACACACACATTATACACATCCTATCAGTTTTGTTTTTGTAGTGAACCCTAATACAATATTTACCTGATTCTTTGTCCTGAATCTGCTACCCACTATGCATACATACTGCTCCTAACTCTGTTTCCCCAAATATTAACCAGATACCCACTATGAGGCCAAGAGCTAGAGTTGCAAAAGGTCAAGAAAGAGGCATCAAGAAACCCACAGTCTGAACTTGCCTCTGACCATGACCCTTTAAAGAAATAGACTGCTTCTCAAACCTCTATAGCCATGGCCACACCATGAGAATTCACAAATATAAATATAGGTTTGGGCCACATCCATGTTGTGAAGAGAGGGCCATGATGATTTAAAAATAAAAATAAAAAGTGAAGATAATAGATCCGGGTCTAAAGCAGGAAAAGCATGGCCTATAAGATTTAAGCTAGTGACCAAGAAGTGGCAAAAGTAGAAACAAGAAGCTGGTAGAGAAGCAGAGAGGAGTCAGAGCTAACAATGCTAACTCAGAGTAAAGGAGCAGGGCTATTGCATGGGAGTGTTAGACCCAAGGAGGACAAGGCACCACTTGGGAAGATTTTACTGACCACACCATCAGGGTGTCCAGAACCTCGTCTGGACTGCAGTATCTAGCCTGAACTCAAGGGCACAATCCAGAGAAGTGAAACAGAAAAGGAATTATTACTTCTTCACTATTCAGGGGAATTGAGAGAGGAGGCTGCAGCCTGGACCAGGAACAGAAAAGAGTTCTGTTTAGAAAATGAAAAAGAGAAGCAGTATAAAATTCTGCTCTGTTAAACTTGACCCAGCTGGCCAGAATTACAAGACTGCAACTCAGACACATGGATAAAGTATTGGAGGCACATAGTAGATGCTCAACAAATATTTGTTGGGAAAAATGAATGGAAGAACAAACAAAATCCCTGAGACACGCTGCCAGCTGAATGAAGGAAGAAAACCAAAGGAAAGTAGAAAGAAAGGCTGGATCCCAAGGAGAAGACCTCTAGATGGTGGATGGTGGGAAATTACCGCTTCTGCTGGGGACTGCTTACTTCCTCATACTGGTGCCCTCCTGGGTCGCTCGTGTCAGGCTGACTTCTCAGTCCTAGCATCTGGGACACACATCTGTCCCAAACCTCAGGCTCAATCCTGCCTTTGCAGATAACACTCAGGTATTCTTGGTGAAGTTATCCAGAGCTGGTACTCTCCTTTTCCTCCTCTTCTAAAGCAGTTTTGTAATTATATAAGCAATATCTGGTTATTTATTGAAAATTAAGAAACACTAGGACAAAGGAGAAATCACATTATTTTCACCATCCAAAACACACACACATACCACTAATAGTAAGTTATTTCTGATCTTTTTTCTATATGTGAGGCTGTATTCTGAAATGGTTATAACCATTCTACATACATAGTTTTGTATTTTTTATCTATTAACATTACATCTGAAACAGTTTTATGTGACATAATCCAAGTTGTAAGAAATATGATGTTGGGTTTTTATTTTATTATAGTGAAATACACAGAACATAAAATTTACCGATTAGTGACATTTAGTGCATTCACAAGGTTGTACAACTATCACCACTATCCAGTTAGAACATTTTCATTACTTCAAAAAGAAACCTTCTACCCATTAAGCAGTCATTATCCACAGCCCCCTCTCCCCAGCCCCTGGCACTCACGGACCTGCTTTCTGCCTCTAAGGATTTGCCAACTCTGGATATTTCACATAAATGGAATTATACAACACGTGGTCCTTTGCGACTGCCTTCCTTCACTTAGCATAGTCTTCAAGGTCCATCCACGTTGTAGCATGTGTCAGCACTTCATTCCTTTTTATGTGATACTGTTTTAAATTCTACTCTTTGGCTCAAAACTCTTGTGTGGCTCCCCATTGCCTATCCAAATAAAGTCTGAGCTCCCTCACATGGCATTCCCTCTTCTACAAAATCCTGTCTGCCCATCCTACCTGCACCAACCTACACGACTTGCTGGCCTCTGCGCCTCTGCCTAAGCCCCAGTCTCTGCAGCTCTAAATCCACGGTTTTCAGAGTATGGTCCCCAGAGCAGCAGCAGCAGCATCGCCACCTGGGAAACTGCCATACTGAGAGACCCAGTTCCGTGGGTTGATTCTGATGTATATGAAACTTGAGAGCCATTGGTCTAAATCACACCACTCCTCAAAGTCTGGCTCATATGCTGTGTCCCTGAAACCTCGACTTTCTCTCTTCTCTTACTTCCCATTGGACACTGTCCTACCTCCTTGAGAGGATTTCTCACTTTTGATACTGTGTCATAGTCACATCTCTATTACCAGACCTCTCTGTGTCATTTGGTTTATCTAATGAGAAGGAGGTTGGAGAAGATGATTTTGAAAGTTGTCTCCGTCTGAGATTTCAGCCATGAGCTCCCAAGGACAGGTCTGGCACTTTCATACATCTTCCATTCCGCATTGCACCTGAAAATGTGGCTCCCAAGTTGTATGTGACAGACTTCCATCAGTCTATAGCAAAATGAGAAGAGAAAAAAAGATAAAGCAATAAGATTTCCTTTACACCAAATGTATCCAAGTGTATTGTCCTGAAGTTATGACTTTCCTATTTTTGTGGGTATTAAAATGTCCTTTCTTTTTTTTAAAAAGTAGGCTCCATGCCCAGCGTGGAGCCCAGTGCGGGGTTTGAACTCAGGACCCCAAGATAGAGACCCAAGCCAAGAGATCAAGAGTCAGACGCTTTGCTGACTGAGCCACTCAGGTGCCCAAAAATGCCCTTTCTTTTATGAATGATAGTGGTAATAGAAGGGATGTTTGGACTTTGGGGGTCTTATCTGGGTTTTTGTTGTTTTTGCTTACAAGTCTATTATCAGATGTCAGGTATTCTCATTTTATTGCTCTGGCTGGGAATCCACTATAAATATAGTGGGCATGGGAGGAACTCAGCCAGGGAGGTGTTTGGAAGCACCACTCCAGAACCGTCTGGGAATGCCTGGCTTCTACATAGTTGAGGAGCCGTACTTGGCCATATTCAGCTTCAAAACTGCTCTCCCCTGCCAAATGTCAGAGCCTGCTGTAAATGTGTCAGAGCCATAGCTCAGAGATCCCAGAGCTCAACTAAGAAAGAGATAGAGAAGGGAAACCCACTGCTGGGTTGATAAGGGTCTTCAACACGCATGATGGAAAGCATTTTGAAGGAAAGCAAACCTCCGACATTCCAGCCTTGTAGGTTTATTCATGTGCGCGTGCACACACACACACACTAAGTAGAGCTATAAAAACAACTGATGAGTACTCAAAATCTGAACTTTGAGGAGCTGCAGATGGAGTGTCTATGAAAACCCTGAGATTTGTTTTTTTAAAATCCTAGTCCGTGGCCCATATCAACAGAGATCAGCACATTAAGCCCCAGCAGATATTAAGCAAGCAGGAGAAAAGTTCATAATGAGCAGAATGAGACAGGACAGACATCATTCTCCCAGCTGTAATTCGCAAGAGAGTGATAGATTACTGACAGTATTTACGTTTGAGTTGAGTGGTGATAAACTCAACACAGCTCGTTCAGAAATGAGTCAGTTTTTCTCATTTATTACTATTGCCATATTTACAAAATCTTAAATAGATTAAAGAATCCTATACCAGATGCTTTTTTAGAAATTCTGCCCAGTTTAGAAAGACACTTTCCTCTAAGGAATGCTCCTTCTTCCAAAAAAAAAAGGGGAGTTGGGGGTCGGAGGGCCAGGCAGCTATTGTTTTACTACCCACCCAACTCTGGCCACTGACTTGACCACAGATGGGCATAGGTGGATATCTAGTTGAAAATGTACCAATGAAATTCTCTTCCAGGAATTTGGAATTGAGGGCCTGAGATTCCATTCAGCCTCCACGTGCAACTGGAACGAAGGTGATATAAACCCAGGTGATATAACATGAGCCACATCCAGGAGGTAGAAGAGGGTGTGAAGCCAATTTGTAGAGAGACAAATGGGTTTTGACCATGTTTCAAGAGGAAGAGAGAGTCTAGGAAATGACTGACAGTGTTCCAGTCAGCCCTCCAGTTTCTGGGTCAGGCTGCTTGTGAGTGATCCACGTTGCCTAACTTGGATCTCTGAACTACCCATGAAACTTACCATATTCCCCTTCTTTGCTCAAGTGAGTGGGAAGTGAGGTTCCATTTCTTGTAGCCCAAAGAAATGCAGTGAAGACAGATCCTTCCAGGCAAACCCAACTCCAAATGACAATTCCAGTCAAGATTCTGGTGACCCAGAAGGGCAAAGCAGGCACCCGTGACCAGAAGGGAGGCTCTCAGGACCACAGACACACTGGCACAGCACCGATCCTAGCAGCCAGCGGAAGTTCAAGAAATAGCGAACCAATCAGGTAACCAACCAACATATTAAGAAGGGTGTTCGAAAGACTGGTGCACTACAACTAGAGAGGAGTGAAGGCAAGACAGCCACCTTCAAATATCACAGGCGTTTCAAAAAGAGGGGGAAAGACTGGTGCACAGTTTATTTCTTTTTGGATTCATACCTTCCCTCATTTGAGGAGGAAAAAAATGAACTGGCTAAATTCTGATGTCCTCCAGATGGCAAAGTAGCCATCAAAGAGGAAAAGCCACAGAGCAGCCCATTTTTGCTCACCTACAGGAGAGACTCAGTCTTCAAGGAGTTGTCTGGGGTGGAATACGTTCTGGAATAAGGATTTAACCGTCCTCCTGTCTCTCCTGGAGGCTCAAAGCAACACCAAGGGGCAGATGCGACTCCCCACCAGGAGGTGGTGGGACTCCATGGTGGTCCCCAGGGCATAGCCAGCGATTCAAGCAGCCTGCCTCATCTTCGCTTGTCCACGGTGTCCAAGAACAATGCGTGTGTTCACGTGGCTGAAGGCAGCTGGTTTTTAAAAAGCTTTCCGCCCTGACTGCCTTTTTTCTTTGAGGTTATTATTTCATTAAAATGACATTTTTAGGGACACAAGTGTGATAACATATGGAATAATGGATGAGTTTTTAATTTTTTATGTCAGTCTTCACTAGACAAAATGTGGAGTTAGCAACTTTACATCAGTTCCCTCCATGTTTTGTTTTGTTCTTCTGTGTGTGTGTGTGTGTGTGTGTGTTTACTTGTTTGTATGTTTGTTAATATTGTTCCAGAAATCCAAGAGCCTGGAACTGCTTTCCTTTCTCACCTTCTGCCATGACTTATTCATATATGAAGTACATGACCTTAAGCCCCCGCCCCACCATGGATTCTAGACTCTAAGACTGAACTTTATTTCCAACAAACCTCGCATTCTGTCCTAACACCTAATGTGGACAAGCAGAAGAAAGCAACGTGTCTCCCTCTAGAACC
>NW_024424230.1:56750668-56806067 GCF_017311325.1 Ursus maritimus | reverse complement strand
TTGCCTGAATTTTCTAGCCTGAATTTTCTAACCAAGGAGCTGCTGCTAAATGGGGAAATGTATAGCGTTACACTGAAAGAGACATTGGAGTTCTGCCTCAAACTTTCTATTTTGAAAATTTTTGAACCTACCAAAATGTTGAAAGAGTTGAACAAATCATTCAGATACCCTCCACCTTCACTATGTGTGTGTATATATATATATTTATAAATATGTTTACATACATTTATAAATATGTTTTTATTTATTATATATAATATATTATAAATATAAAATATAAATAAATATAAAATATATATATTTATGTATAGAGAAACCATATATATATATGGTGAATACATGTATATATGACACTTTTTTTTGGCTGTACCATTTGAAAGTAAATTAGAGTAATCATCACATTTCACCCTTAAGTACTTCAGCATGTATCTCCCAAAAACAAAAACATTCTCATGTAAAACTATAACAATATTATTATTCTCAAGATATTCAACTTGATAAACAGTTAATAATATTGCTACATTAGTAATTGTTATAATAATTTGTCATCGCATTAATTAATTAATATCAAATATACAACCCACAGTTTCATGCCTTATTCCACCTTTCATGATTTTTGACATTTTTAAAAAGCTAGTTGTCCAGTTGAATGTCTTCTACATTCTGGACTTGACTGATTGTTTTCCCTTAATTAGATGCCGGTAAAGCATTTTGGCAAGAATACTACAAAGGTGATGCTGTAGTTTTCTCCTTGCATCAGAGCAGGGAGCTCAGTTGCAAATGTATCCCATACTGGTGATCTTAACTCAGTTAAGATGGTGTCTGCCAGATTTCTCCATTGTAAAACCGACTTTTCCCTCCGTATTGAATAAGTAATCTGACACAGTAAGGGTTTCAGATTCACCTTTCAACTTTCCTGCCCCAGACCTGCAGTCAGCTATTTCTCTAAGGATCTCTGATTTTTTTAAACACCAAGATTTTGGTGCTAAGTGTTTAAGTGATATTAAAAAGAGCATATAGGCCCTTTCAATGGATTAAATTAAATGAACAAGCAAATATAGATGAGATGATACTAATACAACCACCGCTTTTCTTTCTCACCTCCCCACCATGATTATTTTCCCTTTTCCTTCCCTGGTTCCCAACAACACAAAATATATCCATCCTACAATGTAGAGAAAATAGTTTCAATATCGCTAAACCAATACCATTTCCTAGAACATTTCCTGCAACAAATTCAAGTTGTCTCTGCAGTTCTTTTTGTTCTCAAATCCACTAAGATCATACAATCAGAGCACATAGTTCAAAGTTAATTGCGTTAATTGTTTTTCCTCTGTTGTTATGTAATTTGATGTACAGTTGGGTATGTTTGCTTCTATTTATATTCAATTTTAGGTTAATTTTGTTTTGTGCTATGGACTGAATTGTGCCCTCCCCCAAATTTGTATGTTGAAGCCCTAATCCCAGTGAGACTGAATTTAGAGATAGGGCCCACAGAAAGGGTAATTATAGTTAAGCAAAGTCATAAGGGTAGCACCCTGATTGGATAGGAAGAGACACCACAGAGTTTGCTCACTCACTCTCTCTCTCTGTGGGCATGCACTAATGGAAGGATATGTGAGGATGCAGCAAGCAGGGGGTTGTCTGCAAGTCAGAAAAAAAGCCCTCACCAGAAACAGAATCGGCCAAACCCTGGTATCACTTCTAACCTCCAGAACTGTGAGAAAATAAATTTCTGTTGTTTAAGCCACCCAGGCTATGGTATTTTGTGATGGCGGCCTTTGCTTTGTTCTTTTACATGTTGCTGATTTCTTATAGGAGTCTGGGACATCTGCTTCTCTGGAAGAGTAGGGTCATGGCCAGAATGAACATACAGATGAAAAACAAAAATATTGGCAAGCATACATGCATCAGATGTCTCTACGCAGATTATGGTTATTAATACCTCATAAGATTCTTAGAACAAATCGGACAGTATATGAGATAATTTTTTAGGGAAACCAAGCCTAAATGAGAGGTTAGCCTGAAATATCAGCTGGTCAATGATAAAACCAGGATTGAAAGTCACATTTTCCCTAGACCCAAAGCTTGTGTTTTAAATATCATGGTTTATTACAAGGAATAATAAGTAATAAAGATTAACAAGAGTTTTGAGGATTTTAATAATCTTGTAGAAAAGCTATTTACTATCCATTTATAAATAATAGATAAATATATACACAAGTAAATATTTTTTCTCATATGCATAAAGAAAAATGAACAGGTTGACTTGGATTTATCTGATAAGGGTGGGAGCATGACTGAATCCATTGAGATGATGACCAATCTCCAATAACAAGACCCTCCCAAATGTACCCCTATCTTAGTCTCTCACCAATGCATCTTTTGAGAAAGAACTCACCCTTAGGTAGAAAAGAATTGCTGCATCCAAGTCAGTCCAAGAAAGCTCAAGGTTGCTTCAATTTCTCCCATTTCAGAGAGATGGGAAAGAGTNNGGTGACCATGCCAACACCCACAGTAGAAGAAAAGAGAGCTTGCATGAGGCCAAACTTTATCTTTGGGAAACATGGTCAGGTGTCATGAAAACTCTCCAAGGAGACAGCATTTATAATTAAGATTTTAAGCCTGGAGAGCCAAGTTTGGGTCCCTTTCTTGGTATCTGTTTTAGAAGAATTAGAAGTGCCAACATTGAGGCGCCTGTGTGGCTCAGTCGTTAAGTGTCTGCCTTCGGCTCAGGTCGTGGTCCCAGGGTCCTGGGATCGAATCCCATATCAGACTCCCTGCTGAGCGGGGAACCTGCTTCTCCCTCTCCCTCTCCCCTTGTTTCTATTCCCTCTCTCTCAGTCTCTCTCTGCCAAATAAATAAAATCTTTGAAGAAGAAGAAGGAGGAGGAGGAGGAGGAGGAGGAGGAGGAGGAGGAGGAGGAGAAGAAGAAGAAGAAGAAGAAGAAGAAGAAGAAGAAGAAGAAGAAGAGCCAACATTCATCCAAGAGACAGATGGAACTAACGTGTCTAAGTCCAAGGTTGCAGTTATCCCCAAGAACAGATCATCTCTGCTTTGCCTGAACTTGGCAACAAGAGCCAATAAATCCCCTCTTGTGGTTTAGGCAGAGTGCAGTTGAGTTTCACTTGCAAACCAAGACCCCTGACTAGTACATACATCACCATTAACCCTCACAATAGCCCATAGGGAATCTAGTAAAAATTTTGCGATGAGAAAACTAAATTTCAGATACTGTAAGTAACTTATTTAAGGTGATATACTTAGCAAATGGCAGGTAGGATTTGAACCAAGGTACTCTGAGGCTGAAGCACTTTTCACTGGATCATATCATGGAATACATTGTATATTCAACAACTCTATTAACACAAAGTTTATTTACTGAAAAAATACAGATTATAAGACATGGGTTTTTTTCCCCTCATTTCTCAATTATCATGAAAGAAACAAGGAGAATGTTATTGAGCACCCACCACATCTAAACGCTTTCAAATACATGAGGTCATTATCCCTCCCAGCAAACCAGTGAATCATCCCCATGGATAGCTGAGGACACTGAGCTGCAGAAAGTGTAATTAGTAATTATCCATAGTCACTCAGTAAGTAACAGAACTAAGGTACAATGTCTTCTGAACAGAATTTTGATGTTCTCTTAACACTATCAAATTCCTTCTTCTTGGTGTAGGATTTGGTTGTTTTACCCCAATTCCACAATTCAAGGCACTAACAATCACTGAGTGGCCTTTATCCAGGGAGTAAGTGAGGGCTTATGAGAAACTAACCAGTTCTATGGACAACTTTTCATGTTCAACCCTGTTTCAGTGGTAGAAACTGGTAGAAACCATCACAGCATTTCTGAGCAATTACCTCAAGTTCATCTGAGAGCTACTCATGACTTTAATATTCATAAGCAATAATGAATTTACAAAAACCAGAGTGAGTGTCCTGGCAAATAAATTATTTCATTTATATGTATTGACCTGGCTAACAAAGTTTACATTGATAAGAACAAACAGTAAAACCCAACTTGGAAGACCAAGTGTTTTTGCTCATGACCATGAAATACCCTAGACCATTTCTACAATATTTTCATCATTCTGTGATCATCATTTAAGTTTTTTCTTCACAACAGTATTAGGTTCCAAGGTAAAACATCAACATTTTAAGTGCTTGACAAATTTTCATGAACAGTTTCCTTTGCTCTTGTAATGGCCCAGAGACTCACTCTTTGGGGGCACTGAAGAGATGGTAAAAGAGCTTTACTATTTCCTTTTGGAGGATTCCAAACAGATGTATCTTTTTCTTTCTAAATACATTTTTAATTTTTTAGGGTATAAACATGCATACAGAAAATCTCAGAAACCATAAAGTGAACACTTCGATGAATCACCACATACTGAGCACACTCATATAACCAACACCCAGATCAGGAAATACCAGAACCCTATAATCATCCCGATCTTGGTCTTCTTCCAAGTAACTACCTCTCCCCAAAGGTAATGACTATACTAGCTTTTAATGCAATAGATTTGTTTTGCCTGTTTTTGAAATTAATATAAATAGTATCATAAAGTCCTATGTATCAACCTGATGGATATATACCGAATAGTGGAATTGCTAGATCTTAAAATATGAATACATTCAGTTTGGGTTGATGCCACCAGCTTTGCAAGTTGGTTGCATGAATTTACACGCTCCCCAGTAGAGTATGAGCATTCTGATTGCTACAGTTGTCCAAGCTGTTTGTTTAGATTTACAGTTGCCCTAGCAGAGTGTGAGCATTCCGGTTGCTCCAAATCCTTACTAATAATTGATATTTGTATCTTTTTCAAGAATTTTAACCATTCTGGTGGGTATGTAGTAGAATTTCATAGTGGTTTTAATCTGCATTTCTCCAGTGACTAATGAGATTGAGCCTCTTTCCTTCTGCTCTATGGCCATTTGATTAGTCTCTTCTATCCAGCCATTAAATGAGGGAAATCTTCAAAATCTTGGTCCTAAATATTCTCTTCTCATCTCATTCTTATACCATCTATTTCAATAACTAATCTTTATCTGCAGCTTGAATTACCTGACATTTTGCTTTCATTCTTCATTCCTTTAATGTGCATTTACTTGGAGCACCTGGGTGGCTCAGTCAGTTAAGTGTCTAACTTTGGCTTGGGTCATGATTTCAGGGATCAAGCCCCAGGTCCGGTTCCTTGCTCAGTGGGGAGTCTGCTTCTCCCTCTGCCTCTCACACTCCCCCACTCTGTGCTCTCTCTCTCTCTCTCTCTTTCAAATAAATAAATAAAATCTTTTTAAAAAAATAATGTACACACCTCACCAAAGATCATGGCAAATAAGCATATGAAAAAATTCTCAACATCATATATTATAAGGGAATTGCAAATTAAAACAATTAGATACCACTGAAAATACCAACCAAAATTCAAAACACTGTCAACACCAAATGCTGGTGAGGATGTGGAGCAAGAGGAACTCTCATTCATTGCTGATGAAAATTCAAAATGGTGCAGCCACTTTGGAAAACAGTTTGGTGGTTTCTTAAAAACTAAGCATACTCATACCATATGATCCAGCAGTTGCACTCCTTAATGTTTACCCAAAGGAATTAAAAACACACCCACAAGAAATCTGGGTATTTATAGCAGCTTTATTCATAATTGCCAAAATTTGGAACCAACCAAGATGTCCTTCAGTAGGTGAATAGGTAAGTAACCTCTGGCACATCAAGATAATGCGATATTATTCAGCACTAAAAGAAATGAGCTCTCAAGCCATAAAGAGACATGAAGGAATCTTAAATGCATATTGCTAAGTGAAGGAAGCCAACTGAAAAGGCTCCACACTGTAGGATTCCAACAATATAACATTCTGCTAAAGACAAATCTATGAAGACATGAAAAATATCAGTGGTTGCCAGGGGTTGGGGAGAGGGAAGAATGAATGGGTGAGGTAGAGCACAAAGGATTTTTAGGGCAGTGAAACTATTCTGTATGATACTGTAATGGTGGATACATGTCGTTATACATTTGTCAAAGCCCAAAAGATGTGCAATGCCAAGAGTGAATCCTAATGCAAACTATGTACTTAGGATATAATGAGGTGTCTGTTCATTCAGTGATTGTAACAAAGGTACTGCTCAGGTGCAGGATGTTGATAGTGGGAAGTCTGTGTGTGGTGAAGAGGCAAGGTATGTATAGGAACTCTTTGCACTTTCTGCTCTATTTTTCCATGAACTGAAAACTGCTCTAAGAAATAAAGTCTATCTAATTAAAAAAAAAAAAAGGAAAGAAAGAAAGGAAGGAAAGGAAAGGAAAGGAAAGGAAAGGAAAGGAAAGGAAAGGAAAGGAAAGGAAAGGAAAGATAAGACAAGACTTGGTCCTGTTCTTATATTCTAGTGACAGAAAGCGTTGTTAATCAAATAAGAATGCAAATACATGAAAGATCGCAATTGGTAATTGCTGCAAGTGCCACAAAGGTGAGATAGGTGTATGGTGCTGTACAGGTTTATTATAGGCATGGGAGTCAGGAAAGTTAACCCCGAGGAAGTGACAGTTGAACTAGCATTAAGGAAAAGTAGGGGGTCACTATGCAAAGGGGAAGGTGAGAAGGGTTTGCGGGCAGATGGAGTAACATACACAAAGGCAGGTCACAACAAGTATAACATCTCTGAGGAAGTAAAGGCCTGGGAGGCTGGAGAATGGAATGTGCACAGATGATTTCAAAATCATCCTCATGGCTGAGTAATATTCCATTATATCTATACCACATCTTCTTTACCCGTTCATCAGTCAATGGACATTTGGGCTCTCTCCAAGTTGATAATGCTGCTATAAATATTGGGGTGCATGTACCCTTTTGAATCTGTATTTTTTTTTAAGATTTTATTTATTTATTTGACAGAGCACACAGGGGTAACAGTAGAGGGAGAGGGAGAAACAGGCTCCCCGCTGAGCAGGGAGACCAATGTGAGACTTGATTCCAGGATGCTGGGATCATGACCTGAGCCGAAAGCAGACATAACCATCTGAGCCACCCAGGCACTCCTGAATCTGTATTTTTATATCCCTTGGGTAAATACCTAGTAGTGCAATCCCTGGGTTGTAGGGTAGTTCTACTTTTAATTTTTTGAGAAATTTCCATACTGTTCTCCAGAGTGGCTGCAACAGTTTGCATTCTTGCCAACAATGCAAGAGGGTTCCCCTTTCTCCTCATCCTTGCCAACACCTGTTGTTTCTTGTGTTGTTAATTTTAGCCATTCTGACAGGTGTGAGATGGTTGCTCATCATGGTTTTGGTTTGCTTTTCCCTGATGATCAGAGATTATGAGCATCTTTTCATATGTCTGTTAGCCATCTGGATGTCTTCTTTGGAAAATTGTCTATTCGTGTCTTCTGTTCATTTCTTAACTGGGTTATTTGTTTTTTGGGTGTTTAGTTTTATAAGTTCTTTATAGATTTTGGATACTAACCCTTTAATGGTTGTTTGCAAATATCTTCTCCTATTCTGTAAGCTGCCTTTAGTTTTGTTGATTGTTTCCTTCACTGTGCAGAAGCTGTTTATCTTGATGAAGTCCCAATAGTTCATTTTTGCTTTTGTTTGCCTTGCCTCCAGCGATGTGTCTAGTAAAAAGTTGCTACAGATGAGGTCAAAGAGGTTTCTGCCTGTGTTCTTCTCTAGGATTTTGATGGTTTCTCATCTCACATTTAGGTCTTTCATCCATTTTGAATCTAATTTTCTGTATGGAGTATAAGAAAGTGGTCCGGTTTCATTCTTCTGCATGTGGCTGTCCAGTATTCCCAACACCATTTTGTTGAAGAGACTGTCTTTTTTCCACAGGATATTCTTTCCTGCTTTGTTAAGGATTGATTGACCATATAGTTGTGGGTCCATTTCTAGGTTTTCTATTCTGTTCCATTGAGCTATGTGTCTTGATGACTACAGCTTTGTAAAAGAGCTTAAAATCCAGAATCGTGATGCCTCCAGTTTTATTTTCTTCTTCAGAATTGCTTTGGCTATTTGGGGTTTTTTGTGGTATCTACAAATTTTAGGACTGTTTGCTCCAGCTCTGTGAAAAATGCTGGTGGTATTCTGATAGGGATTGCATTAAATGTGTAGATTGCTACTCATCCATCAAAAAGAATGAAATCTTGCCATTTGCAATGAAGTGGATGGAGCCAGAGTATATTATGCTAAGTGAAATAAGTCAGTCAGAGAAAGACAAATACCATACTATCTTACTCATATGTGGAATTTAAGAAAGAAAACAGATGAACATATGGGAAGGGGGAAAAGAAAAAAAAGGAGAGAGGGAAACAAACCATGAGATTTTTAATGATAGAGAACAAACAGGTTTGATGGAGGGAGGTGAATGGGGAATGGGCTAGACGGGTGATGGGTATTAAGGAGGGCACTTATGATGAGTACTGAGGGGTTTATGTAAGCGATGAATCATTGAATTCTATTCCAGAAACCAATATTGCACTGTATGTTAACCAACTAAAATTTAAATTTAAAATAGAAAAGAAAAAAATCATCTTCAGTGTTGACCTTTCCTCTGACCTTCAGACTCTTATATCTAATGACCTACCTGATATTTTACCTTGCATGTCTCTTGGACCCCTAAATTCTACATGATCCTTTCTCCAAGTCTCCTTTATGCTCGTCCTAGCACAATGTTTGGAAGCTTCTCCTAATCTCCTCTACAATGATTTGTCTTTTGTACCTTCCTGACATAATTCAAGGTCATCCACTTATCTGCATCTCTATTACCACCACTGGAATGTGGGCCACCATGGTCTCCTGTTTAGGATTCCTGCACTAGGATCCTGAGTGGTCTCCTCACAGACACCTCTTGCCCTCCTCGGGACACTTTCCACACTGTAATTGGAATGACTTTCAAAACTGAAACCTGATTACATCATATCCCTTGCTTAAAACCCAGCAATGATTTCCCATTGCTCTTGGGATAAAGACCAACATTTGTAATCTGGTCTAACACACCGTGTATGATCTGGCCCTTGCCCACATCTCTGCCCCATACTGCACCACCCTCATCCATCTCACACTTCAGTCCTGGAGGTCCTCTCCCACCCCAAAGTGCATACCACGCCCTTTGTGCTGCCTTTGCACATCCTCTCTCTTCTCCTGAGATGGTTCCCTCTCTTTGTGGTCTGCAACCACCTACACATCTTTCAAATCTCAGCTCAAACATCCTTGTCCCAAAGAAGCTTTCCCCAACTCCACCTACATCAAGTCCCAGGATCTTCTCTCATCACTCTGACTTCCTTTCCTCCATAACATTTATATCTGTACGATTCTGATGAGTGTGTCTCTCCCTCAGGAGACAGTAATATCCAAGAACCTGGAAAATGTTTGTTTTTATAACTTCAGGTCTTAGCGTAGTCCTAAACAATAGAAATGCAATTGAGAATTTTTGAGCCAATAATGAGTACCTTCCTTGCTATCCTGTTATCGTCTTAGTTTTGGAGGTCCCCTCTCATTAAAGAGCCCACCTTATGAAGGAGTAGAGGTGCCATCCTTTGCACTATGGTATCATAGAAAAGTCACCCTAAGGGCCCCACTTCCCCTGAAATCATGTCTATCAGTTCACTATGGCATTTTATTTTATTAATATTTTATCTATTTAATTATTTGAGAGAGAGAGCACAAGTGGGGGGGACAAGCAGAAGGAGAGGGACAAGACTCCACGCTAAGCACAGAACGCAACCTGGGGCGCCATCTCATGACCCTGAGATCATGACCTGAGCCTAAATCAAGAGTCAGATGCTTAACCACCTGAGCCACTCATAGATCCATTCCCATTAGGTAAAGCCAACAGAACTGTCCAACAGCCACTAACCACGTGCAGCTGTTGAGCGTGTGAAATATGGCTGACCCAAACTGAGATATGCTATAAGCATGAAATTCACAAAATTTTGAGGACTTTGTATGAGAAAAGGAACTCAAAATATCTCATTAACTTTTTTATTGATTGCATGTTAAGTGATAATATCTTGGATATAGTGGGTTAAATAAAATACATTATTAAAATAAATTTAACCTGTTTCTTTGTACTTTTTCAAATGTAGCTACTAGATCATTTAAAATTACATATGTGGTTCACATTATATACCTATTGGACAACACCTGTCTAGCACATAACTTTCAAAATATAAAAATTACTACATCATTTACATCCCCCAAGGAATTAGCATAATTTTTTAAAATAATCCACTGGAGTGAAACAGATCTGGGAGCAGTTTTGTGTCATGTAATAGGAGCCAGCTATGGAGCTCACTTAGGCCTGAAAAAAATTGGTAATTAGAGGGAGATATTGATTGAACAGCTTCAAGGATAGCCAATAGAAAACACATGTAAGACTCGGGAAGGGACTGAACTTGGAAGAGCAAAGTCATCTGGACCTGCCCTTTTGCTTCTGTCAGCACATCGGATTTCTTCTTTTGGTCTACGTGCTGCTGGATGTTTCTGCCTGTCCCATCTATGTGGCAGGTCCTGACCAACACACCACCCCTGAACTCCACCTACTAAAGTGATATCCACACACAAACTGAGAGGCTGGACCTCAACTGCCCCTGCACTGCGGGCTGACTGTGCTGGAACAAGGCATCAGCCTCTAGAATGGGGCACTTAGAGCAGAGAGAAGAGAGCACCAAGAATCAGGAACAATAGGAGAGGAGTCCCAAAGTTCAGCACAAAGAGAACAGTTTGTCTATTTAACAGCCTCTGTCTCAGATTGAATTGGGTCATCATGGAAGGAACGAACCGAGGGAGACCAAATTTTTCTGGACATCGTTGGGAAGGGATAAGGAGCCAGATGGAGGCCTCCAGGAAATCAGGCAGACCAGTGAGAACCCAAACATACAATCAGAGCAGAGGTGGGAAGAGAACTGACATTGTGACATTTGGCCTTCATGACCTCCGAAGAAGAGAAACAGATGGAGAGCAAATGAACAAAGACATGAAATAGTTAAATGTGACTCCTAAGCCTTTCTTTTCCAGGAACTGACCTAAATTCTGTTTGTCTGCCTACATGGAGTTGTGGTTAGGAACACATTTCTGAAGGATTGGTGTGGTTTCAATGTTTTCCAGTGTCTGGTAAAAACAGAGCTATGAAAGTTGAATGTTCAGAGACTTTTGTTTGGGTTTTGAAACAGGAACATTTTGAAATACTGAATATGTTATTCTTTCATTTTATTATTTTACTTAAAGAGGTACTCTTTATGTAAAACCAAATTTTCAGCTACTAACATAAACACTTTAACTAGTTCCCCTTTTTGCTCTAAAGCCAGTTCCAGATATTATAATTTTAGAGGGAGGGAGGCAGGGCGTGGGGAGATGGAAGGATAGAGAGGGGTCGAGAGAGAGATTGAGAAATAGAGAGAGAGAGAGAGAGAGGGAACATCACAAGTGAAAAAGAAATTTGGGACAGTTATGCATATTCTTCCTGAATGTTCTAACTAATCACTATATCCCTTTTCTTACTTAGGCTGCGCAGTTCTTTCAATGGAGCACAACCTATTGGGAGAAGTTAGAATTTATCTGAGGCAGCCATTTGCACTTGATATTTGATGTCTTTAAATAATGGGTGTGACCAGATGCTTTTCCTACTTATACATAAAGGAACCTCACTATGTATACTTTCTTATTTTGTTATTGGTATGTAGATCTAACACAGTTTCACTTACTGGATTTAGAAAGAAATCTAGAACTTAAAAAGGCAGTTCTAGATTTCTGTTTCTGGCCAAAATGGAGTAACAGGTACCTGATTTATATTCCTGCCTAAAACAACCCTTGCCCCTTCCCCGAAAAAAGCTAGATCAAGAAACGTTTCAAGACCCTGGATTCAGGCAATGAATGATACCAGGTAGGCAAGAAGCTGGTTAAAATCAGATTCCCAGGTCCCAACCCAAAGATTGTGTCTCTATCGTTCTGCAGTATGATTTAAACATGTGTATTTTATTTTCATAATTTTGTTCACTTGTTTTAATGTATAACATACAAATACTAGAAACCATAAATGGTACCAAAATGTTCAGTAATCACTGAAGCTGGGTAATGGATACATAGGGCTTCACTACACTGTTCTCCATATTTTTTGATACTCTGAAATTTTTCATAATAAAAAGTTTTTTTAAGGTTAAAAAAAAAAACCCAAACTGATGCCAGGTAGAAATTTGGATCTACACGAAGGAATGAAGAACACCAAACATGGTTTATTATATGAGTAAATATCTAATGTTTTCTTACTACTTAAATATATTTTAATATATTTGCACAAAATGGGAACAATGTACTACAGAGAATATAACATATATAAGAGCAAAATGTGTAACAACAACAGCACAAAAGTTGAGAGGGGAGAAACAGAAGTACAGTATTGTAATACTATACATGCAGTGATATAATATCACTTGAAGGTAGATCGTGATAAGTTAAAGATGTAGCCTATAAACTCTAAAGCAATTACTTAAATAATATAAGAGATACAGGTAATAAGTCATCAAAAGGGTCTCAAATGGAATCATAAAAAATACTCAGTTAATTCAAAAGAAAGAAGAAGAGAAAGGGAGAAGGAACAAAGAAAAATGAGTCAAATAGAAAACAAATAGCAACACAATACATCTCACCAAATCATTTCAATAATCACATTAAATGTGAATGGTCTAAATACTCTAATTCAAAGGCAGAGATTTTCAGGTTGGATTAAAAAAAAAACAAGATACAACTGCATGCTGCCTATAACAAACACACTTTAAATATAAAAATGCAGAGAGTTAAAAGTAAAATCATGGAAAAATATATGCTATGCTAGTCAAAAGAAAGATGGAGTGGCTATATCAATATCAAAATAGATTTTAGAGCAAAGAATATTACCAGAGAAAAAGAAGGACATTTCATAATGATAAAAGGGTCAATTCATAAGGAGGACAAAATAATGTTAAATTTTTAGGCACATAATAATTGAGCTGAAAAATACATGAAATACAGACTGACAGAATTGCAAGGAGAAACAGACCAATCTGTCAGAGATTCCAACAATCCTCAATAATCGGTAGAAAAGTAAACAGAAAATTCATAAGGAGATGGAAGACCTGAAAAACATAGTCAACCAACTTGACATATTTAGCTCACCATAGTCCACCTTCAAATAATAATATATCATATCCATTCCTGATAAAAAAAGAAATTTTTCATAAACTAGAAATAGAAGGAAGTATCTTCAACCTAATAAAAAGCATCTACGAAAACCTACAGCTAACATTATACTTAATGGTGAAAAACTGAAGTCTTTCTGCCTAAGATTATGGACAAAACAAGGATTTATGCTTTTACAACTTTTATTCAACAAATATATTGAGATTCAAGCCAGTGTGATAATAGAAAAATATAAAATAAAACTAAGCATAACCAGATTGAAGAAGAACAAGTAAAACTCTTTCTTTATAGATGACTTGATCATCTGTGTAGAAAATTAGAAGAAATCTACTAAAACTAGTAAATATGTTTACCAGGGTTGCAAAATACAAGATTAATATTAGAAAATCAGTTCCAGGGGTGCCTGGGTGGCTCAGTTGGTTAAGCAGCTGCCTTTGGCTCAGGTCATGATCTCCAGGGTCCTGGGATCGAGTCCCACATCAAGGAACCTGCTTCTTCCTCTGCCTGATGCTCCCCCTGCTTGTGCACTCTCTCTCTGACAAATAAATAAATAAATATTTTTTTAAAAATATCATTAACAATAACATAAACAATTATGGAATTCTTAAGAATAAATCCGACAAAAGATGTGCAAGACCTATACACAAAATGATAAAACATTAAATAAGACCTAAATAAATGAAGAGATATACTTTGTTCACTGACTGACTCAATATTGTTAAGATGTCAATCCTCCATAAATTGATTTATAGGTTTAACATAATCCAAATCAAATTCTTGGTAGACTTTTTTGTAGAAATTGACAAGATGATTCTAAAATTCACATGGAAATACCCATGTAGACAAAACATTTTTGAAAAAGAAAAAGAAACTTGGAGGCTGATCACTACTTGACTTGAAGACTTCTTTTATAGCTACAGTGATCAAAACAGCATAGCATTGGCATGTAGACAATAGTTCAGTAGAATAAAATAGGGAGTCCAGAAAGAGACCCATGCATATATGAACACCTGATTTTTGACAAAGATACCAAGACCATTCACAGAAAAAAAAATTGTTCAACAAATGGTATCGAAACAGTTGAATATTCATATGAAAAAAAGAACTTTGTTTCATACTTCAAACCACATGCAAAAATTTACTCAAAATAGGCCATAGACCTGAATGTAAACGCTAAAATTACTGAACATCTAGGAACAAACAGAAGACAACTTTTGTGACCTTGGGTTAGTAAAGGTTTTGTGATACCACCCCAAAGGCATGACCTACTAAAGAAAAATTAATGTTATTTTTTTTTTCAAAATTAAAAATGTCTGTTCTTCAAAAGACACTGTCAAGCAAATGAAAGGACAAGCCACAGAATGGGAGAAAATATTTGTAAATCATGTATCTGATAAATGACTTGTATGTAGTACACATCAAGAACTCTGAAAACTCAGTAATAAGAAAACAAACAATTTTAGGATGGGCAAATGATCTGAATAAGCATTTACCAAAGAAGATTTGAATAGCAAAAAAGCACATTGAAAGATATATAACATCATTACACATTAGGGAAATGAAAATTAAAACCCCAGTAAGATACCTCTACTCACCTATTAGATTGACCCAAATTAAGACTGATCATTCCAAGGGATGGTGAAACCCTCATACGCTACC
Source organism: Ursus maritimus (assembly GCF_017311325.1). Lineage (NCBI taxonomy): Eukaryota > Metazoa > Chordata > Mammalia > Carnivora > Ursidae > Ursus > Ursus maritimus. Next base: position 56,791,223 of record NW_024424230.1, on the reverse strand, counting down.
AGTGGGAACGCAAAATGTTACACCCTTTGGGAGAAAAGTTTTGCGGTTTCTTAAAAGGTTTAACATTTACCTGTCATATGATACAGACAATTTATTCTTAAACACCAAAAGGAATGAAAACATATGTTTAACACTTTAGGGCTTTTTAAGTTTTATTTATTTATTTTAGAGAGAGGGCACAAGAAGAGGTGGGGGAGGGGCAGCGGGAGAGGGAGGGAGTGAGAAAGAATCCCAAACAGACTCCCACTGAGCACAGAGCCCCACCTGGGGCCTGATCTCATGACCCTGAGATCATGACCTGAGCCAAAACCAAGAATCAGATGCTCAACTGACTGAGCCACCCAGGCGCCCCTTATAGCACTTTATTTATAATTGCCTCAAATTGGAAATAGTCCAAAGTCCATCAACAGGTGAATGGATTAAAAAATTGTGGCTGGTGCACTGGGTGTTATACGCAAATAATGAATCATGGAACAGTGCATCAAAAACTGAGGATGTACTGTATGGTGACTAATATAACAAAATAAAAATTATTTAAAAAATTAAAAAAATAAAAAATAAAAAAACAAAAGCTAAAAAAAATCGTGGTCGTGATGTTGTTATTTGTAATAAGAAGTATGTATTTGGTCTTTGTCCCTGTTCCTGGCACAGAGCTTTTAAAACCCTTTGAATTTCCTAAGTAATAAGAGCCATAAAGGTATGAGTCTTCTGTTAGACCCTTCTGGTTGACCCTGTCAACTGCATCTGAGTTTATGTTAGTGAGGCACATTTTGGAAAGCCCCTAGATAACCAGCCACAGGATGGGGCTGGTTGCCAGGGGAACCAACCATGCCATTAGAAGGGTGGAACCGTCAGGGGCTGGACGTTGACTTAATCACCAATGGCCAGTGATTTAATCAAGCATGCTTATGTAATGAAACCTCCATAAAACCTCAAAGCCCAGGGTTCCCCAGAGTTTCTGGGCTGAAGCATTGTGCCTGAAGAGGGCATGGAAGCTCTGTGCCTCTCCCCACACACATTGCCCTCCACATTTCTTCCATCTGGATGTTCATTCGTATCTTTTGAAATATTCTTTGTAATAAATCAACAGTAGTAAGTGAAGTGTTACCAGGAGTTTTGTGAGCCATTTTAGCCGATGATCAAACCCCAGGAGGTGGTCATAGGAACCTCGGATATAGAGCTGGTAGGTCAGAAGCACAAGGTGACAACCTGGACTTATAGTTGGCATCCGAAGTCCGGGAGTCTTACAGGACCGAGCCCTTCACCTGTGGAATCTGATGCTGTCTCCAGGAAGATAGTGCCAGAATTGAGTTAAATTGTGGGACACCTAGCTGGTGAGAAAAACACCCACATGTTTGGTGACCAGAAGTATCAGAAGCAAAGTAGCACTGAGAGTACAGAAGTATTCTGAGAGTAGAATTTCAAGGAGACACAGTAGAGATTTTCCCCCTCGGTGGTATATTTACCAAATTCACTGCCCACGGCCCCCACCCCTGCTGCAGAGACAAGCAACCGAGATTGATTATCCATCCAATGTAAACAGGAGGCACAGGCAATGTCCAGTCAGCCATAAATGAGTTGCAAATTATTTTGAAGTTTCATCTCTGTGGAAAAAGAAGATATTCAAACAGCATCAGGTGAGCACACTGGGTAACCAGTTGGAGGAGAAGTTGGTAGTCCAAAGCTAGTTCAAGTCCCCCTGGGCCACACTCCCACTACTTATCATTTTGGATAGGACTTGTATCCCTTTCTGGCATCTAAAATTCCCTTTTCCAGCTGGAATTTATTTTTCCCCACATATTCCCAATAGACCTTGGTCTTATCTGTTATTTTTGAAGGGGAAAACTTGGGACCCCAAAATTCTACTGATCCTTGATCGGGGCTTTCAAATGCTATCCATCCAATAAATACTGAAAGGTCATCAGTAGACAGCCCAAGGTAAAGACCCTGTCCCCTAGATATTGACATTCTCTTGCTGACCTAATGTTGGAGCAGGAGGAGGAGCATAGGAAATGAAATTAATGGGCCAGGGCTCAATTTATTTTAAGCTTTAGTTAAAAATAAGTTTGCTGCTTGGAATCATTTCCAGAGAAATCACCGAGATGATGTCCAGCGGTGGAAGCAAACAGTTGCATCACGAGGGCGTTAAGTCCCCTAGAATCTTCACAGCATCTCCCCACAGATAACCCACAAAACTGAATAAAATCTATGCCGTCGTAAATGATGTGCACTAGATCTGATACATAAGTGAAAAGTGGGGGTTTATGAAATACTGCTCTGATTTCACCCGGATGGCTAACCGCTACCATCTCTCAGGTGGAAACGCTGTGGCCAGCCCATCGGTTTCATGAGATAAGTTAAAAGTACCTAAAGTTCTGCAACCCAAGACTGCTCTGTTTTCTTTACCATCTAATTCTAGGAATCCAGGGACACCGCAACCACAGAAGTGTTGACGATCCTAGGTATTCACGTGTCTACGAATGTTGCAAAAATGTAAGCCTACACTTACCAAATGTGATATAGCAGTTATGGCACTCAGCACTGTCTATACTTACCCCTCTAGTCCTCACAATGATAGCATCGCCCACTGCTGTGATTGCCCTGCTTTTGCAGAGGAGGGAATGAGACCTTACGGGAAGAGCGGAGGCTGGAAGCACCTTCTTCCCCAAATTCCCCATGTCCTTGGGCAGTTCACTGGCTCTTCCTCTGCAGAGCGGTTAGACCCGCCCCTGCGTGGTTTCTAACCTCTGACATTAGATGGCAGTGACCCGAAGCTAACAGGCCCTTCTAGATCCACTATTCTCCTATTAAGCAATGAAAAGGAAACATCTGTGTTATAGAAACTCAGAGATGAAAGGAACTTCTTTTACTGCTCCAGCATGAAATTTTATTTCTGGTTGACATCCATTTACTACACATAAGAGAGATAATTAAATTGCATCAAGAAGTGTATACTAAATAGCATGATACTTACACAGAGGCGAGAGAGAGCCATTTGGATGGGAGGTTTGTGTTTGTTGATATCTAACTACCTTTCACCGGTAGCCAGAGAACCAGTGGAGTCGAAGGCCTCTCCGCTGACGAGGGCGTGGTTAGAGGTGGTGCAGGCCCCGAGACACCGGTGTGAGAAAGCCATGACTAAGGCATCTCAGAACAATACCTGTAAAGTATTAACTGCAGTTCTAAGAACTCAGTCATTCCATTAAAGGTGCAGAGGTCATAACTAGGGAACCCATCCAGGTGACGATGAATGGAGCCGGAGAAAAGGCAGGGCCTGCCAATTTAGGTTTAGAATTTCCAGAAAAGCATTCTTGTGAATTTGATAGTATTTACATGCTGGAATATTTCTATTTCACTATAAAAAGGATATTTTAATTTCCCTCTTGTTTAGCATCTAATTCAGAACACTAAATTTTAGGGGCGCCTGGGTGGCTCAGTTAAGCGTCTGTGTTCGGCTCAGGTCATGATCCCAGGCCTGATCCTGGGATTGAGTCCAGCATCAGTCTCCCTGCTCAGCAGGGAGTCTGCTTCTCCCTCTCTCTCTGCCCCTACCCCTCCCCCCTGCTCATGCCCTCTCTCTCTCAAATAAATAAAATCTAAAAAAAACAGTTAAATTTTATTCAGTGAATGAATGGAAAAAATACTTTTCCTTAAAATTGCACAGATATTTCTCATAGATAATCACTTTTTCTTCTAATTTCTTGTTCTCTAGGGAGAACAAAGGAAGGAAATTATACAGCCGAAAGCAAAAATGAGTAAATTAGAAAACATAAAGCTATACATTTGATAGACAAATATAAGAGTTCTGAAAGAAAGAATTTGTGGACAGATTAATGTAAACAAGAAAACAAGTGATTGAACACCATTTCATTAAGAGAGATTCAGGCAATATAACCACAGTTAATGTGTGAGATTTCTGTGAAAAAAAATTTTTTTTTACACGTATGGCATACTTTTCTTAAAAAACATAAATGATCAAAACTTATATAACCAGGGACGCCTGGGTGGCTCAGTCAGTTAAGCGACTGCTTTCAGCTCAGGTCGTGACCCCAGGGTCCAGGGGTCAAGTCCCGCATCTGGCTCCTTGCTCAGCAGGGAGACTGCTTCTCTCTCTACCTACCACTCCCCCTGCTTGTGCTCTCTCTATCTCTGACAAATAAATAAATATAATATTTTTTTTAATTTACATAACCAATAAAAATATGAACAGGATTATTTAAAAGCAAACTATCTGGGGCACCTGGGTGGCTCAGCCGGTGAAGTGTCTGCCTTTGGCTCAGGTCAGGATCCCACGGTCATGGGATTGAGCCCCACGTGGGGCTCCTTGCTCAGTGGGGATTCTGCTTCTCCCTCTCCCTCTTCCTCTCCCTCTGCCTCTCCCCCTGCTTGTTCTCTCTCTCTCTCTCAAATAAATAAATAAAATCCTTTAAAAATAAAAAGTAAACTATAGATTCTAAATCTCATAGGAAAGACAAACATTAATGGCCAGAAAAATCTGAAAAAATAAAAAAAAATTGAGAGGAGGGTGGTCCTATCAGATATTAAAATGTATTAAAGAGCTACAGTGATTAAAATTGTGTGGTACTGACACTTGAATAGAGAGATCAATGGACTGGAACATCATGAAGTCCAGACTAGACTCAAAGAAATATGAAAATTTAGTATAGGAAACTAGTGGCATTTCAAATCACAGAGGAAAGATGTGTTATTCAATACACAATTTTTTAAAAAGATTTTATATTTATTTTAGAGAAAGAGTATGAGTAAGAGCAAGGGGGAGGGGCAGAGGGAGAAAGACAAGCAGACTCCCCACTGAGCAGGGAGCCCGATGAGGGGCTCCATCCCAGGACGCTCAGATCATGACCCAAGCCAAAGGCAGACATTCAACCAAATGAGTCACCTAGGCGCCCCTTCAGTACATAATTTTGGAGACAAAAAGTATCACAACTCTTAAAATTGATATCGACAGTGATAATTTTAGCATTGTTTTAAAATTATTTCATACACATAGTAGGATATATACATACATGCTTATACACACATGCATGTACATATACATATATATACACCTATATACGTATGCTATGTGTACTTATGTACCAGGCAGGATTCAATCAGAGGAGCAGAACCACTAGAAATGCTGTAGAATAAAGAATTCATGTCTAGGGACTAGACCATACACAACTGTGGGAGCTGGTTAACCAACCACAATTCAAGTCTTTATTCTGCACCTGGTTTTAAGCCTGACATCACAGGGCTGTGGTCAGGCAAGAAAGACACATGGGGAATGGGGGTATTAGGGACTCCCTCAAACCCTCTTCCCCTCATACCTGGCACCCAGACAGATTCCCCAGGCCCTGGAGGACTCTGCCCATAAGAGATGAGCTGGCAGATTCACATAAATGTGCTCGAGCTCCAACAGGGCCTGGTCTACACTGACTGTCAGAGACAAGCATGACTACTTCAAAATTTCTTGCAAATTTCTCCTGTGTCCAGCCTTGGGCTGAGATCTACTGAGAAGGGAATTCTGGAAAATGTAGTTCTGTTTAGCCAAGTTGACATATTATTCAGCTGTATATGTCTACATAGTATGTATTTGTATGCCTGTGTGTATATAACATAAATATGTTAACGAGGAACCAAGGTATTTGATATAAGAGGGAAAAGATACAAGCATAAAAATCCAGAAGTGAAGGCCATGAGACATTTAATTTGAATTGGAAGATAACTATGAACCCAGTAGGTATTTCTCTTTTTGGGAAATTAAATGTAAGTATTTCCTAGCTCTAAACTGGAAAGGCCTTGAAGAAATGACAACAGTAGCTTTGAGGATACCTGGTATCCATTCTGTGGTCTCCAGAGACTATTTCTCACTAAAAGGAACTAGGGCTTCTTGGAGAAACGGCTGTTTACAGGCCCGGGGCGGGAAAAGTATAGGATGAGCCTCAAAGGTCTTACATCAGAAAGCGAGGAAACTATCAGAAACTTTGAGATTAATGTCAAAGACACAGGACCCAACTTCAAGGGAAGATTGAAATGCATTGAATCAATAAAAATTCATCAACTCATCATGATACTGAAAGAGGGGGGAAAAAACACACGTGTGCACACTCAACAGCTCATCGGATACCCACAAACCAGTGGCTGGAGAACTGTCTCCAAAATAATGTACTTTAATCCCGAGTTTCAGCAAAGATGGGAAACGTCACCGTTCACTTTACGGAGGTGCCCTAAGCCTAATGTGAAAACCTGACAAAGAGAAGTAAAACCTGGCATAGAAAAGTAAACTGCCATCAAACATCCTGTATGATAGAAACAGAGCATTAATAAGATATGAACAAATGGAATGCAGTCACATCAGAAGACAAATAGGAATCTATTATCCTTAGAGAATCCGGCCACATTTTTGAGGTTATGAAAACAATCCTCCCCTGGTTTCTTCCAGTGCTTTTTGGTTTCAGTTTTTACAGATAAGATTTATTTATCCCAGGGTAGGATGTGAGGAATGTTACCCAGTTTCCCCCAAAGTCATTTTTATTGTCAAAATATTCGAACACACACAAGTTGACTTTACATGCAGAATAGAATGACTTCTTGTCATCCAGCTTTAACAATTATAAATATTTGATGATTTCTGTCTTAGCGATACCCTGCCCACCCATCCCTCCGACTCCACTTCTTTATAGCCATGAAGTCTGGACTTCATGTTGTTCTAGTCCACTGATGTCTCTATTCAAATGTTAGCACCACATAATTTTAACCACTGTCACTTTCAATACATTGTAATGTTATATAGAAAACATAAGGTTCCACCTGAAATATTTTAGGATGTACTCTAGGAGATAAAAATTCTTTTCTTTTTTTAAACATTACCACAACATATTTATTAACTTCTCCTTAAAAAAAAAAGTTGCTTTAATATTATCAAATATAGAGTCAGTGTTTAAATTTTCCCAACTGTTGGGGCACCTGGGTGGTTCAGTCAGTTAAGCGTCAGATTCTTGGTTTCGGCTCAGGTCATAATCTCAGGTTCGTGGTCTCAAGCCCTATGTGGGGCTCCACACTCGACACAGATTCTGCTTGAGATTCTTTCCTTCTCCTTCTCCCTCCCCCTCTGCTCCTCCTAAACCCTGCACGCACTCTCTTTCTCTCTCATAAAAATAAATTATATCTTTGAAAAAGAAATTTTTCCCCAACTGTCTTACTAATGTATTTTCACAATCAGTTTGTTCAAGGCAGGGTTCAAACTAGGTCCAGACAATGCATTTGTTAAGCCTCAAGGCTCTTTTATACTTCAACAATTTACCTCTCCTCCCCATTTTATTCCTGCCATTTATTTGTCAAAGATGTTGGGACAATTTTCCCATGGAATTTCTCACAATCTGATTTTGGTTGATTAATCATTGTTGCTCATTTCATATTTAACATACCCCATATTACTTGTGAACTGGTGGTTAAATCCAAAAATTTGTTGACATTCAGATTCAATTCAGTTGGAGGCAGAAGTACTTCAAAGGTGGGGCTGTGTATTTCCTATCGCATCTCATGAGGAGGTGCACTCAGGTCTGGTTGCCTGACTCTAAGTCACACCAAGATTGAGCAGTGATTCAGGTGTGGTCAGCCCAACCATCCAGTAGAACACTCCCCATCAACTGTTCCCTGCTGACTTTAGAAGCCATTCATTCTTCATTGCTTGCATCTATAATTTCATTAGAGGAGGCACACAGTGATTTTCTGACTGTATCTTTCTCCCTGCAATCATTAACTTTGATCCCTCTCTAAAGAAGAACTTGCCCCATCTGCTATTGTCTACTGTGAAACAACCCATAAGGTTTGCAGAATAATGCTTTGCCTTTTCCCTTTATGTCCCAATTTTGGAAATATCAAATCCGTGTCATATCAAACATAGAGCTATCTCACTTCTTGTTCTCTCCTGTCCTCTCTTCACCTGAGTCAGCTTTTGTCCATCCTTTAGAAGAATTCCTTGGGGATGTGGTCAAATCCCCCACCATACGCTTTCATGACTGTTCTTCTAGAATAGTTAAGAGCCCAATTTGGAAAAGTTTAAGAAAAAACAGGTGATTTCTTGGAAAGATACGAGTTATGGCAGAATCCTAGGAAGCTCTAACCCAGAAGGAGAGGGCGTCAGGCCAGCTTTGAGCACCTCAGCAGCAGGCATTTGTGGGCCTTCTCCACAGACAGTCACCACTTGTGTGACTCAGCAACTCGGACTTCCAGAACCTACATGTAGGAAGTTAGTCCACTGTCCAGTTAGAGAGAACAGTTCCCATGAGAGAATGTCCTTCCTTCTGATATCAATTGCAAGTTGGCGAGGTTCCCAAAACCACCTTCAGTGTTTATAATACTGATGGTTACAGTATATTACAGAGAAAAAACAGATTAAAATCAGCCAAGGGCAGGGACACATGGGGTAGAGTCCAGGAGGGTCCAGACATGGAACTTCTGTCTGGTCATCTTCTCCAGGTTTGTTGTGGATTGTGGTAACTTCTCTCAGCCACGATGTGACAATATATATGGAGGACTGCCGACCGGGAAAGCAGACCAGAGCCTTTGGTGTCCAAGGTTTCTATTGGGGCTCCTTCACATACAACCCATGTGACTGGACTCTAGTCTCCAGCCCCTGAAGATCTGGTTGATACCTTTCATCTCTAATTTCTTCCAGAAGCAGAACTGATACCATGTAGCCCAAAGTCCCCATCATAAATCACATCATAAGATTGTCCAGTGGACCAAGCTCCTAGGCAAACAAAGACACTCCCATCAGGCAGGACATCCCAGAGCCAGGAAATCAGCTCCCAGGAGCTAAGGGCAAAGGCCAGACTTACTTTTGGGTCAGGTGAATTCTTCACTGCTCATTGGGTCCCTCCATCACAAGTTTAAAATTACACAAGAGACAGAAACCGATTAGTCCAATTTCTACAAAATCACTTAGTTCAGACATAGCTACTAGAAAAAGACCTTCTCTATTTTATGTATACACTTCTTCTCCTATCCGTGTAGAGATGCCCTTCAGTCTAACACAACTGAACTGATCTGCCATGTACCCGTCTTTCCCCAAGAGGACATAACCTGAGTTAAATTCAGCAGCTGCCTGCGAAAGTCATTTCATGGAGCCACATTCTACAGGGTCAGAATCACAGGCCAGGCCCACACTCCTCTAGCTGTGTTGTGATCCCATTTCAATGTTCTGTACCTTAGGGACATGGGCCCGTTCAGGTGACAGTATGACATTCAGTGTCAAGGAGAAGAGAGAGAGAAAAAAGGACAAATTATAATAACTTCTTATAAAAAGGGTGGTAATTTGTTCACTCTGGCAATAAGCAATAAAATACAGATGTAAGCGCTTTATTTTTCTGCAGCTGGTTTTGAGGTTGGGCAGGTATCATGGGTTGAATTGTGTCCCCTCCAAAGGATATAATCTATCAAAATGCAACTGGGTTTGGAAACAGGGTCTTTACAAAGGTAGTCAAGTTAAAATAGGGACGTTAGTGTGGGTCGTAATCCAATATGGCCGGTGTCCTTATAAAAAGGGGAAATTTGAACACAGGGACAGGAACATACAGAGGGAAGGTGATGTGAAGAGATGCGGAAAAAGACGGCCATCTACAAGTCAAGGAGATTGATTTGGAACAGATCCTCCCCTAGCACCCTCAGAGAGAGCACGGCTTTGCTGACCCCTTGATTTCAGACTTCTGGCCTCCAGAGCTGTAAGACAATAAAGATCTGCTCTTCCAAGCCACCCAGCTTGTGGTGCTTTGTGGCAGTAACTCGAGCAGACTAAGCCAGCAGGTATTTACAACTTCTCTCTTCCACAGTGTCATCCATCTATCCCGGGGCTATGGCCCACCCTTACCCACTGGGTTACTTGTCCGGGTGAGGAGGCTCAAACCTTACTTAGGATCTAGCTCTTCAGCCAAATTATGATGCCCTTGGGCATAAAGAGCCTGAAAGAGGCCTGAGGCCATTTCATCTTCTAATTCAAAGGAACCATCATGGCACCCTTGCTGCAAACTCCACTATTGACTATTGGACGCATGACAGTTAAGGACTTAACTGCCTAATTCCACAACTAACGTCATTCCAGGGTTGTTTTCTTTGAAAGGAGGAACCTCACTCACCACAGACTTCAGAGCATACGTTCAGCACTACCTGTCTTTGATGTTTCAGTTCTCACGAGACGCAGAGGGGGACAAAGGGAAAGATAGCCCAAGAATGGAGTTTAGAGTAACAATATCTCACCCTGCAGCAGGGTCATTCCAATAGGAAGGTCTCCAGATCCTTGCCACATGTCTGTGACTGGCTGTGAGCAGAAGCAACAGAAATAGCCCCAGGTGAGTCATTTCCCTGTTGCCTCAGCCTTCCCCAAAGAGATGGCCCCTATGGGGCCCTCCCGTTTATGGACTGGTTGGATCTAGTACTGACTCTTCTCAAGAGGGGGCAAACTTTCAGAAGCCTGCGTCAGGACAAATACCCCACATATATTTGGTTTAAATATATTTTAAACATAGTGTCAAAACCTAATATTGTACTATAACTATAGGTTGCATCATCCAGTTTTATCTCTAACGCCATCAAGATTTTCATCATCAGAGGATAGTCTAGGGACCAAAGAAAGAAAGACGAGGTAAGCATCTGAGTCTGCTTCTACAAACACACAAACTTTCCAGAAGGATGCATGATTGAGTGCCAAACAGGAGGTACTGTGATGAATGTGAACGATAAAGAGGATTGAAAGACTTTTGCTTTCTATTTTGTGCTTTTCTCTATTGTTTGAATTTCTAAACATAACAACATATTAGTTTTACAATTTAACAAAAAGGTCTCTCCGTTGATGGATGAGTGAATAAATGAATGAATGAAGAAAATGTGGTCTATACCTACAATGGACTGTTAGCCTTAAAAAGAACAGACATCCTGACATAGGCTACAACATAGATAAACCTTGAGGATCTCATGTTAAGTGAAATAAGCCAGTCACCAAAAAAGAAATACCAAATGTTTCCACTTATATGAGGGCCCTAGAGCAGTCAAATTCTTACAGACAAAATACAGACTCACGGCTGCCACAGATCGGGGGAGCCAGGAATGGGAAGTTATTGTTTAACAGATGCAGAGTTTCAGTTTTGAACAATGAAGAGAGCTCTGGAGATGGACAGTGGTCATGGCTGTACAATCTGGATATACTGGATGTCATTGGACTGTATACTTAGAAATGGTTAAAATGGTAAATTTTGTATTATATAGTTTATGTATTATACATTCCATCACAATTTACAAAATTACTTTCTTTTTGTATTCTATTAAGAATTATCTTTTGTGGGGCGCCTGGGTGGCACAGCGGTTAAGCGTCTGCCTTCGGCTCAGGGCGAAGATCCCAGCATTACAGGATCTAGCCCCACATCAGGCTCCTCTGCTATGAGCCTGCTTCTTCCTCTCCCACTCCCCCTGCTTGTGCTCCCTCTCTTGCTGGCTGTCTTTATCTCTGTGGAATAAATAAATAATATCTTTAAAAAAAAAAGAATTATCTTTTGTCCTTTCCATTAGTCCATTTATTTGAACTCCTTATGCATTAGAAGACATTAACCTTTTTTTTTAATGATTTTTTATTATATTATGTTAGTCACCATACAGTACATCCCCGGTTTCCGATGTAAAGTTCGATGATTCATTAGTTGCGTATAACACCAAGTGCACTGTGCAATACTCCTCAGTTTGTTTCTCATAGTCCATAGTCTCTCATGTTTCATTCCCCCTTCTGATTACCCCCCTTTCTTTATCCCTTTCTTCCCCTACTGATCATTCTAGTTCTTATGTTCCATAGATGAGAGAAATCATATAATAATTGTCTTTCTCTGCTTGACTTATTTCACTTAGCATTATCTCCTCCAGTGCCGTCCATGTTGCAGCAAATGTTGAGAATTCGTTCTTTCTGATAACTGAGTAATATTCCATTGTATATATGGACCACAACTTCTTAATCCAGTCCATCTGTTGAATGGCATCTCGGCTCCTTCCACGATTTAGCGATTGTGGACAATGCTGCTATGAACATTGGGGTGCATATGGCCCTTCTCTTCACTACGTCTGTATCTTTGGGGTAAACACCCAGTAGTGCAATGGCTTGGTCATAGGGTAGCTCAATTTTTAACTTTTTAAGGGACCTCCACACTGTTTTCCAGAGTGGCTGTGCCAACTTGCATTCCCACCAACAATGTAGGAGGGATCCCCTTTCTCCACATCCTCTCCAACAATTGTTGTTTCTTGCCTTGTCTATTTTTGCCATTCTAACTGGCGTAAGGTGGTATCTCAGTGTGGTTTTGATTTGAATTTCCCTGATGGCTAATGATTTTGAACATTTTTTCATGTGTCTGTTAGCCATTTGTATGTCTTCATTGGAAAAGTGTCTATTCATATTAGAAGACATTAACCTTGTTTCTTTTGTATTTACTTAGAGTATATCTCAAAATTTGTCATTTATTTCCTCTTCTATTTGGAAAATGGGATTTTTTTTCTCACTTGTTTATCATAATTATTTAGTCATTTAAAAATCTTTTCCTTTGGGAACTGTTGAAAAAGAAAAACAAAGCTGGAGGTATCACAATGCCGGATTTCGAGCTGTACTACAAAGCTGTGATCACAAAGACAGCATGGTACTGGCACAAAAACAGACACATAGACCAATGGAACAGAACAGAGAACCCAGAAATGGACCCTCAGCTCTTTGGGCAACTAATATTTGATAAAGCAGGAAAAAACATCCGGTGGGAAAAAGACAGTCTCTTCAATAAATGGTGCTGGGAAAATTGGACAGCTACATGCAAAAGAATGAAACTTGACCACTATCTCACACCATACACAAAAATAAACTCCAAATGGATGAAAGACCTCGATGTGAGACAGGAATCCATCAAAATTCTAGAGGAGAACATAGGCAGCAACCTCTACGACATCGGCCAAAGCAACCTTTTTCATGACACATCCCCAAAGGCAAGAGAAACAAAAGATAAAATGAATTTATGGGACTTCATCAAGATTAAAAGTTTCTGCACAGCCAAGGAAACAGTCAGAAAAACTAAGAGGCAGCCCACGGAATGGGAGAAGATATTTGCAAATGACACTACAGATAAAGGACTGGTATCCAAGATCTACAAAGAACTTCTCAAACTCAATACACGAGAAACAAATAAACAAATCAAAAAATGGGCAGAAGATATGAACAGACACTTTTCCAATGAAGACATACAAATGGCTAACAGACACATGAAAAAATGTTCAAAATCATTAGCCATCAAGGAAATTCAAATCAAAACCACACTGAGATACCACCTTACGCCAGTTAGAATGGCAAAAATAGACAAGGCAAGAAACAACAATTGTTGGAGAGGATGTGGAGAAAGGGGATCCCTCCTACATTGTTGGTGGGAATGAAAGTTGGTGTTCATAGCAGCATTGTCCACAATAGCTAAATTGTGGAAGGATCCGAGATGCCCTTCAACAGATGACTGGATTAAGAAGTTGTGGTCCATATATACAATGGAATATTACTCAGCAATCAGAAAGAATGAGTTCTCAACATTTGCTGCAACATGGACGGCACTGGAGGAGATAATGCTAAGTGAAATAAGTCAAGCAGAGAAAGACAATTATCATATGATTTCTCTCATCTATGGAACATAAGAACTAGGAAGATCGGTAGGGGAAGAAAGGGATAAAGAAAGGGGGGGTAATCAGAAGGGGGAATGAAGCATGAGAGCCTATGGACTCTGGGAAACAAACTGAGGGCTTCAGAGGGGAGGGGGGTGGGGGAATGGGATAGACCGGTGATGGGTAGTAAGGAGGGCACATATTGCATGGTGCACTGGGTGTTATACGCAACTAATGAATCATCGAACTTTACATCGGAAACCGGGGATGTACTGTATGGTGACTAACATAATATAATAAAAAAACATTTTAAAAAAATCTTTTCCTTTGGGATTTCTCTTAAAACTTCAAGCTTCTGAAGTGTCCCACCACTCTCAGTGTTTCGATATTTTTTTCAGTTTTTTCTTTTTTTACACTTAATTCTTTAATTCATCAGTTATTAAGACATAAGTAATTGAATAATTTTTCATTCCTACTGAGTTGAGATGGTTATTTAATCATATATTAAAATTTAAATACAATAAATCCAGTTGTTTGATTTTCTATTTTGTGCCATTGTTGAATGCGTTTTATTTTACATTACTACAATCTATGAAATTATTGTGGTTTTGTGTGGCCAATTACATTTTGCAAAAAAATGGCTGCAATAATATTTCCCATCCCAAATGGTCTTCTAGAACTTTTGCATTCCTCTATTAAGATGTGGAAGCTGTGTTCCCTCTCCTTAAAACTGGATGGACCCTTGTAACTGCCTCAAGGAATATGAGGCAATGAAGCTGACCCTGGGTGACACTGGCTGTGGGAGTCCTGGGCCATATCCAAGATGTGCTGCTACCCCGACACCACCATGTTGGAAAGAGTATGTGGAAGAGAGAGATGACCAAGAGCCCATAGGTTCAGCCTCAGCAACTTGAGTCTTCTCAGCCCAAGTACCCCCCAGGTCTCAGAGTGAGCAATTCTTTTTTTTTTTTTTAAGATTTTATTTATTTGAGAGAGAGAAAGAACATAAGCAGGGGAGGAGGGACATGGGAGAAGCAGGCTCCCCACTGAGCAGAGAGTCCAACGTGGGGCTCGATCCCAGAACCCTGGGATCATGACCTGAGCCAAAAGCAGATGCTGAACCAACTGAGCCACCCAGGTGCCCCTGGGAGTGAGCATTTCTTTAGACATCCCCAGCCACCATCTGTAATGCCACATGGACTTCCAAGTAGGAACCACCTAACTGAGCCCAGTCAATTCCCAGATTCATGAGAGATGGTAAAAAATGGTTATTGTTATTCAAGCTACTGAATTTGGGGTGATTTATTATACAGCAACAGATCACCAGAACGCTTTATAAATATGTCTTAGAGTAGTTCTGCCAATTTTTCAAAATTGTCATTACTATTTGAATCTATTTATTCTTCCCTTGAATTTTAAAATTATTTAGTTCCATTCCTCCTTACTTCAAGTTTCTTTTCTTACAATCTGTTATAGTTGTAACCATATCTATATAAAATTCCACTATCTTTTCTCCATAGCTATACAGCTAAATCATATCTACTTAAATTTTGTCTCTATCATTGGACATTTGAGTTATACCATCTTTTTTTTCACATCTATAAAAAATGCTGTAACAAATATCTTCGTGTATATGGTCTTTTCAAATAATGAACTATCTCTCTAGAGATGTTAACTTTTTTGAGGTGGGTCAAAGAATTAAGAGCATTTTTAGGGGTTGCTATAGAATGCCAAAGTGCTTTCCAAAAAAGCTGTAACGATTTACACTTCTCATCAGTCATGCCTACAGGCAACACCATAATTCTTCCAGAACTGGCTATTATGTTTTGTATATTTTAATTGGCAAGATTATGTCTTATCATTTTTGTTTAACTTGTATTTCTTTTTCTTTAAGATTTTATTTATTTATTTGAGAGAGAGAGTGAGAGAGTAAGGACTGGCGGAGTGGAGGGGCAGAGGGAGAAAGAGAAGCAGACTCCATGCTGGGCAGGGAGCCCAATGCAGGACTCGATCCCAGGACCCCCTGATCATGACCTGAGCTGAAGGCAGATACTTAACTGACTGAGCCACCCAGGCACCCTTGACTTGTATTTCTTTGATTACTAGTGATGTTGGACATTTTTCCATTTGTGAATTGTGGATTGTCTAGTCATGTCCTTTGTTAATTTCTATATTGGAGTCATTGTTTTTCCTATTAACACTGCGAGTTTTTTAGTGTTTAGCTCTTTATAGTGAATGCTATGGGTGTGTTAACCTTAAAAATAAAACTGCCAGTCATTTTTCCAGCAAAAATAAATTAATGCAGGAATAGCAGAGAATTGCAGCTCGGAACTTGCGAGCCACAGTGAAACCATAGACAAGTCTGGGGAACAAAACAGAGGACAGCTCTTTTATCAAGAAAAGAGAGGCATGGGGAGAGATTGTTAAAAGCAAGTCCATTGGACTAAACTGGGAATTCAAAGTGTAGTGGTTTTCGTTGGCTGAGTTGCGGCAATCTCTCATTGGTTGGGCTGTTGGGGGGGGAGGAGAAAACCCTTCTTCCTCCAGTTGGGGTAGTAAAGCAGCATTGACTTGGAGGGGTACATCTCTTCCTGTTTGGGTCTGCAAGTGACAAGGACTGGTAGGGTGAGAGAGCTCCCTCTTCTGGCTTCCCGATTCCATTTTAAATGAGATTTCCTTTAATAACTTCCACAGTTGCCACTTAGAACCCCCTTGAAGACGGAGAGGGGGGGTGCTCTCATTGCCCCATTGTCAGGCAGACTCCCTGTGGACATTTCAGAACTGCTTCCCTCTCTGATAATTGTGTTCAGGGAAGGGAACCCCTTGCCCAAGTTTAGGCCCCCTCTGGGGACACCCATAGATGAGTCCAGTGGGAACTAGCCCCCTTGCCTCAGTTTGAAACAATTCTGCAGGGCCACCCAAACGCTGCTGCATCACTGCTCAGCTTCTCCTTCTCCCAGCCCTGCTGCCCTCCCTCCCTCCAGGAGGCTGTTTCTAGAACCCTCCCCAATAAACTCTTTGTTCTTTCAGCTTTCCTGAAGTATAATTGACAAATAAAATTGTAAGATATTTAAAATGTGAACGTGATGATTATATATATAGAGAGAGAGAGAGAGAGAGCGTGCAAAGATTCTCCCACTGATTAACACATCCATCACCTCATAGTTACCTCTTTTCTTTTCTTTCTTTTTTTTTTTTTTTTGGTAAGAACATTTAAGTTCTACTGTTAGCAAATTTCAGTTATATGGTAGGGTGTTATCAGCCTTAATCACCGAGTCATATATTAGATTCTCAGATCTCATTCCTCTTATATCTGAAAGTCTGTAATCTTTCACCAACCTCTCCCTACTTCTCCCACCCCTGGCCCCTGGTAACCACCATTCTACTCTCTGTTCCTATGAGTTTGGCTTTTTCTTTTTTTTTAAAGATGTTATTAATTTATTTGAGAGAGAGGGAGAGGGAGCACAAGCAGGGGGAGGGGCAAAGGGAGAAGCAGACTCCCTACTGAGCAGGGAGCCCAATGCAGGACTCGATCTCAGGACCCTGGGATCATGACCCAAGCCGAGGGCAGTCACTTAACCAACTGAGCCACAAGGCGCCCGAGTTGGACTTTTTTTTAAGATTCCACACACAAGTGATACAGTGCAATATTTGTGTTTCTTTGCCTGGCTAATTGCAGTTTGCATAATGCCCTAGGGATTCATCCGCATTGTCACAGATGACAGGACTTCCTTCATTTTTAAGGCTGAATAATAAACATTCTGCCGTATAAATCTACCACATTTTCTTGGTCCATTCATCTGTTGACAGACACTTCGAGCCAATAAACTTGTTGTATACCAAAGCTTCATCTGAGCCAGTTGCCAGGGAACCTGATCTAAGGCAACAATTAATCACTTGCTTCTCATTGAACTGTGATATTTCCCCATCTTTCGTTTTTTCACCTGTTTTGTTATTTGCAGATACTAAAATTCAAAATATGCATTCATATCTTTTTTGCTATGCGGTTTCTTCTAAACTTCAAAGACTTCCTCACATCCACACACCCAAGAGCTGATTAGTATTCTGTCATATTTTCTTTCAGTCTTCCTATGGTTGCCATTTTATTCTTAGCTCCTACTGGTAATGAACTTAATTTTAGCAAAGGATTTGACACGAACGAGTAAACGCCATTTGTTGACTATGCCTCTCTCTTCATTTACGATGCCTCCGTTTTATCTTAGAGGCTGTGTTCTTACCATATTCAGCAGCTGTAAGAAGGGTTCTGAAGAAATACTGCTTGGAAATGATTGTCCGTGCTGTCAACAACTTCCTCCCCATGCATGGACTTCTCAAAGGTTCTTGTCCTGTTGATGAAGTGCTCTGGGCGACCTCCCCTCTCTGCTCCCCTTCAGCAAGGCCAAGTACATTACCATGTTTAAGAAAAAGGTTGAATCCCAACACTGGCCCTCTTTTACTTTCCAAGAAACTTACCCGTACATTAAGGAACTGGTAACTTTGTTCCCAAACACCAAATGGAGCTTTATATTCAGTACAGATGTTTATTGCCAAATTGCCAAGAAAACATTCACAATTTCACTTCTTAATTAAGCCAAATATTGTAAATGAGGGGGGAAAAGAGTATTACGTTAAGGTCAGAATTTTATTGTCCAGTAAGCACACTTTTTGTGGGCATTGCCAAGTGCGGATAATACGCCCTTTTAATACACAGTCAGCACATTCATGTTTTGCCAAGCAGGCATGAGGCTTCTTTCAAAAGATCCTAGTGTATTTTGTGCCAACCAAGAAGTTTTTATTCAGATCTGTCGGCAAAGCCTCAGCCAATGGGTGTGTTTTCACTTGTGTGTTTTTTCCTCATAAGTGTTCATGAGAAACCTATTTATAACGTTTCCCAAACTAGACTTTCTGAACGAATCTGAATGGAATTCACACGTTCAAAGCTTAGGTGCAGTCGACACAACCCCTGGAACCAATGCTAGTCAGAAAGCTGGGCTTTCCACAAAGCCCCCTTGATGAGCTGGGCACACCTGTGCGACCGACCCTCAGAGCATGTCCTCAGGACTCCTGGGTTGGGGGAGTGGGGGGGGGGTGTCCGGTGACTTCGTACACACCACACAGGACTCCAGCAGCTCAAGGGCTCCAGCATGAAAACCCACATGGCACCGAGTTTGGCGGCTTTAGGAGAGAGTGAGAAAGCTAGCACTTCGGGCTCTCTATTCTCACTAATCATCCCTTTGTGTCATTCTAGAGAGCCGGGTCTCACTGCCCAAACGTCCCTTAATAGGAATTCACTGGGTAAACACACTTTCTTCCCAATGCCATTTGCCTTTCTGATTTCTTCTCCCCAAATTCCTGCCTCCCCGCTTTCTTGGCAGCACTATATTCCTCCTCCCTTGCCCCCAGATGTTAGCAGGTCCCAAACCTTCTGTGACGTCTTAGAGATTTTCCCAGCACCCCCTCCCTGAGTTGTAAATCAAATCTCTTCTCATCTCTGCCTGTATCAGCTAAATAGAGGGAAGGTACAAACGCAGGAGGCCAAGATCACACAGAATGGGGAGGAAGGGGCTTTAGGCAATTCTCCATGGCCCAAATGGAATTTGGCTTTTTGTTTTTCTGTGGCTGTTTCCAAGTATATATATTTTAAATTACATACGGTTCACACTGACAGATTTAATCTCTTTACCATGGCCCTCCTTGGGTTTTCACATGGACTCAAATCTCCATCCCAAGCCCTGCTGGCATGTGTGAGTTTACTGTAAAGAAAGAATGCTGGTTCAACTCTGGCCTTCAATTACATGGGGAAGCCTCTTCCATCAATATGGCGTGGGTGCACACTTCCCTCATTCCTGAGTAATGCGACCACAGAGTTTTGGTGCTATCTATGTATTTCCATTGATAGACATGTTCTCACTTCTTCCCACCTCATCATCTGCTCCCCTCTGTAGCTGCTGTTTGAAGCGCGTGGAGTGCAGAAACTAGGGCAGCTAACTCTGAGGCCCACAGATGTCTTTGGGCAACCACTGTACCCAATCTGAGAAGTGGGTAAAGCCACACTAATGGATGACCCAAGAGGGTTGGTTGAGACACTGTGACAACTTCCTGGAAAGGTTGCAACACATTTTTGTCAATCCTGTTGAAGAGTGAAGTGCCACGCAAGGTATTTGACAAAGGCATGACTCGGGCCACCTTGCACCGACACCTTCAGCATTCTTCCCAAGACCAGAATAACACCATCCTACTCATCCTTGGGTCACGCAGTTACTCACTGACACATCTCAGATATCATGTCTCATATACCCATTTTTGGAGAACCTCGTGCACCTGATCAATCTATGCATTCATCTGAGGGAAGCTCAGCACGAGGGCCTGATTTCACCAGGGAGACACTGCCCCAGGCCCTGGAATATGTTGCCAAAAGTCAGGATGGGGCAGCTAGGAGATTCAGCAGTTCCTCACCCTGGGTGGCGGTGCATTTATGCTGCAGCGAAAGTCTCCCCACCAAAAAAAACCACCAAGAGAGTCAACGGCATCTTGTGGTGGAGACTGCCAGTAGTCCGTCACCCTGTGTTCCACATTAACAGAGTTTAGACAAGCACATGGTTGCCCAGCTATAGACTACATTTCCCAGATACCCGGGAGGCTAGGTGTGGCCCAGTGACTAAGTTAGTAAGTGACTAAGCAATGAGCAACTTCCTCATTGCTTGAAAGGAAATTGCTCCCCCGACCTTCTGCTTTTTATCCTTCCCTAGAGTGAGAAAACCAAAGTGCCCAACGTTGAGCAGGCCTTTCACCAGGCCGTAGTTGGACCACGAATGTGATCTCATACAGGGTTCTTAGCACCTTTTGTGCCATGGACACCTTAGAGTCTGGTGACACCTAGGGATGCCTTCTCAGAAAAATAAGTGCATAAAATAAAATACACCACAAAACACCCACGAGAGTGGCTAATGTTTAAAAGACAGATAACCCCTTATATTTGTGAGAAT
Source organism: Ursus maritimus (assembly GCF_017311325.1). NCBI lineage: Eukaryota > Metazoa > Chordata > Mammalia > Carnivora > Ursidae > Ursus > Ursus maritimus. The sequence goes on along the minus strand of NW_024424230.1, from coordinate 56,770,572 downwards.
GTGGAGCAACTGGAACTCTTATACATTGCTCGCTAACTGGAGTATAATCTTATTCAACCATTTTGAAAAATAGTTTGGCAGTATCCACTAGGGCTAAACATATGTTCACCCATGACCCAGCAACCCCACCCATACGATTTTATCCAAGGGAAATGAGCGCACTTACATACTAAAGACACACATTGGGGGCACCCTTGTGGGGCAGTTAGTTGAGTGTCTGACTCTTGGTTTCAGCTCAGGTTGCAATCTCCCGGTCATGTAATTGAGCCCTGAGTCAGGCTCTACACTCAGCACAGAGTCTGCTTGCGCTTCTCTCTCCCTCTCCCTCTGCCCCTCTCCAACACTTGCACACTCTCTCTCTCTAAAATAAATAAATAAATCTTAAAAAATAAAAGATAGATACATAAGAATGTTCATAGTAGCTTTATTTATGTCAAAAACAGGAAGTAACTCAGGTCCATCAACAGAAGAATAGACAAATCAATTGTTACTATTCATAAAGTGAAATACTACACAAAATAAAGGGAATGGACTAACAATACACACAAAAACTTGGGTGAATCTCAAGACATTATGTTGAGTGAAAGAAGCCAACACAAAAGTGTATACACATTCACTAGACTTTGTGGTTATCATTTTGCAATATATAGAAATATCAAATCATTATGTTGCACACCTGAAATTAATATAATTTTATATGCCAATTATATCCCAATAAAAAACATTCCAGTTACAGGGAGAGATGAACAGCCAGAGCACAGGGGATTTTTAGGGCAGTGAAAATATTCTGCATGATATTATAATGATAGATATACATCATAAGCATTTGTCCAAACCCTTAGACTGTCCAACACCATGATTGAACCCGAAAGTTAACTATGGACTGGGTGATTATGATGTGTCAATGTAGGTTCATTCTCGGTAAAAAATGCACCATTCTGGAAAGTTGTTAATGGGGGAGACTGTGCATGTGCGGGAACAGGACGACAATGGGAAATCTCTCTACCTCCCTCTTAATTTTGTTATAAACCTAAAATGCTCTAAACAAAATGAAGTCTTTTTTAAAAAAGCATACACACTGTATAATTTCACTTATACGAATGTCAAGAACAGACGACACTAATTAATAATAACAGGAGTCCGAACAATCATTACCTTTGCAAGAGAGGCACCACAAAAGGACCCAGGGTAATGAAAAAGTTCTATATTTTACTACCATTAAAATGTATATTTTTACCTACTTGTACACGTAAGAGTTGTGTTTATTTTATTTGCTTTATGTATACATAACTCAGTGAAAAAATAGAATGAATGAATGAATGAATGAATGAATAAATAAATAAAATATACAATTCTTGTATTCTGGATCAAGAATATACAATTCTTGGGGCATCTGGGTGGCTCAGTTGGTTGAACTCTTGATCTTGGGGTCATGAGTTCGAGTCTCATGTTGGGGGTAGAGTTCACTTAAATTCTTCAAAATTTTAAAGAATTGTATTGGAATACACTATTAAAATATCATAAATGTATAAAAAACTAATTTTTTATATAGTAGCATATATGTTTTTTTAATGATGCATCAAATAATAAGTAACAACAAGTCTAATAACTACCACGATTTCAAAGTAGTGATGAATGTAAGGGATATTTCAAGACAATTGAAACTGATGTAAAGTATCTGTTATTTGTATTGGTGATAAAGTCATAAGTACTGCTAATAATACTATGGTTTGTTGCCTATATTCGTAATTGAAGGAAATGCTAAATATAAAACAGAGACCTTTTTTTCCCAAACTTATGGTGCCTCTGAACTCTATCCATGGACTCTTTGGAGGTCCAAGAACCCCCGTAAGTAGCGTTGAGGGCTGGTGGAGCAACAGTATGGGGATACCTGGGTCACACAATGGCCACATGGAGCAGAGTCCCCTGATCAGTCTGGCCCCTTTTCCGTAGGGCTATTAAGTGAAAGTCAAACAACGTTCAATTTTTGATGAGCCATTATATGCTCTCTGTCACAGCAGCTTAGCCTTTCCCACACTAATACAGACCACTATGCAGTGAATTCATGAACATCTGACCTCTTTCACCAAACCCAAGTGGAGAACTCCTTCTCAGACCCTGGTTATTTGGGACCTATTGTCCCTAAAGGGAAATCCATAATGGAAATCCATTATGATTCTCCTCCCGTAGAAGATACATTTATCAGGTGAGAGCCTTGGTGTCCTGCCCCCCACCCCCTGTTTCAATCCCCAGACCTTCAAATGGAAGAGCATATTAAAGAGCTCTGACTTAAAATTACAGTATCACTTCCTTATGTCTTAAATTATTTCCAAAAAAGATAAAATATACATAATTTTGAAAAATTATAACCCCACATACTTACTACCCTGTGGTGCCTAGATGGGGTGGCCGGGACAGAGAGCCGCCCTAGGACACTGTGCATACAGGCCCTGGGCTCCTAGTCTCCACATTGCCAGCCCGGCAGTGATAATTATCTCTGGCCACATGAGGGCTGTCGCCTAGGATCTCCAGAAAAAACTCTAAACCCTAATAAATACAGAGCGACTAAAACTCATCTTCAGTATACTCCATCCCTTAGTGTCACTTCCCAAATCTCGGATTGATAAGCAAGGAGGAAATTTTCTCCCTGAGAGGAGTTAGAATTGTACAGAAATGTCTAAGAAAATCAAATCGGGGCATGTGGGTGGCTCAGTCAGGTAAGTGTCTGACTCTTGGTTTCTGCTCTGGTCATGAACTCGAGATCCTGGGATTGAGCCCCGTATCGGGCTCCCTGCTCAGTGGGGAGTCCGCTTCTCTCCCTGGCCCTCTGCTCCTTCCCCTGTTCTAGTGCATGCTCGCTCTCTCTCTCTCTCTCTCTCTCGGGAATAAATAAATAAATCCTTGAAAAAAAAAGTTTAATAAATGGATTTTGTGTTGTGGAATTTGTAAATTTGAATTTATTTTACTTGCAAAGATTTTAATGATTAGCTTATCAGAGTCAGAGAAGTTAGGGCAAGGATTCAAATGTAAAATGTGTAACTATCTGATATGATCTTATTTCATTGAAATCTCACCATGCTTTTATACAGTTGGAATACTAAAGAGACTAGAAGCTCAAATTTTCAAGTTTCATTAACTACTTAAGAACTTGAGGGGCACCTGGGCACACTCCTGGTTTCGTCCCAGGTCTTGATCTCAGGGTGGTGAGATGGATCCCTGCTTCCAGTTCTGCTTATGTTTCTTTCTCTCTTTCCCTCCCCACCACCAATAAAATAAATCTTAAAAAAAAAAAAAAAGAACTTGAGAAGGTTTTAAAGTTTGAGGTGCTTAAAAATATTGAGTATATTATAATTACACAAAGAGTTTGAAATATCTAAGGGAATTTAAGTTGTAAAAATCCCTCTAAAAGAGATGGCCAGAAGGTGTCAAATTAATAAATAAAGATAGGTGAATCGAGGGCAAATGCTTAAGAAAGAATTAAGTTTTTACAAATTTTAATTAGTTGCAATTCATTTTCAACCTTAAAGTAAACCTCTAAAAGATCAGGAAAAACTCTTGTTTATAAACCCAAACCAAACTGAGACACCATCCCTGATGACTACCTGCTCAGAAACCCTCGTTTGTGAGATTCTCACGCTGGCGTGGCTCTCAGCGGCTCCCAGCGGCCCGGGGAAGATATAAAGTGCTCAGCGTCCACTCCAGACTAGATCAGGAATTGGGGTGAACTCTGGAAGCTGTGGGTTTCCCCTTTATGTGCCAGAGATGAGGACACTCTTGTAGTGCATTGAAGTCTGTTTGATGTTAATGTCCTGCTTCCAGTGAGGAACTTAAAATGCTTTCCTACACTATCCAATCCATGCTAATAATATCTGCATGTGTGGTAATCATCACTCCAGGCATAGTGGACTTAAAAATGTCTCCATGGTAACAGCTTGCTCCCTGGTCTCCATGGTGAGGTTTATAAGGACCCTCCAATTTGCTTTATTTAAAATGCTAGATTATTTTTGCTGTTGATCAGACACACATAAAGAGCTGGGTTTTTAAAAATAACTCTAGCCCTATTTCAGGAGTACTGTAAAAAAGGAAATAGAAGAGTAGTAGTAATAAATCAGTCTCTGTCATGAAAGCTCATTTTATATGGCAATAAATTAGAATATCAAGGTCAAATGGTGTGAAACTGAATCAAATAGCCTACGTATTTTTTAAATCTGACGTCTCTTAGTCAGAGATCATTTTGTATTATTTAATACATAAGAGGATTCATTGTTCAACTAGACATTAAAACGTATAAATTTTTTTTATGCATTAAAAACGTATAAATCATCTCAATATCCTTCATGCAGGAAACATAGTTCTCTTCGCCTAACACAGCTTACACAGATGTCTGATCATAGGGGAATCCATTGACAAAATGCTGTTGAATCAAACTGCCAGTCCCTGATACGCCGAACACCTCACAAGTAAAGACACCGTCTAACACAAGTTGTCCCTCCAAAACTGTCACAAAGTGTACCATGTCTTCCCCTTCTTAAGGTCTGGGTTCATTCACAAACAGAATTGCCAAATAAGGAAACACTCTGTACCTTCCAACTTCCAGGCTCCAAAGAGCAATAAACATCTATTTATTGATTGCTTGCCTGAGGAAGGATAGAATCCACTCACTAGAAGGGCTGAAATGAACAGATTATAAGTGGTCCATTGAATTATGACCACGTTTTCCAGGGGAGGATGAAATAGCCCTGAGCGGCATAACAGACGGCCTTTACTCTGTAGAGAAGAGAGCTGCCTCTGTTCTAGGGGATCCGGCCTCTCTTGGGGGATCCGGCCTCTGGGGGGGGGGCGTCTGAGTGCCTTTTTTCTGGGCTCGCCTTCTGCACACTCGCACATCTCCAGCTGTGCTACTTCGAGGGTGTGGTCAGCTCAGCTGTACGCAAGCTCCATCCCGCCAACAGCTCAGCTGGACGGGAGGCTCCGTGAAGCCACTGCCCGCAGGAGTGCTCATTTCTTCGTTCCCTGCCGTCCCCACTGCTCTGCCTCTCAGAGCAGGAGCCTATCGCGTATTTGTTGACTGAGAATGAATGAATGATCACGAATGGATGAGTGGCTCCAGACGGCACAAGCAAGAGCACGGGGAGAGATACTCAGTCTGGGGGGCACTGTTCAGTGCTGGGGTACAGCCGGCCTCCCGAGTCCCCCACCGTGCGCGGGGATCTGGGTGGTGAGACGCACCCCTCTCTGGCCGCACTTGCCAGCTCCTTCTGAACACGAGCTTCACCTTTATCTTCACTGTGCTCCTTTTCCTCACTTTCTTCCACCACATCTTATCTCACTTACACTTTTGGAACAAAGGCCTTTCATTCTTCTGTTATCCCAGGGCCTTAGTCCCGTTGCACAGCGGCGACATTGAGCTTCCTGTTAAAAACAAGTATTCTTCTAAAAGAATTATATATGTTACCTGCGGTGATTTTAGGGGGAAACAGGATAGGTTCTGTTTGGCCCCTCAAAAGTCTGCTTCGGGTTCTGGTGTCTTTTTAAAGTCACCTAGCATCCCGGTGTCTTGTTTTCTCCATCCATAAGCTGAAAAAGACAGATACTCTCTCAGTTCCCTTTTAGGTCAGGATTCTCTTCTGTGCCTGTGGATCTCCTGCACCCGTGACAGGGCCAGGCACGTTAAACACTGAGGTCATGTCCCTGGGACACGTGCCCTCATGCAGCACAGCTGGGGCCCTGGGGCTGAGAGGAGACCAAGTCCAGGTTGTCCTGGGCCAACAACAATAAATGATACATGTATGCCATTCATTCTGTTATCCTAAAGACAGCGTCATAGGATCAGGAGTTCACTCAAAACCACCAAGTGCCCTTTCTGGAACTCTGGAACCTATGGGAAAGCTGAGTTGGAAACCAATGGTGCTGGGAGCCTGAGTGGTTCAATCAGCAGCATATTTATTAATTTTTTTTAAAAAGGATTTTATTTATTTGTCAGAGAAAGAGAGAGAGAGCACAAGCAGGGGGAGCGGCAGGCAGAGGGAGAAGGAGAAGCAGACTCCCCACTGAGCAGGGAGCCCAATGTGGGACTCGATCCCAGGACCCTGAGATCATGGCCTGAGCCAAAGGCAGACACTTCACCGACTGAGCCACCCAAGCATTCCGATCAGACAAACTTAATAGTATCTTGGTCATCTGTATGGTTTTTATTAAACGAGCCGCTTCATTCCTGGGATCACTTTTGCTCTGGATGTCCTTAAAGTGACATTCAGTCTCTAGTACAGTATGTGGTAAGCAGAAGAAGGACCCCCAACGATGTTCACACCGTAATCCCTGGAACCCGTGTATACGTTAGGTTACACGGCAAGGGGGGAAAGAAGGTTACAGATGGAATTAAGATGGCTAGTTAGCTGGCTTTAAAGAGATTCCTCTGGATCATCCAGGTGGGCCCAGTATAATCACAAGTATTTTAAAGTAGGAGAGGAAGGAAGGAGGGGTCAGAGTCGGGGAGGATACTTGAGGGCACCGGGCTGCAGGCTTTGAAGACGGAGGAGGAGACAAGAGCCCACAAATACAGGCACCTTGCAGAAGCTGAAAAACTCAAGGAAGCAGGTTCTCCCCCAGAGCCTCCGGACAAACGCCTTGACTTTAACTCGGCAAGACCCTTTCCAGACTTCTGACCTCCAGAACTGTAGGAGAACAAATGTCGTTTTTAAGCCACTAATCATGAGGAAATTTGTACCAGCAGCAATAGGAAACTGATAGATGGTATGTATTTTCATGCTTCGGAAATGTACTGTAATGATTTCATTAAGATAGCTGAAAATTGATCAATCTAAAGCAAAAGAAACAGTCAATTAAAAATTCCAGAATGAAACTACAAGGAAATGAAATGCACATTATTCTTTTGAGTTGAAAAAAAAATAGAACTGTTCCATCTTTCATTGTCATTGTGTGAGCTGTGGGTACCAACTGGTCACGGAGATAGGGTAAGGTACCCAAACTGAGAGAAAGGGAGGGTGGGAAATAAGCACAAGATACGAAACAGGGCTGGATCTGGAAGGTGCTCAAACACCAGGTTTCAAATTCAAAAGAAAAGTCAGAATGTTGAAAATGTGGGTACCAGAGATCTCAGCTGGGCAGCGGGCCAGGTGGGTGTCGGGGACCACAGAGGGGTTCTGACGTTCAAGGCAGGGTTAGAAGCTAGAAAGAAGATAATGACAGCAGACACAGGCACCCCAATGGGGAAGCTTTTAAAATAAGGGACCATCTACATCAGCCAAAACGCCTCACACACACTCCCTGATAAGTCCAGAGCCATTATGGGGGGGGTGTTACGCAGGGGGCACAGAGGTGGGACCAGTGAGGTGTTAAGGAGGTGCCTGCTGACGGAGTAAGGAGCCACAGCAAAGGACACATTTTGACATATGCCCAATTATAGAATAAGTGATTTTATTTATCTGGTCATTCTTTAAAGTCTTTACTATGGAAAATTTCATATATATATATATATATATATATATATATATATATATATATATATATCCAAGAAGACTGATGGCCAGTCTTATCTACACCCTCAACTGCTTGCCTCCCGGGGAAGCAAGTCCCAGACATCATATCACGCCACCTCAAAACATTTCAGCATTTGTCTCTAAAAGGTAAGGACTCTACCTGCCAAGTGTTGAATAAACATACTTAGGCTAAATTGTTTCAGCTCCCTTGCCCGACCTGCTTCTCTGGTCCCCAGCCTCCCACCGGTCTGATTTATCTTCATCCTTTGGAAATACTGTAATTGGCTAGCAGCTGGGAAATCTGTGAACCATCTCTGACAGCCACACTCCTATCAACACTATATCCATGTGCACTGGAATTTGCGCTCTATAAAGAACTTACACACATAGACATCCATCTCTCCAGAATGTTTTACATTCTAGCCGACGCTGGCAACATTTCCTGCAGTCCTTTCTGCCTTTCGGGTGTAGAGACAAGTGAGCTAGTAGTACAGGCAGGAAAGTGGGTTTTTGCAAAGCTGTTTGAAACAGGTAGTATCACAATTTCCCCATGACTCATCCCTCTATGTTATCAAATGCTTGTGGCGAGCCAGGGATTGGGCTAGGTATTTTCAACGTGCTGTGGCATTGAAACTGACCTCTGGAGTTGGCACTATTACAAAGTATAATGGCACTTCCCCCATTTTACAAATAAGATCTCTCAAGTATCAGAAAGGTGGGGGCTCTTGTTCAGGATCAACTCTGGAACACTCTGGAATGCCAGCCCAGATCCATCTGGCTCCTACACCCATACAGTGATCGGCCACACCTGGCCCCAGCCCTGCCCTGCCCAGCCTTTCTGTATCCTCACTGTCACCCATTCCACTCTTTCCCAAGGGCAGCAAAGGAGTTGGCTGCTGGAGCTCTAGCTCCTTTAGCCCCTAATGCAAAACACTTCAGTATATTTTAGAGAAGAATAGAGAATAACCGGATAGCTCATCTCCAAGCATTTCAAATCCTAGAGCTCCACTTTGCAGAAAGTTAATGAAGCTGAAACTTCAGGGTCTCTCACTTGCTGAGACTCTTTCAGGCCTGGGAGGCGCCTACAGATATGTTCTTAAGTTTTTATAAAATTGGCGAAAGACAGTGATTTTTAAATTATTTTTTTAAAGAGAGCCCCCTAAGTTCTGTAAGCTATAGGCTCCATCGTCTGGATACTGCCACCACCGCCAATCTTCCGAATCCCAGAAGCCTTGTCTGCCCTTGAGATGTTGGCTTGAGACCTGGAGGGGGATGTTGGGGAGGGGACCCTGGTCCCGCATCCTGTGGTGGGGCAGCAGGAAGCTGTGTGTCTAGCTCCAAACATTTGAACAGCCTGAACTTTCCCATAGAAACCCTGACACAGTATCTATGCGTAGTTGAAAGAATGTATTTGTCATATTTCTCAAGTACATTGTGGGCTAAATGAGCTTTTGTGGACAGATCAGGGACACCAAAGACCAGACAGAATATTGTTTCTATGCAAAATACATTCCAAATACCAATGGTCAACTTAAAAAGAAATTGTGCACCATCGATGGAAGGATGTTAGTCAGCTGCCTGCATACAGATCCTGCCCGTCCTTCAAGCCGCAGTCCGAATATCTGCTTTACGAGCCTTCCTGGATTGGCTCCAAGCTGAGTTATTCCTTTGTGTTCTGAAATTCCAACACCTTATAGCACTTCATCACCTTCTTCCTTGAATGATAGCTATTTGTGTGCCTGACTTCGTTGTCTACTCTACAAGTCCAAGGAGGGTGGCCCCTTTCTTATTCATCTTGAAATCCCCTTAACATCTAAACACCAGGGTCCATAAATATTCATTGGTTGAATAAATGAATGAATTCATGATTGAGTGAATAAAATTTGTTAGGGGTCCATCTGTCTTTTGAATTTTTTAAAAGATCTTATTTATTTATTTATTTATTTATTTATTTGAGAGAGAGAGAGCACGTGCATAAGAGCAGGGTGAGGAGTAGAGGGAGATGCAGACTCCCCACTGAGCAGGGAACTTGATGGGACTCCGGCATCATGACCTGAGCCAAAGGCAGACACTTAACCAACTGAGCCATCCAGGTGCCCCTCTCTTCTTGAATTTTTAAATCACATGTTGACTTTTTCTCCCTAGCGGTTAATTATACTACATATTGCCCGTGACAGCTCTTGTCTGTTTGGTTTTTTTATGATTTCACATATTACATTTTATTTTTAAGTTTTTATTTAAATTCCAGTATAGTTAACATACAGAGTCAAAGTAGTTTCAGGTGTACAATAGAGTGATTCAACAATTCCATACATCACCCCATGCTCATTACGATAGGCGTCCTCCTTAATCCCCATCACCCACTTCACCCATCCCCCCACCCATCTCCCCTTTGATGACCGTCCGTGGGTTCCCTATACTTAACAGCCACCCAGGCGCCCCCAGACAGAGGTACTTTAAAGCATGTAGAATCACACACTTGAAACATAAATAGGCCTTTATGTATCAAGCACTCACTCGCTCTCAGGAAAAATGAGCTCGCAGAGACGCGACTCAATCAGCCCAAGAGTGTCCATGTTCTTTGTCAACATCTTTACCACCAGGTCAAAGTTGCCCGGGACTCCTTGACCTGCTGCCCGTAAAAGAGTAACTCCTGTAACTTTGAAGATAAAATTGAAAGTGAAAAAATGAAATAAAATCCAATATCAAAAAACTAAAAAACAAAAAGAGCACTCATTTTCTCCATGACATCATCTTAGATTGGAAACTTCCTGTACAGAGAACTGGTACTTTTCTTGTGGGAAATGGGTTCCCTGAGATTTTATCCCACGGGCCGATGGAGAGTTGGCAGAATTCACTTCCTTTTCATGCCTTGTTAACAAACCGTAACTAGGACCAGGAGTCCTCCTTGCCCGAGGCCTCTCCTACTTTGGTTTGCACAAGGACAGGTGTGGCTGAGGGATAGGTATAAAGCCGAGATACCGGCCCCACGGGGCTCCTGGCCACAGGGCTGAGTCACTTTGTCTCTAAGCCGTCACCAGAACATGGGTTTTGTTTTAAAGTGGTCTGAGATGAAATGGCACTTGTTAAAGAAGAGAAATTCCATTCATTTTTTGAGAACAAGATAAGAGCTAGATAAACAACTGCCCAGGTCACGTTGTTTTATATGGTGTTCCGGGGATTATAATGAGTGCTCTGCAGGACAGTCTCTATAAAGTCAAACCAGACCAAGGAACACTGAAGCGGCACCCCAGAGAAAGTGGACACACGTGGTGTGTCCGCATCAAAACCAGGCTTTGATTATGACGGGCTTACACCTGGGTCAGTGCCATCATCTTATCACCCCAGTCTATAGATGAGGAAAGTCAAGCCCAGCAAACTTGGATGCATAGCTCAAGATCTTTTCTGAGCATTATGGGGAGAAGAGAAAATAGGAGTGAAGGAACGATGACAGGTGAGGGAATTGGAGCTCCATCTAAACCCTGTCCATTTGAGGCCTTCTGCTTTTTCCACTCTCCTGGTCATGCTCCTTGTGATTAAAACTGTTAAAGTTTCACTAGGGAGATTTGTAGGGGAAGAAAGGGATAAAGAAAGGGGGGGGGTAATCAGAAGGGGAAATGAAGCATGAGAGACTATGGACTTTATGAGAAACAAACCGAGGGCTTCAGAGGGGACGGGGGTGGGGGAATGGGGTAGGCTGGTGATGGGTAGTAAGGAGGGCACGTATTGCATGGTGCACTGGGTGTTATACGCAACTAATGAATCATCGAACTTTGCATCAGAAACCAGGGTTGTACTGTATGGTGACTAACATAATACAATAAAAAAAATTAAAAAAGAAAAAAGAAAGAAAGAAACACCTATTTTAAAAGATCTGGTTCTCTATACATGCTATCTCCTTTATTAAACCAAAGGTCTTGAGGGAAATATTTACATTTTGCTTTTTTTCTTCCCAAAATTGTCTAACATATTGTTGATGATAAATAAATATATGTATGAATATGCAAAATAATGAATGAATGAAGAGACATTGGTTTCTTTAAAACATCTTATTATATTAATATTGGTGATCTTAGAAATTTTAAGATAAATCAAAATAAATAAGTTTCTTTCCTCATTAAAATAGTCATTAGAATAACAGATTTTAAATCTGCTGTAACTAGGAATCCCAAGGAAATCAAAGGCTTTTTCAGCATTTGGCATAATTCAAAATGTGTACAGCCAATTTATCTGTTAGTATTGTTTTTTATCTCAAACTTAAGTTTTCTGATGGCACAAATAAATGTTAAGTGTTTATTAAATGAGTGGCAATAACACCTTTTCTACCATAAAATAAAGAAATTGAAACAAAAATTTAAAATTAAAAAAAACTGTTAAAGTTTCATTATTAGACACATTTGGGTAAGAATCTTACTTCTGGTTTGTGCTAACTCTGTAACCTTGCGCTACTTTCTCTAAGGTTCAATTTTCCCATCACTTTCCTATCGCTGGAGATGGTACTTCCTCGCAGTATCATTGGGAGCGCTAAGGGCAGCGTGCGTGGAGTCTGAGTTATGACAGACACTTAGCAAGAGATCCTCCTTTCCCTCCATTCCATATTCCAAACTAGGATTGTACCTCCTACAGCATCCAGCTCTGGATACTTATTGCATCTTTTGCCTAGAAAGCTTTGGTTCTGGGGTATCAAGAAGTGATGGACCAGCCCCAGAAGCACTTTTTCCTTTGCATTTGTACAAGTTGCCTCTGTCAGGAGCCAGGAGGGGGCTGGAAATGGCTGTGGTGGCCTCCCCTTCATTTCCAGCAGCCCCTTCAGCTTCTCCAGCCCACGTGCTGCTCCTTGTCAATTCCAAGTCGCCTAGTTTGACTTTCTGATAAGAGATGGGGGAGCAGTAATGTTGCTTATTCATATTATTTGCCCTAGACTTTGACACTTCACAGCAGCACATGGCATGGCCTAATGGTCTTCAGCCCTGCTCCTAACAGGCTGGAATTTCCTGGACCACACAGTGCCAAGCATTTATGTTCTCCTCACTGGAAGGGAGTAAATGAGGCACAAGAGATAGCCAACAACTTAATTGTCCTTGGTGCCCAAGCTTGGCGGACTTCTGCAGTCTTCGGTTATTAACGCAATTGGAGCAGAAAAAACTGATACAATTGAGCAGAAAACCATTATCAACCAGGCTTAAAAGAGACAAAGATGCGTAAGCAAGTGCAATAGGTCAAAGAAAAAATTAATACAGCGGGCAAAGCAGCAAAGACAGTTGCGAATGCCAAGTAGTATCACATGTTTTAAGGGGACGAGAGTCACTATTTTTTTATGTCTGATACGGGTGGCTTGTTTTTGGTGTCCCAAACGACAGCACGTTGGTGCCAGTCTATCACCTGTGATAGTGCCTGGGTTTTATTTTACAGAAACGGAGACAGTGGTTATCTTGCCTAATTTTTTTTTATCTGTTATTTGAGAGAATCCCCTATTAGGAACTTCCATTTTTCAACATTCTAAAAGATGGGTATCTTGAAATTACCTGGGTAACTACCAGCAAGGACAGTTCTGACATCTTTGGGCCTGAATTCTGGAAGCAGAGGCCCCGGGGCTGGTCAGAGAGAAACAATGGTCATTTGTGAAGGAGAGGATGCTGAGAGCTCCGTGTCTCTGTAACAGGCGGCAAAACCATATTCACCTCTAAGGCTTCTAACCTTTATTTGGTGAAGTGCATTGTTAGGCAACACAGTGAGTTTTTAAGAGCTTAGACATCCATGAGAACCAGAGCCACAGTGTGGGAAGAGAACTGCAAGACATTTCCGCAAATACCTGCGGCTTTGTGTAAGTAGGAATGTATAACAAGGAAGTCTGTTATTTTACTCTAAAGTTGTTTTCCATTTTCAAAGGAAATCTGCTTGCCTTACGATGACCACACAAATCTGTGAGTGATTTATTAGACTTCTCAAATGCATCATTTCTCCAAACAACGGAGTACCAGTTAGGAGGAGGAAACATTTGTATTTCCACCTAGCAAATAATGTTGGTCATGCTGAGTGCACGCACGTTTGCCTTCGAGACGTGCCCTTGAACAGGCAGAGTATAATGTGTTCTTTTTTTTTTTAAGATTTTATTTATTTATTTGACACAGAGAGAGAGACAGCCAGCCAGAGAGGGAACACAAGCAGGGGAGTGGGAGAGGAAGACGGAGCAGGGAGCCTGCTTCCAGTGGAGCAGGGAGCCCGATGTGGGGCTCAATCCCAGGATGCTGGGATCATGACCTGAGCTGATGGCAGACACTTAACGACTGAGCCACCCAGGCGCCCCAATATGTTCTTTGTCTTAACTAAAGGACAGCGATCCACACAGAGTCTTAACACTAAAGAGGCTTGTACTTTCTTAAAAGAGGTTGGCCTTCTTAGAAGAGGGAGGGAAAGGTTTTTGGTCTTGTCAGAGAAAACGTTTTAACAGATTTGATTTGATTTAAAATAGAAACACAAGAAAACTGCTTGACCTGTAATAGCAGAGTTTTGCCTGATTCATAAAAATTGCCATATATATAATCATTTTACTTTTCAAATCTTTCATATATAAATTTAAACTCCCTCGGGACAAACAAGGAAAATTAATACTTGAAGAGTGTCTAAAATATGCCAGGCATTTTGTAGGGAACTTTGATACCTCGTTTCATTTCATTTCCACCAGAGCCCTGGGAGATGTGTGGTTAGGAGCCGCCCTAGAGACCACTTTATTATACGGCTTCTGGTTGAATCAAAGATAAGGCATTCCTTTCAGTCTATTTATTTCCAAAGTCTCTGCTACCAAAAGAAATAGAATTAGGGCATAGAAATTCTTGTCTCAGAGAATATGATTTTATCACTGATAATCCGCTTGTATCTTGAGCGATCTTAAAACTAATATAATATTGTAAAATAGTATCTGAGAAAGAGAACTAGACAGTTTTTCTAGTCAAAATCCAAGTTTTTGTGTATCATCTTGAGGTTATAACTTCAATGACAGAAATAACGAAGTAGATACATTCATCACAGACCTTAACATATAATTGGGGAGCCTTAAACTACTCCAGTAGCCTTGGGTCATATTTTTCAAGTTACATTTTCCCATATAGGAGTATCATTTGAGCAAATATTCTATCAGAATCCAACACTACAACTGCGAATTATGTAAACATTTTGTGGTCGTGTTTTCTGTTAACTATATGATTTTGACTTTGGAAGAATGGATGAAAGCAGAATTTGGGGTTTGTGAAAATGATCACCAAATCCCTGAAGTACTTGGGCTCGTTCTTCGTTCTTAGTCTCTTAGGTCACTTTTATATAAGTGTATAAACATATGGGTGAATACCCTAGCAACCACAAAGACCCGTCAGCAGGAAGTCATCCAACAGCATTCCACAGCCCTTACTCCTCCTGGAGCGTCTGGAGCAGGGAACATCACTCTTTTCTTTCTTAGGTGTGGAAACAATGAGATTATTTCTAATGTAAATCTAATTCAAGGTGTGAGGGGAGAAAGAGGAAAACAATAAACATAAACTCTTTGGCTGTCATGGGATTTGATTCCTCTACAGTTATAAGGGCAGAATTGATTATGGCTATTTCTGAATTATCAAAATTGGAAAAGATCATCCCTAAGGGAAAAGAAACATGGGACATCTACCAATTGAAGAGTTGGCTGGTAGCTTTAGTCAATCCCTGCTAAAGTACTAAAATGACAGCTTTAACATATCCTTTGTGAGGTATTGGTGTTGATTGAGAATGCTGGAAAGTTAAAATCCCCTCAAGATTCAAAGGACTATATCCCAAATTGGGGTACTTTAGGCATTTTATGCCCTGGGATAACAGGAAGACATTTGGGGAAAGACAGTCTTGCCCCCCCTCCCCAGTACAGTTGCCCACCAGTAAGACCTGAGACTGGCTTCACTGGGAATTCTCACTAGAAAAAGTCAAATCACTGGGGTGGCTCAGTGGCTCAGTCACTTAAGTGTCTGACTCTCAAACTCAGCTCAGGTCTCAGAGTCGAGAGTTCAAGCCCTGTGTAGAAAAATAAAAATAAAGTTGAATCATTTCGCTGTTCAGCACATCATTCCATCTCTATGAAAGATTCCATGGAAGATATAAG
Organism: Ursus maritimus; assembly: GCF_017311325.1. Lineage (NCBI taxonomy): Eukaryota > Metazoa > Chordata > Mammalia > Carnivora > Ursidae > Ursus > Ursus maritimus. The sequence goes on along the minus strand of NW_024424230.1, from coordinate 56,754,954 downwards.
ATACATTTGGAAATGGCCTTCATGTTTTATTACAAACTGCCACCTTCAATAAACCTGATCTGTAAATGCCCAGGCAAGGAGTAAAATGTTCCAAAAAAATTTTTTTAAAGATTTTATTTACTTATTTGACACAGAGAGATGCAGTGAGAGAGGGAACACAAGCAGGGGGAGTGGGAGAGGGAGAAGCAGGGTTTCCGCTGAGCAGGGCACCCCATGCGGGGCTCGATCCCAGAAAACTGGGACCATGACCTGAGCCAAAGGCAGACGCTTAACGACTGAGCCACCCAGGTGCCCCTAAAATGTTCCAAATTAAACTGAAGAATTTCTTCTATGTGTGTGGACTGATGCTAAACTTTACCATAGACTATATACACGTGATATCCTGATCACACTTGACTAATTGCACTTTTGATATCTGCTCAGTTCCATCACCAAGGATTCATTCATTCATATTTCCTGAGTGTCCAACCTCTGCCAGGCCTGCATGCTAATTACCAAGACTACAGCAGTAAAGGGACAGAAAGACCCTTATTCTCATGGGTCTTGCATTCTTATCATGGAAAATGAGGGCTTTACTATATTTTGTTTGAGGGTAAATTTTATTTAGATGCATTGAAAAAAAAAACCTAAATATTTCTTGCTTGTTGTAAAGATATGACTTTGAATGACTCAGAATGGCACCAACGACAGGTTGTTTTTCTGTAACGCACAGAATTCTACAGAGCAAAACACTAGATATCTCATTAATCACTTATTTATTAAACACTGGGATGGTTAATTTTATATGCCAACTTGGCTAGGCTACAGTTGGACACAAACCCAGATATTTGGTCAAATATTACAGATGTTGCTGTGAAGGATTTTTTTTTTTTCCTTAGGTGAGATTTAATGTTTAAATCAGTAGACTGAGTAAAGCAGATTACTCTCCAAAATGTAGGTGGGCCTTGTTCAATCAGGTGAAGGCCTTACTAGAACAAGGACTGATGTCCCCTGGAGAGGAGGGAATTCTACCAGCAAACTTCCTTCAAACTCAAACTGCAGTGTTATCTCTTCCCAGGGTCTCCAGACTGCCAGCCTTACAGGTTTTGGTCTTGCCAGCATCCACAATCACCCATTCCTTAAATTTCTTTCTCTGTCTTTCTCTTTCTGTTGATCTTTGTCTCTGTCCCTCTCTCTCTCTCTCTCTCTCTCTCTCTCTCTCTCGATACGTCCTATTGGTTCTGTTTCTCTGGAGAACCTTAATACAAGCATCTGCATCACTTTGAGAAATGATGAACCGCCATGCAAGCCAGAGTTCAAGCCATGCGTATACATAAGAAGGAACAAAACGTGTGAGCTTTGCCCGTGTAGGAAGCATGTTCACATATATATTAAATTTTCATGTGAGTTTATTGTTATCACCAATGTATAAATAAGGAATCAGAGGCTCAGAGAATTTAAATGATTTGTGGAGGTTTATGCAGCTAAGAAATGAGAAAGCCAGGAAAATGTTTAAACACAAATTTGAAATCTAATATATTTTAACCTTTTATTTTGAAAATTTTCAAATTAAAAAAACGAGAAAAATATAGTATAATCTACCCATTAACTAGATTTAACAAAAAATATTCAACACCTTTGCTTCATTTTTGCTGAAAAGTTTTCTGTTAGAGACATGTCATTTCATCTTTAAATACTTAGAATGTTCCCCTGAAAAATAAAGACATTTTCCTACAGAACTATAGTAGTATTATCACCAAACTCAGTTAGTGGTAATTCCTCTCTCAACAACAAATACCCAGCCAATATTCAAATTTCCCCCATTGCACCGAAATTGTCTTTGACAGATGATTTATTCAAACAAAATTCCAATTGAGATTACACCTTCCATTTGGTTGTTTCAAAAAATTAAAATTTTCTTTCCATCAGTACTGCTGCTTTTAATCTTAACACTGACATGTTGAAGTGACCTACTGTCCTGTTTCATCTCCCACTTTCTGGAATTCTCCAGATGCTGTTTCATTTGCTCTTTTGTCTCTTGTATTTCCAGTAACTTGGAAGTTAAATGTTAAGACTTGATTATCTTCAGGTGAAACGTGTTCTCATTCTGCCATATCATCCTGATTTCTCTGTACAGAAATTTTACCCATAATAATTACCCATCTAGCTTTGTCAGTGACTTTTTTGTTTTGGGAAGTTAAGAAACAGGAAAGACCTCGTCAATGGGGACTCTGGGCATGCTACTGCAGGCCTCAGTGCTCATAGCAATTCACATCAAACGGGCTTGCTACCTCTTGGTGCACTACCGCCAAGGCTGGACGACGTATTGACTAGTTGAAGACGACTCCTGTCCTAGTCAGTTTATTTAATAAAAGAGAATTGAGGGGAGCCTGGGTGGCTCAGTCGGCTGAAGTGTCTGCCTTCGGCTCAGGTCAGGATCTCAGGGTCCTGAGATCAAGCCCCACGCCAGGCTCCCTGCTTGGCGGGGAGCCTGCTTCTCCTCCTCCTCCCTGCTGGTGTGCTCTCTCACTATCTCTGTCTGTCTCTCGAAAGGAAAGGAAAGGAAAGGAAAGGGAAGGGAAGGGAAGGGAAGGGAAGAGAAGAGAAGAGAAGAGAAGAGAAGAGAAGAGAAGAGAAGAGAAGAGAAGAGAAGAGAAAGAAGAGAAGAGAAAAGAATTGCTACAAATTTGCCAGAAAGCAGAATTTGGGTCCTTTCCCCCAACATTCGCAGTGGTCCACACAGTTGCAGGCTCAAGTGTTGGTCCAGCACCTTCAGGGGCCAACAGCTGCTTGGGGTAAAGAAGCATCTGTGGCTAGTGTGTTGTGTGGACCCCCTCCAGGGGTTAAACTTGTAATCTGGCTTATTATAGCTATTTTCCAATCAGCCGAGTTGACCATGATTACGAAAGAACTTACTGAAAAGATACGATTTCTGCAATTTAAAGATTAGCTTTTCATATCTTTCTTCTTAATTGTACCTCTACAAATACATATTTTTTTATTCCTACGGAAGCAAACTGTGATTTTACTTCTAAAGATGGAACCAGCATGAGATGGAACATGATCATTCCAAGCTTAATTCAAGAGACTTTTTCATGGTGGTTTCAAATACGGGGGGTGGAAGCAGGGGGAGGACATGCCACAGAAGAGAACATTTTTAGGTACTTCTTAAAAACAGTTGCAAATTCCTTTTGACAATCACAGCTCAAAAGCATTCGATTTGAGGGTGCATGGTTGAATTCAGTGAACAGTTGCCCTCCCCCTAAGTGTAAGGCACTTTGTCAGGGGCTTTGTGGGGACTGCAAAAGGGCTTTGATTCTGTAATGATGCCACGCTGGTGCATTGCACAAAGCAAGAGTGACGATGTTGTAAGCTGGTGGATGTCCCGTACCGTGCCTAGCCCGTCTGTAGCACGTTCAAGGTGCATGACGTCCTTTCAACTGGCATCACGTGTGTGATGTCTTGTAGCGGAGGAAGCCGTTTCCAGGCACTTCCATTACTTCGTTTCATCTGGCTCTCCAAACAGCTCAAGTTCGGAAAGTCACACTGAGGGAGGCTGCACTCACCAGACAATGCATGGAGTAAGCTAAGCCCCCAGGAGTGGTTCCCGTGGGTACTCATCATCAGGAGACAGAGAGAAGAGGTCTCCTAGATCTAGATTCCTCCGGGGTTCCAGGCATGTGGTCGTGACAGCAGGGAGGTGGCTCAGCATGATCCCTACTTTACAGAAGAAACAAAGTCCTTTTTAGAAGCTCTGTACCTGGCAGATAAGGAGCTTTCAATCATGATATGTATTCTAAGTAAGTGACAGTAAAGGTAAGGTCCCACAGCTGAAAGAGGGCGGAGATAAAGGTAGGTGCCGGCTATTCTTTCAACCCCACATTTCAAATAGTCTGTATTTATTACATGTGGGCGGACCGGTAGGCTGCTTGTTTTATTTAAACAGCAAATAGCGCAGCTCCATTCCTCGACTGATAGGACTCCGAGGAAAGCCCTTTAATTAAAGGCAAGACAAACAACGTTGGGGACCTCCCAGGGATTTTTCTCCTCCCTTGACTTAAGAACATACCCCACAAATGACTGATTCAATTTGGGTACTGTGTGTCTTGCACTTGAACCTTTACCAAAAAGAGCAGTATCGTTGTTCTTGAATTTTATAAACATGGAGAGTTTTACAAAACCATGTCCTCGATGTCACCCCAGCATTCCCAAAGATATAGATGCTTTTTAGAATTATAATTCGGTGTCTTTTCATTGCTGTCTTTTTAATCCACTTTGCATTCTTAGTGTGTTGCCGTAAACACTGC